>NC_057800.1:240338391-240443472 GCF_018294505.1 Triticum aestivum
GGGGAGGCGGGGAGGCGGAGCTGCGGCGGCGGCGGGAGGGGCGGCGGCTCCGGTGAGATGCGGCAGCGGCGCAGCGGACGAGGGAAGTGCGGTGGCGGTGCAAGGAGAGAATAGGCGGCGGTGGCGCGCTATTTATAGGAGGCGGGGCCTCGGGTGCGTGGAGGAGGGGGCAAGGGAGGAGGAGGTCGGGTAGAGTACGGCGGCGGCGGCGGCCGGTGTGCTCGGGCGGGACTCCGCCCGGGGTCGGTGGCGATGGCGCGCTGGGCTGGCCGCGGCTTGTTGGGCCGGCCCAGTTCGGCGGAGGGAAACTCTTTTTTTTATAAACCGTTTTTTCAGAGAACTAAAATAATAAAAACAAAATAACTAAAAATAGTATATAGACATATAATATATCAAAAAATTTAGAAAAGGATTCTCTATGACATGAACATTTTTATAACTTCAAATAAAATCCACACAAATTCAGATAAATCAAAGAGTGCTACAGGTCTAATAAAATCCAACAAAAATCATTTTTAAAATACCAAAATGATTTCAAATTAATTTTTTTCCAATTTTCCATTGTCGGGAATCATGTTACCCTAATTTCCATATATTTTATTTTTGGAGAAAAATAATTTGAATAAAACTCAAATAACTCCAATTTGAAAAATAAATTCAAAAGAACTTTGAATTTAATTCTTTGAAACACCCAACTCATATTTCATATAATTTGAAGAAGTCATTTTATCTTCTGTCATGAAAATCATTGAGTTACATAAAGTTCTAGAATCGGAAATATTTTCAAATGAAATTCAAATATTTTCAACACCCCTTGTCATTTAAATAAATGGAAGAAGTCATGTCATGTTCTCTCCAGGGTTTTATGATGAAAAGAAGTTGAATTCTCGGGGATCAAAAGAAAAAGGTGAAGTTTGGGAAAGTCCTTTTATTCCCTCTCATTTAACTTTCAAAAAGTTTCGAATTCACTCACTCAATCATACAACAAACAAGCAAGCAATCAAATCTATCTATTTATTATAACATTCCAAAATTTAGAATTTTGGGATGTTACAGATGTACTGTGGAATTCTAGGAACCAGAGTACAGATATCAGAATGTAATGAGCCATCCATCTCATGGTAGTGATTAGAAAAGCTTCAATCAAAAACACAAAAAATTTCCTGTTGACCCAAGAAACATTAGACCTGGCTTAGCTACAGATGATTTAACCCATTTGGCCACCAGGGCGCCACATATAGCATGTCGCTAGTGCTTGTTATCCCTTACAACATGCCTCCAAATGTCTGCACCAAAGAATCAAACTACATGATGGCCTTGCTCATCCCAGGTCCAAAAAGCCCTGGAAAGGATTTTGATTTATTCATGGAGCCTCTTGTGGAGGACTTCAACAGCAATGGAGGGGTGTTCTCACTCGAGACCTATATAGCAGCCCACCAGCTGATTTCTTTCTGTGTGCTATTATAATTTGGTGCATCCATGATTATCCGTCTTTGGGCACTATGTCAGGGCAAACGACACATGGTTACAATGCATGTGTTCGTTGTACAGGAATCCGCTGTCATACACAATACTTAGCAAGATATGTTACATTGGACACTGTCGTTTCCTTGCCAAGGACAAGCCGCGTCCTACAAAATACCGAAGACACGTGTTCAATGCAAAGCATGAAAACCGCGATGCGCCAAAGAGGCTCACCGCCGATGAGTTGCAAGTGGAATTAGAGAAGGTCAGGCATATTACACCAGGAAACCATCCTGGTGATGGTAGCAGGAAAAGGAAGCGTGGCAGGGCAGAAGAGAGATTATTGTTTACCCGCGGGTCCACTTTGTGGGACTTGGAGTATTGGAAAGATTTGGATCTGCGACATAATCTTGATGTGATGCACATCGAGAAAAATATATGTGACAGCATTATTGGCACACTTCTTAATATTGAAGGCAAGACGAAAGATACCTTAAAATCTAGGATTGATTTCACACACCTAGGTATCATAAAGGATTTGCAGGTGGAAGGTGAAGGTAAACCACGGGATATGGCACCCGTTGTGTACGTCTTGGACAAGGTAAAAGGAAAAGAATTCTGTGAGGTCCTGTCACGTGTGAGATTCCCACATGGATTTGCTTCCAACCCTGAAAGGAGAGTCAGTGTAGATGGAAACAAGGTACAAGGGTTGAAAACTCATGACTGCCATGTCCTACTTCAAAGGGTTTTACCTGTTATCCTTAGAGGATTGGGCCGCCCTGACTTATATAGAGCAGTTGCAGAATTGGGACAATTCTTCAGGGAACTCTTCAGTAGAAATATCAGGGTACATGCTTTGGAGCGTCTTAGAGACAAGATACCAACTATCCTATGTGACCTTGAGAAGATATATCCTCTAGCCTTCTTTGATGTGGTGGTGTATTTGGTTGTTCATCTACCTGATGAGGCACTGCTTAGAGGTCCAGTACAGTATGGCTAGATGTACCCTATTGAAACGTGGCTAGGCACTTTTAAGGGCTTTGTTAGGAACAGAGCTAGACCCAAGGGTTCCATTGCAGAGCCCTACATTGCTATAGAAGCGTTGACATTCTGCTCAAAATACATTGAAACAGCTGATCAGCTTAGCAAAGAGGTGGGTGAAGAAAATCCTGGGCACAATGTTTTCGATTATTCCGTTCGAGTTACAGGGAAGATTCGACAAGAGAATAAACCTAAAGATTTGGACAAAATGGTTTTGTATGTGTTGAATAACTGTCCTGAGATACTACCTTATATCAAGTAAGTGCTAAGTACTCTAGCTTATACATCGTAATCTACTAAACTTGTAACACATTCTTATATATTTAGATGTTTGACGCGATCACTATGTTGTGCAACATCAACAAAAAGGAGTTACTGCCGCAAAATCCAAGAAGCATTGACAAACTAATTATGGTAGGATTTGCGAAATGGTTTAAGAGACATGTAAGCTTTTGAATTGCACTATCAGTTTTTTTAATATATTGAGTACATAAGATGATCAACTTATATATTTTCTAACCATAGGTTAAGAAGATGCAGGAGGATGGGCAGGCAGTTGATGATGCCCTTTACACACTAGCAGTGGGTCCTGATACTCGGGTAAGACATTATCAATCTTGCGTTGTTGGAGATGTGCGCTACAACACCCTTGAACGCGACGAAAGCAGGAAGACACAAAACAGTGCCATCATGAGCATGGATACGTACGACAGAGAGACAACTGAAATGTATGCTAACATAACAGACATTGTTCAGTTGTGGTATATCTCCAGTTTCGAGGATCATTGGTGTGTGGTTCTATTGTGCTGTCGTTGGTATAACCTGTTTTCCAGGATCACAAAACCCAAAGCTGGTGATTATATCAAATCCATTAATGTCAAGGCGGCGTACCAGACCAACGAGCCTTTTATTTTTGCAAATCAAGCAACACAGATATTTTTCTTGGAAGACACATTTGCACGTAGCGGTGACTGGAAAGTATTGCAAAGGTTTGAGCAAAGGAATTCGTTTAATGAGGTTGCACAACAAGATGATGCTTACACTGCTCCTGATGTACAAGATTCCACAGATGTTCCTAATATCTTTGAGAACCATCACGTCAATGACGCTGGCGAAAAGATTGATTCTCGTGTTGTGGACATACAAGAGTTGATCAAGAAGAAGCCAACGTTCGAGGTCATTGAGGATGAAGAAGAAGATGACACTCTGGGAATTACGATTCAGAATGATACACATGGTGAAGATGTTGACGCTGCTGCTGTGGATGATGATTAGATTGCTTTTGTCGCATTTGCCTGTCAGAAGACGTTTTTTATCTACTATGTGAAATTGTGTTTGCTATGACAACTGAAACCTGATGAACGTGTTGTTTAGTATTTTGTTGTGAGAACATCACTTGTTATGTATGTTCATTTGTGTTTGGTGATTGTATGACAACTAAAACATGATGACATTGTTGTTTAGTTGTACTCATATTTGGCTGTGAAACTTGAATTTGATGACATAGTTTGCTGTTGGACTGCAATTTGCTCGACGTCTTCCAATGGGAACAAAGCTGACCCAACAGTGCCTCTGCTGATTTATTTATTTATTACCAAAAGGGCCTATGATATTTATTTATTTATGAGCAAAAGTGGATACCCCCTATTTCTTTCAATAGAAATCATTAGATGTTCACAACACCACGCCCATCCTGCTACACAGGTTTCATTCATTACTAGTTTCAGCAAAGTGCTCATGTCATAGCCACTGAATACATCACGAGTGCTACATACACTGCAAATAAAGAGACAATCATCCTACAGAGCACATCAATTTTGCCCATTATCTTCACAAGCTCTTTCATCTCCTCATTGTTGTCAAGGCCGTTCAGCAGCTGTAGCTTGGCCATGATCAGAGGAACTGCATCTTTAACCTTCTGCTCTGCATCTTCCTCTTCTGCCATTCTTCAGTTACTTGTCCAACACCCCAACCTGCTAGTATTGTGATTCCTTGACTAACCAAATAATTAGCGTAGTTGTTTTCCCCCACATCAGCAACTTCCCAGAAATACAAATTACACGAATCTTCCCTTTTCTGCACGAATCCAATTGGAAGATCATCAACCAAACTATTCAAAAAATCAGCAACTGAAAGCAATAGAACAACACTTAAACATATTATTACCCCATGATTCGGGCATTTGTAGAAGACTCGGCCAGGGTTCAGGATTGTGGTTGAGACGCGACGGATGACTCTGCGTGATTTGCAGCAGTGGCACCACACCAACAGCAGCGGGTTGCGATGAGCAACCGACTGCGGTGCGTGTGCCGGCAGGGGTGTGATGAGACCCACAGGCGATGGTACGGGTGGTGACTTGGCGCATATCTGGTTGTCGCCTACTGAAGAGCAGGTGGACGAGCAGCCAGCGAACATGGTTGCTACGGCCATAGCTTCTGATGCTAAGAAGAGTAAGTAGAGAAGATGAGAAGTGAACGTTGGATATGTCAGTTTCATTACTTGCAAAGTAGCATAGCACCATATATAGTCATAGTCTAGGTTTGGATTCGAATTAGCTACAGGAGCACGTCTCGCTTTTTTCTAAAACTCAGCAACGTCTCTTTACAGGTGAACAAGCTTGTTCTGTACGCCTTCTCAAGTCTTTGATTTTCTTTCTTTTTTTGCAAGGAAGGAGGAAAAAATTGAGATTTCCTGGGACTCGAACCCAAGACCTCTTGGTTGAAAACCAAGGGTGCTAGTCACTTATGTGGCGAACGTTCACTGGGAGGAGGATGACAGACGAACGCATTTTCCTCACAGTTTTAGTTGCGATGCAAGATCAAACAGTTGTAGTTTCGGGAATGTTATTAGGCGAACGAGCCTAGTTTTTCTTTTCTTCCTATATATAAAAAAGTATGCTACTTGGTGTCAGCTTAGTCAACAAACGATTGTGCCAACCTTGACCGTTGGATTGACATTCAACGTCTATCGTGTTTCTTCAGTCTCTTCTTCCTCCAGCCACCAAAGCCAAACCATCGTCGGTGGGACCGCCTGCCCCCGCCTCCCACGGATGGTTGTGCTGCCGTGCACGCATCGTGGCCACATCGCACCCTAAAACTCTGTGCATCTTCCCCGGATCATGTTCGATCCTGTCTGAGGCCTCACCATCGTCCTATGCCTTGGTTTGCTCGCTGCGGCGCCGCCCTCCGGTGTTGTCAACATCGTCACCAGTCGAGAGGAATAAGGAGATGACTGTACATGGTGAGGATGACAGTAGGGACCTAGCAGCGCGCGTAGTAATTTTGTTTTTTGGGGAAGGAGAAGGGTATCAACTGGGTTGTTCGGGAGCTATGGCCCGTCTAGAACATGACCAGCCTAGTTTGTTTGTTTCCTTTCTGAAAATGGCTAACCCAGCTATTTTGTTTCTTGCAGAATAACCAACGTAGGCCTACTTGCTTTTCTATGCCCTGTTGGGCCGGAAATCTGTCAAGACGAGGAGGGATGCATTTTGCCCAGAAAATGGGCTATAAGTAATATTAAATGGGCTGTAAAATGAAAAAATACAGCAAACATGCAATTAGTTCCAAAATAATTTTTCTTTCGGATTTTGATATTTTTAAATTTCATTGTTTTTGTGCGGGTAAAATTTCATTGGATTTAAATTAAGGTATGTTTAGTTTTTAAATTAATTTGAATCTGGCTAGAAATTTCGGGTTGTATGCTGTTTGGGACAGATTTGGAGGCTGACTTGTGGGTCTACTAGGTTGACGTGTACGAAAGTCTTTGTCAACTTAGTCCACAAACGATTCTAGCAGCAGTGACCGTTGGATGTTAATCAAACCGCCGTGCTGCTTCTTCAATATCCGATCTTCTTGCTCCAGCGACCCAAACCAGCGCCAGTGGGACTGCCAGTTCCTGCCTCCCGTGGCTGGCTGTGCTGCCGCACAGGCTGCACCGCCCCAACCTAGTCCATTGCTGGCCAGGCCATTCATCTACTCACCCACACCTCCTGTTATTTTCCGGCGACGGTAGCCGGACCAGTAAACCCTTGTACTCCCCACCGCGTGGGAAACCACTGTCGAGTCTTCCCCGTCTCCGTGTCGTTCCCTTCCTAGGCCTCGCCGTCGTCCACCGCCTTGGTGCTCTCGGCGCGCTGTGGTCAACATGGTCAATGAACGACATCCATCGGACATGGACTGTACGTCGAGAGGCTGGCAACTGGGTCCATGGCCGCACACAAGGAAATGCCTCCTTATTACGCACAAAATAATGATTCCTCCACCTGACATCTAGGACCCAACAGAAGGGCATCTGTACTTCGTGAAAAAATGTTCTGCCCGCTGACAGGTCAGACCCACCAGCTATATCTTCGCACGCAAGGAAGTGCCTCTGTAAGTGCATCTAGTGCCCCTTCGTGATTTTGGTGTATTGAAGACTTATAGGTTAAGGTACTAATGCGTGTGTGAGTGTACACAGGTCTATAAGTCTATGAGGAGTTTGATATTTACAGGAAAAGTCGACCCCTAAAAATGAATATCTTCGACTGAAGATTTTGATATTTCTAAAGACTTTCATGAAGACTTTGAAAGTGAAGAAATTGGTGTGTCCGTGAAGACTTGATATTCATGCGAGAAATATGAAGCTTGAAGACTTTCATTTTCATAGTTTTGTTTTTCTCTTTCTTGAGTCATAGGAAACACCGTACTGTTAAAGGGGGTCGAGGAAATACTAAGGAAAAATTTCCATGTGATGCTCAACTCAAAATCCTACACCTACCAATCCCTTCGAGTGAAGCCATTGGAAATCTCATACATTTCAGTCAATTTCTTCAGTGACAGAGATGAAGTTCTTTTGGTGTCTGAGGAATTTGTCCTGACTGAGGAGTTAGGAATTCTCCAGTGTGGATTGCCTACACAGTGAGGAACATGATAGCCCTGAGGATTTTGGTACTCAAAATTCTGACCGTTGCTGTGTTATCGCCAGCTGTTCCAAAATATTTATCCACCTAACGGTCATATCATTGAAGGGCATTTATGTCTTATCATGTCGGGTTGCTCCCTAGGCTATAAATAGCCGCCCCCTACAACCACTAGCTGGTTGAGGCTGCTCCGAGAGAAACCGACACTTGTCATTTGAGAGCAACCCATCCTCCGAGGACTTTGAGCAAAAATCATCAAATGAGGAAAAACCAAAAACCCAAAACCCAAACACCTACAAACCTCAAGTGATTGAGCATCACTGAAGAGATTGATCCTGAGTGGATCCGACGCTTGTTACCTTTGAAGACAGTGCTTCTTCCATACGGTTAGGCGTCATGGTCTAGAGCATCCAAGAGGAATTACGGATCACCGGGTGACCAAGTTTGTGAAGGTTTGGAAGTCGCCTGAAGACTTACCACAAGTGATTGGACGAGGTCTGTGTGACCTTAGTTCAAGGAGAATATGGTGAGGACTGGGTGTCTTGGACTAAGTGTCCTTGACTGGGTGTCCTCGAGTTTAAATACTCAGCCGCTCCAACCAGACGTACAACTGAGACAGCAGTTGGAACTGGTCTACCAAATCATTGTCTTCACCAAGTTTACTGGTTCTATTTCCTCAACTCTTTCATTTCCTCATAACTGTGTTGTATGTTTGTTCATATCTGTGTTAGAAGACCTTGACTGAAGACTTTCTCAATTTCCTCAGTTCAATTTCTTCAGTATGTTTGCCTTCATCCTGTGTTATCCTGTGATTACGCTTCCTGTACTCTGTGCCTGTATTCATTTCATCATGATGACTATGCTTGTATTCTGTTATGTTTACCTTTGAGTACTAATTCCGCTGCTAGTAGTTCTTCGCTAAGGAATTTCCTCACCGCAAATTCCTCAGTGAAGAATTTCATAAAAATCACCTATTCACCCCCCTCTAGTCGATATAACGCACTTTCAATTGGTATCAGAGCGAGGTACTCCCTTGTTCTGTGTGATTTTGGTTTAACCGCCTAGAGTTTTAGTTATGTCGACCGCAGGTATGACGAAGGTGACATGCCCCATCTTTGACGGTCACCAGTATCCCAAGTGGAAGGCCATGATGAAGAAACGCCTCATGGCGATGAACAGCGAGTTATGGACCGTCACTGAGATTGGCCTGACTGATCTATGCAAGATGGCGGATGTTGATGACATTCGCAAGTATACTCTTCTCAACCTCACCGCAAAGGATGTCATCTGCTCCAGCCTGTCACAAAATCAGTTCAGGAATATCATGCATCTCGATCATGCGAAGCTCATCTGGGACCGTCTCTCTGAGGTCTATGAAGGTCATCGAACTTGTCATGATCCTTGGTTTGAGGACTTCAAGGAATCTCTCAAAACGATGACATTCGAATAAGAATCATCATCTTCTGCATCATGCCTTATGGCAAAAGATGCTGAGGTAACTGAATACTACCTATCCGAGTCTAGTGATGATGAATCTGGTGATGAATTTGGACCCAGCTATGTCAAACTTGCTTCCCTTGCTACTAAACAACAAAGAGCTTTGGAAAAAGCTCACTATATGCTAAACAAGAACGATGATATGTTGGGTGAGGAAATGGATCAGTCAAAAGCTTTGGCTGAAAGTCTTCAGAGACTTCATACTAAGTATGACACCCTTCAAGATCAACATAACACTCTCTTATTGGATCATGAGAAGCTTTCTTACGAATTTCTTCAAAGAAAGCAAGACCTTGAGAAGCTAAGAGTGAGTTATGAAGATCTTCAGAAGGAGCGCGATTCATTACTTGCTCAACAAATCAGTGCATCTCAGGAAGAATTTGTTCCTCCATGCTTGAAGTGCATTGAACGTGAATCTGCTAATTCTTCACCTGAATGTTCAAATGCTGCTAATGTTTCAAATTCTTCGCATGCCTCTGCTATCACTAATTCCTCATCTGATAACATTGCTAGTATCACTGACAATGCAGGGCTGAAGGAATTGTACACGACAGGCATGTACAAAAGCCTCAAAGGGCATCAGGCTCTTTGTGATGTGCTTAAAAAGCAGATCCTCAACAGGAACCCTAGGAAAGAGGGTATCGCCTTTGAGAGGAAAATCAATGCTGATGGTACATATTGGAAGCCTGAGCAGTACCCCAAAACTACATGGGTTGCTGCAAAGGGACCTCCAGTTGATCCATCTAACTTTATCTGGATTTGCATGTGAATCTCCTCATTCTGATAATGAGTCAATTGACTCCAACTATAAACTGTTCAAAAATCAGAATGGTGAAGTATTTGCTAGATATGTTGGCACTAACTGCAGGAACGGCTCCCCTGTGAAGAAAATCTGGGTTCCCAAAAGATGCCTTGAAAATCTTCAGGTGAATGTCATCATGACGCCACCTGTGAAGAATAGGAACCCTAGATCAAATTCTTCATATGGACCAAATTCTTCATATGGATTTAAGTCCTCATACGGACCAAATTCCTCATATGGATCAAAGTCCTCATATGAACATCATCGTGCTAACCCGTCTGTTTCGCAGGGAAGATCTAAGGATTATGGATATGTGCATTATTCTTCAAATCATGTCCATAAGTCCTCGAAGAATTTCTCTGCTTACTCTTATGCTTACTCTAACCCCTCTTATGTGAAATGAAATGGACTGGCTTCTATGTCATTCTTCTCGTATGGAGCTCGCAGAATGATGAACTCTTTGCCACCCCTTCAGATGTGGGTGGTGAAGAAAAAGAACTAATATCTTCTGCAGGGTCAGGTCTCCAGACGTACATAATCGTCTGAAGAATTTGCTGGAGACCTGAGCTGCCTGAAAGGGCGCAGGCTAATCATGAAGAAATGAACTTTCATTTCTCACGTCCTCATATTGCTTTATCAATTCTTTTACTTGATGAAATTGATCTGATGAATTGATGTCATATTCTTCACTGATGAAGTATATGAGTTTGTAAGCTGCACTAATTCATCTGTAGGATGATCAACCCAAAGCCACTGAGTGGGTCCTCGATAGTGGATGTATAAACCACATGACTGGTGACAACAATCTATTGATGGATGCTCCATTATCTCCGTCGCATCTGAAGCATATCATCTTTGCTGACAAAGGCTAAAGTCAGGTATTGGGTCTAGGTAAGGTTGCGATTACAAAGGATCGACACATGGACAAAGTCATGCTTGTTGAGTCCTTAGGATACAACCTTATGTCTGTCTCAATGCTTTGTGATCTTGATATGGTTGTTCTCTTCGGCAAGTATCGTTGTGTTGTGGTTATGGAAGCTGACAATTCCAAAGTCTTTGAAGGCTTTAGGAGAGGAGACCTGTATATTGTTGATTTCTCTACAGGACCACAACCAGTGTGTGCTTACTTGCAAAAGCTTCAGAAGGCTGGCTCTGGCATCAACGACTTGGTCATGCAGGCATGAGGAATTTGCACACGCTTGCGAAGAAGAAGCAATGTCATTGGCATCAAGAATGTCAAATTCCTCAAGGATCACCTATGTGGACCCTGTGAAGCTGGGAAGATGACCAAGGCCAAGCATCCAGCGAAGACTATCATGACCACCACTCGCCCATTTGAATTGCTTCACATGGATCTCTTTGGTCCTAATCATTATTCTGCTATCTCAAATGAAGCATCTCAATATGGCTTTGTTATTGTTGATGATTATTCTCGTTACACATGGGTACACCTTGTTACTTACAAACATGAAGTGCAGGAAGTCTTCAAACGATTTTCCTCGAGGGCTTCAACCAACTTTGGTGTGAAGATCAAGCACATCAGAAGTGACAATGGCACTGAGTTCAAGAATTCTGGTCTCGATGACTATCTTGATGAACTTGGTATTACTCATGAGTTATCTGCTCCTTACACTCCTCAGCAGAATGGCGTCGTGGAGCGCAAGAACAGGACTCTTGTTGAGATGGCTCACACTATGCTTGATGAATACAAAACGCCTCGTCGTTTCTGGACTGAGGAAAGTGATACTACGTGCCACATCATCAACAGAGTATATCTTCACAAATTCTTCAGAAAGACTGCCTATGAACTCCTCACTGATAAGAAACCCAATGTAAGTTATTTCAAAGTCTTCAGTGCTAAATGTTGGATTAGAGATCCTCATCACAACTCAAAATTTTCACCGAAAGCACATCAAGGTTTTATGCTTGGTTACGGAAAGGACTCGCACACCTACAGAGTCTTCAACAACGTTCTTCACAAAGTTGTTGAAACTATAGATGTGTGGTTCGATGAAACTAATGGCTCGCAAAGAGAGCACCTACCTACTGTGATAGATGAACCAGCACCTGAGGAAACTATCAAGTTCAAGGCTACTGAGGATGTCATTCCTACTGAAGAATCTGCTGAAGAATTCATTCCAGAACATAAAGAACATCGAGCTAATGCACCTGAAGAAAATGGTGCTGAAGAAAACGCTAATCAAACTCTTCAACGACAACCAGCTCATCCTCGCATTGCAAAAGAAGTGCAAGTTGAAAAGATCATCAATGACATCAAAGCGCCAGGTCCTCTCACACGCTCAAAAGCTTCACATTTGTCTAACTTTTGTGGGTAGTATGCTTTTGTCTCTATTACAGAGCCCACTAAGGTAGATGAAGCATTTTTGGAGCCTGAGTGGATTCAGGCCATGCAAGAAGAATTACATCAGTTCGAGCTCAACAATGTCTGGGAACTGGTCAAACGTCCAGATCCTCGCAAGCACAATATCATCGACACAAAGTGGATCTACCGCAACAAGCAAGATGAAAATGGCCTTGTTGTGAGGAATAAGGCACGACTTGTAGCTCAAGGCTACACACAGGTTGAAGGAATTGATTTCGATGAAACTTCTGCACATGTTGCTAGACTTGAGGCTATTCGCATATTACTTGCTTATGCTAACCATCATGATATCACTCTATATCAAATGGATGTGAAAAGTACATTCCTCAATGGTAAGCTTGAGGAAGAAGTATATGTTGCTCAACCCCCAGGTTTTGAAGATCCAAAGAATCCTGACAAAGTCTTCAGACTCAACAAGGCCCTCTATGGCCTCAAGCAGGCCCCACGGGCTTGGTATGATACTTTGAAGGAACTCTTCGTGAAGAAAGGCTTCAAACCCGGTTCACTCGACCCTACTCTTTTCACTAAATATTATGATGGTGAATTGTTTGTGTGCCAAGTATATGTTGATGATATTATCTTTGGCTATACTGACCAACATTATAGTGATGAATTTGCCTATATGATGCGTGAAGAATATCAAATGTATAGTATGGGAGAGTTGAAATTTTTCTTAGGTCTTCAAATTCGTCAACAACACAATGGCATATTCATATCTCAGGAGAAATACCTCAAGGATGTACTGAGGAAGTTCGGCATGCAAGATTGCAAAGGCGTCAAAATTCCTATGCCCACAAATGGCCATCTGTGCACTAATGAAAATGGTGTTGACTTTGATCATAATGTATACCGCTCCATGATAGGTCCTTATTATACTTATGTGCATCTAGGCCAGATATAATGCTTAGTGTTTGCATGTGTGCCCGATTTCAAGTTGCACCAAAGGAATCACACCATAAGGCCGTGAAGCATATTCTTCGATATCTAGCTCACACACCAACACTTAGATTATGGTACCCCAAGGGCTCGGCTTTTGATCTTGTTGGATATTCTGACTCTGACTATGCTGGTGATCGTGTGGATCGCAAGTCAACATCTGGTACATGTCATTTCCTCGAATGATCTTTGGTCTGTTGGTCCTCGAAGAAACAGAACTGTGTATCACTAGCTACTGCTGAAGCTGAGTACATTGCCGCTAGTTCTTGCTGTGCCCAATTGCTATGGATGAAGCAAACTCTCAAGGACTACGACGTCAACATGAAGAATGTACCTCTCTTCTGTGACAATGAGAGTGCCATCAAGTTTGCTCACAACCCAGTTCAGCACTCGAAGACAAAGCACATTCAGATTCGTCATCATTTTCTTCGTGATCATGTGTTGAAGGGCGACATTTCTATTGAGCATGTGAAGACTGAAGAACATCTAGCCGATATCTTCACAAAGCCCTTGGATGAGAAGAGATTTAGCAAGTTGCGGTGTTAGCTAAATATCCTAGAATCTTCGAATGTTCTGTGAAAAGGACACTCATCCTAACACTTATGCAAAATTGATGACTTAGATGTACAACACATGAAGAAACATTTTACTTCAATCAATGAAGAATAACACTCTTAGTGTGAAGAAATTAATGAAGAATTTGATTCTCAGAACCCTACGATAATTGTACGCGGTGTCTGAAATCATCATTCTTATACGGTGGGTCACGCCACCACCAAAAGTTGAAATTCCTCAAATTATTCATATTCTTCAACTTTGCATAGTCTTCACTAGTTCCGTTGTTTTTCTTCATTCGCTATATATATATATATATGAGTTTATGTCCTCTACAGCATTCACTTATTGCTAATTCTTCAAGTTGGTTTTCTGCTAAGTGAATGTGATTGGACCCTTCCCCTCTATGCTATACTCAACCCAATCTGTTCACAAATTCTTCATGTGCGTTCTATTTGAAACTCGTTCAAAATCTTCACTGTGTCCTTGTCAGCTGAAAAAATTGCGAATGGAACTTTAAAACTAATCTTATCCAAATTTTCGGTTTTTGCCGCTCAAATCGTTCCGCATCCCACGATAAATTTTTAATTCACCCACGATCTTACACGATCTCCACTACACAGTACGTGGGTGACACATGTCGTGCGAAGGAGAAGGGTCAGGGGCACGTTCGTCCCAAATCTTCGGGCGAATAGTTTTTCACTGCTACTATAAATACCCCCTCATCCCTTCCTCACTTCCTTTACTCCGCTCGATCTCTCTCTCCCACTCGAGCTTCCCAAACCCTAGCGCCGCTGCTACTCCATCGTCGCTGGTGAGGAAGAGATTCACTTCCTCGACCTCGTTGTCGTCGTACTCGCACCGACCGCAGAAATCTTCACCTCCGCCGCCGCCGTAGACGTCTTCCTCCGCCAAGTTAGGGCGTGGAAGATCTATACCGACTAACTCCACTGTTTCACCTCACTGTTCGTCATGTTCTTCATTCAGGGTAATTAAAAGTTACTTTTACTGCCCTCTTTGATTCGAAGTTTCTCTACAAAATCTTCAAAGGTGATTTATTCTTCAAATCTTCACACACTAAACACCTCACATGTCATCTGTTCTTGATTCGTTTCTCTAAGCATCATTTTTCTTCAAGATTCCTCAATTGTGTGGATCTTCGATCTGTACAACTCTGGAACCTAAGACAAAGAATGCTTAGTGAAAATCTTCAAGACTCATCTGGTCAAATTCCTCAAACTTGTTCTTTTTGAAAAACCTTCTGAGAATGCATATGACCTCTCCAAATTCCTTGCAACTATACTCTGTTCACAGGTACACATGTCCACTGTTGAATCACTAGGTTCTCATCAACTTAACTCATTTGCAGCGTTCCTCGAAGAAAAGTTGCATACTTCTTCAGAGAATTCAATTGTTCAAATTCCTCAACTGAAGAAAATGGCTGACGGTAAGAAGCCACAGAAGGGAGGAAAGAGGCCTGAGGTAAATACATCGTTTGAAATCCCTGATGACATATATGTTGGGTACTGCACACCTACTGAGGAAACCAAGAATGAGCGCAAAGTACGCATTCAGAAGATAGAGAGGAGATGGGAAAGAGAATGGAGGGAGTACAGATATGTCACTCCTAAGTATATGAAGAAATTCGCACTCAATCTGTCGGTGTTCTGGGAACGGGGGTCCCCAGACTTGCCTACCTGCGGCCTGCGGCGTGGCTCAAAGGGGGGCCCAGCACGGCCCATCTTCATCAACATAGACCCAAGACCCTCGCGAGGGGCCAAGCCTCGCCGGGCGGACGACACGGAGCTTCCTCAGGCACGGCCTCATCAGGCTGGCTCGCGAGAAGGCGGAGAGATCAAGGCGGGGTACCTCACGAGGTGCCCGTGACGCAAGCCATGACCATCAAAGGCGCCAGGCGTGCGCCAGCCCGCGCAGTGTCCTCCTTTCCTCTTTGGTGCAAAGGGAGCAAGCGCAGCCGCGGAGTACCAAGGCATCAGGCAAAGGTTGCCATTTCGGTGCAACAAGACCAAGACTAGGAAGACTGCAAGACGGAGGTCATTGTGGAGCCCAAGATGGCGTCACCACCAGAGCTTTGTGCAGGCGAAGACTACTTTTGTCAGGATAGCTGGTACTAGTTGTCCCCCTTCAAATTCGCCCGCCATTGTTGACTCCCTTCCCGCTCGATATTTGGGAAGAGGACCAGGGCCTCTATAAATAGGACTAGCCACCATAGTAGGAAGAGGAGATCAAAATCCGAGAGGCAGAGTCTAAGGACGAAGAAGAGAAGATCGAAATTAGAGAGAGAGAGAGAGAGAAGGGTGACTGAACTCCTCCTAGCAGTTCGTCCCCCCCAGCCAAGAACAGACCCTCGCGAGGATGTTCTTCCTTGTATTGTTCATCATCATCAGCCCAAGGGGCAATCCACCACACCACACACTGGAGTAGGGTATTACACCACAATGGTGGCCCGAACCAGTATAAACCCTGTGTCCCTTGTGTCGTTCTTCCCATAGCCTAGATCTTAGCGTGGCGGAGGGGTGCAGGTAGGTAGGAGGCAAAATCTCCGCGCGCACCCCAGTGTTCGAACCTCAAGGGTTTGTTGGAACCCTAAATCCGACACAATCCTCCATGCCCAAGACCTCCATTGGCACCTGGCCAAATCGCTGATCCCACCAGCCTCAAGCGCGGTGAGGACTATCCGAATGAATGGGCCAAGCGCCAAGCCAAGTTGGCCAAGCAAGCCAGAGAAGCAGTGAGGAAATTTAATGAAGACTCTGCGGCTCCTGCTGCCTCTGCTGAGGCCTCTATCAAGCCGAGGAAATCCATGCCTAAGAAGCCTGCTCGTAAGCCAAGTGCTTCACCAACAGTGCCCTCACGGCCAAGTTCCTCAGCTGCCCCCTCACGGCCAGACTCTTCAAAGTCCTCATGACCAATCCCTCAAGCCGCTCCTTCAAAATCGTCAGCACTTCCTCCAAAGTCCTCAGCTGTTCCATCAAAGTCCTCAGCACCTGCGCATCTGGCCTCGTGCCAAAGGACTGCAGACATCTCCATTGCCTCTGGTGTCTCAGCAAGCTCCTCAGCTGCACCAAATTCTTCATCTGGCCCCACTCTGCTGAAGACCAAGGCCACTGCTGGACAAGGTCCACGCCCAAGTCCTCAAAAGAAGCAAGTCGCTTTCCATGTGCCGTCTGAAGAAGATGAAGCTGATGATGGTGAACTTGCAGAAATCATCAGAGACAGACAAGTTAGGGCCGCTAGAGCTAAAGGCACACCTGTGCCACTGCTTTTGGATCCCAAGCTGATCCTCGGCTACATTGATCTCTGGCACAAGGACCCAAATACTCCTATGCCTGACTTCAAGCTGACGCCTGGTCAAATCGCATGCTGACTCATTTCATCCAAGAGGAGAAATGGAAATATGATCAGGCCAGGCAGATCAAGAAGGCCCAGTACAGAAAGGAGAAATATCTGAAGAACAACGTTGTCACTATGACAACAGCTGAAGAGGCTGGCGTTGAAGAAATGGAAGATGAATGTGGACATTGGCTGCTCCACACCCGTAATCAGTGATGAATTCTGGGAAAGTCAGCATCCAAACTCTCCAATGTTCACCCCTCTACAGCAAATTCCTCAGTCCTCCACACAAACTGTTCACATGGGCTCTGAAGAAACTCATCCCACTGCATATGTCCATGAGGAAATTCCAGCCACTAGCGCTGAAGAAACTGCTGCTGCTGAACAACCAACTACGCAGACTGCCACTGAAGAAGAACCAGAAATTCCTCAGCCTGGAGAACCTGCGATTGAGATTCCTGAGGTCGTGATGCAACTCACTGACACTCCTCTGCCAAAGCCAAAGGATCCATTCTCACGCAAGCAAAAGTTCAAGGCTGATGATTTCTTCGGCGAGCACGTATTCTTCGAAGCTTACAACCCATATGACTCTGCTCGCATTACGAAGAGGCGTTTCCGGACTGCTAGTCAAGCCAATTTCTATTCCTCAGTGTTGTTCAACAAGGAGAAGATTTTCTACCATGAGCATATTCCTCACGTGGATATGGAATCTCTACCGTGCTTCGCACCAGTCCTCGGTGTTCTTCACGACGCTGGACTGCTCAATTTTTGCTCTGACATCTGCGATTGGAATGAAGAACTGATTCTTCAATTCTATGCAACGCTGCACATCACCGGAAATGCTGAAGATGTGAATTCATGGGTGCTGGACTGGATGCCTGAAAACACTCACTACACTACACCAGCCTCTGAATTGCTTCGTGCTCTACCACTTAGTCCTCCCCTTGAAGAAGCTCGCTTCATCTACAGTGAACCTGAGCTCACACATCATTACATGCAGGTGCTGATGAAGCCTTTGAAACCAGGTCAGGCACCACGAACAAAATTCCTCGTGAAGGAATTGCTGTACGTGCCCAGAACTGTCTATCGTATTCTTACGAGGACAATCAGTCCTATCAAAGGCCACGACTCATCTGATGAGGAAATTGTTGGCATCATGAAGAATCTGGTATTCAACATCGTTCATGGCATTCCTGTCAATTATCACGATTTCTTCATGAGGACTATGGCCAATGTTGCACTGTCCCGTTTGAGCTGAAGCCTTATGCGCCTTGGATCATGAGATTCCTCAGGACAACGTCTTCACTCAACTACAAAGCTGATTTCCAGAATCATCTCAGCTACTTGCCCCCAATTGAGGTACTCAAGCAAACATATTCCTCAGTTGATGGAATGGGAAAGGCACCAGCTGTAATTGATGAAGGCATCCGTCCATTGGATGGTCAGTTTCACAAAGCTGCATCTTATTCCAGCAATGATGACTCTGCCACACATGACTCTGCCAATGCTCCCAAGTCCACTCCTCAAGCCACTGCTCCGCGCGTGATGACAGACCGTGAACTTCTGCTTAGTCTTCACTAGAAGGTGGATCGAAATCACAAATGGGTTAAAGCGTCAGTTTGGTTCACTTCTTCACAACATGACTGCCACACACAATGCAGTGAAGAAAAACCACTACTACCTCCATCAAGTCTTCGGTCGCACCTGGGCAATCCTGTCACATTTGTATGGTGAAGAAGATCTAAAGAACATGGGTCTTAATGATGATTATGACTGGTCTACACCTCCACCAAAGAAATTCAAGAAGGTCAAGGTTCCTTCTCTAGTGGCCAGCTCATATTCTTCATCGCGCGACACTGATGAACATGAAGATTTAGACGACATTGTGGCAGGCCCTACATCAACCAACGACCCCAACAACGCTAGCGCTCCTTCATCAACTTGATTATATTCAAGGGCATTAGTCCTCAGTTTCGATCCTTTTGGTCATTTGATGACAAAGGGGGAGAAATTTGAGTTAGTCTTCAAGCGGGTCTATTTTATCGCCCATATACAACGTTTTTTTTGCTAAGTTACAACTCTCGTTCTTCTGAAACTTTATTGGATCGAGTTGTAATCTTAAACCCGATGGTGCTCTGATACTTTTGATGCACTATGCTCT
This sequence comes from Triticum aestivum, assembly GCF_018294505.1. Classification (NCBI taxonomy): domain Eukaryota; kingdom Viridiplantae; phylum Streptophyta; class Magnoliopsida; order Poales; family Poaceae; genus Triticum; species Triticum aestivum. The sequence goes on from NC_057800.1 coordinate 240,357,482, forward strand.
GACACTCTTGATGCACTATTCTGCATGCTTATTCCTCGTTGATATTATTGCACGCATGCTGAATTTCATCAGGCACCATATTTCATCATGCATTTCAAATTCTTCATATTATATGTTAAATGCGTGTATGAATTACAAGATATAGGGGGAGATCTCCATGATTCAACTCTTCAAGTGTGCATTGCTTCAAAAGCAAATTCCTCACTATGCACATCTTCAGGGGGAGTTCTTCTATATCTTGCAATCAAATTCCTCAATATCAGTATTTACACTTCATATGTTTATCCCCGTTGAAAACTTAACCTATATTGTCATCAATCACCAAAAAGGGGGAGATTGTAAGTGCATCTAGTGCCCCTTAGTGATTTTGATGTATTGAAGACTTATAGGTTAAGGGACTAATGCGTGTGTGAGTGTACACAGGTCTATAAGTCTATGAGGAGTTTGATATTTACAGGAAAAGTTGAGCCCTAAAAATGAATATCTTCGACTGAAGATTTTGGTATTTCTGAAGACTTTCATGAAGACTTTGAAAGTGAAGAAATTGGTGTGTCCGTGAAGACTTGATATTCATGCGAGAAATATGAAGCTTGAAGACTTTTGTTTTCATAGTTTTGTTTTTCTCTTTCTTGAGTCATAGGGAACACCGTACTGTTAAAGGGGGTCGAGGAAATACTAAGGAAAATTTTCCATGTGATGCTCAACTCAAAATCCTACACCTACCAATCCCTTCGAGTGAAGCCATTGGAAATCTCATACAGTTCAGTCAATTTCTTCAGTGACAGAGATGAAGTTCTTCTGGTCTCTGAAGAATTTGTCCTGACTGAGGAGTTAGGAATTCGCCGGTGCGGATTGCCTACACAGTGAGGAACATGATAGCCCTGAAGATTTTGGTACTCAAAATTCCGACCGTTGATGTGCTATGCGCCAGCTGTTCCAAAATATCTATCCACCTAACGGTCATATCATTGTACGACATTTATGTCTTATCATGTCGGGCTGCTCCCTAGGCTATAAATAGCCGCCCCCTACAACCACTAGCTGGTTGAGGCTGCTCTGAGAGAAACCGACACTTGTCATTTGAGAGAAACCCATCCTCCGAGGACTTTGAGCGAAAATCATCAAGTGAGGAAAAAACAAAAACCCAAAACCCAAACACCTACAAACCCCAAGTGATTGAGCATCACTTAAGAGATTGATCCTGAGTGGATCTGACGCTTGTTACCTTTGAAGAATGTGCTTCTTCCAGACGGTTAGGCGTCATGGTCTAGAGCATCCAAGAGGAATTGTGGATCGCCGGGTGACCAAGTTTGTGAAGGTTTGGAAGTCACCTGAAGACTTACCACGAGTGATTGGACGAGGTCTGTGTGAACTTAGTTCAAGGAGAATACGGTGAGGACTGGTTGTCTTGGACTAAGTGTCCTTGACTGGGTGTCCGGGACTGTGTGTCCTCGAGTTTAAACTCAGCTGCTCCAACCAGACGTACAACTGAGACAGCAATTGGAACTGGTCTACCAAATCATTGTCTTCACCGAGCTTACTAGTTCTATTTCCTCAACTCTTTCATTTCCTCATAACTATGATGTATGTTTGTTCATATCTGTGTTAGAAGACCTTAACTGAAGACTTTCTCAATTTCCTCAGTTCAATTTCTTCAGTCTATTTGTCTTCATCCTGTGTTATCCTGTGATTACGCTTCTTGTACTCTGTGCATGTCTTCATTTCATCATTATGACTATGCTTGTATTCTGTTATGTTTACTTTGAGTACTTATTCCGCGGCTAGTAGTTCTTCGCTAAGGAATTTTCTCACCGGCAAATTCCTCAGTGAAGAATTTCATAAAAATTGCCTATTCACCCCCCTCTAGTCGATATAACGCACTTTCAGCCTCTTTATTACGCAAAAAAATTGAATACCCCCCCTGCTATCTGGGACCCAGCATTGTGGGAGGCTGTCATGTTGGCCTACTAAGTTGATGGGGATGGAGGGCTTTGTCAACTTAGTCAATATGAACGATTCTAGCTCCAGTGACCGAACGATGTCCATCCAACGGCTGTAGTGCTTCTTCAACCTCTGGTCTTCTTGCTCTAGCCGCCCAAAGCAGCGCCGGTTATGCCGCCTGCTCCTGCCTCTTGTGGCCGACTGTGCTACCGCGGAGGCCTCACTGCCCCTACTACTCCTAGCGCTGGCCAGGCCCTGCGGCGATGGCAGCCTCACACTGCAGCCGAACCAGTGAACCCTCGTACTCCTCTCCGCGTGGGCATCCACTGTCGCGTCTTCCCCGGCTCCGTGTCGTCCCCTTCCTAGGCCTCGCCGTCGTCCACCGCCTTGGTGCTCTCGGCGAGTCGTGGTCAATGTGGTCAATGAACGGCTTCCATCGGAAGAGTACTGTAAGTGGAGAGGCTGACAGCTGGGTCCAGAACCGCAACAAGGAAGTGCCTCCTTATTACACCGAAAATAATTATTCATCCACCTGACAGCAGGGACCCACCGGATGGGCCACCGTATTTCGTGAAAAAAACATTTCCCCCTGATTTTTGGGACCCACCAGCTACATCTTCGCACTCAAGGAAGTGCCTGACAGTCGGGACCCACCTGGTCGAAGCGTACGTAGCGTTGTCATTCTGGTCGCGAACGTGTACGTACATACGATCAGTCTGTCTGCAGGCTGCAGCGATGAACCATGGCCGTGTAAGGAAGGGCACGTGTCGTAGTAGAGGCGCACATGTGTCGTAGTAGAGGCGCGCACATAGCATGTACACGTACGTATAGTGGCCAGGGTGCAAGAAAGTAAATACGGCCACATACGTACATACGGGCGGGGTCTCGAACGCCTACTCACGCATACATATGGCTGGGTCGGAGCAGAGAAACTGCATCATCGTCCTATTCATGGGGAGGAAACAGAATGCGTCGTGTTCATCGAGAGGCAACAGAACGTGTGTTGTTCATCAGGAGCCAACTGGCTTGGATGGAACAGCCGATGGAAACGAGGCCTGGGGTACCACAGAACGGAGGAAGCGGCCTTGTGTTTGACTGTACACAGTCGAAACAGGATCCTGTTCATCGGGGGGTGTCTGGCGTACCATAAAACGGAGGAAACAGACCTCCTACAGTGGAAAAGGGGTCCTGTTGATCAGGAGGGGTGTGGCGTACCGCAAAACAAAGGAAACGGACTTGTGTTGGAGCGCTACGGTCGAAACGGGGGTCCTGTTCATCGGGAGGGGTGTGGCGTACCGCAAAACGGGACTCCACGGGCTACTGTTCATCTCCACCATCGACCTCCTCCAGCCTCCACGGGCTACTGTTCATCCACCGTCAACCTCCTCCAGCCTCCACCTGCGACTGTTCATCCATGGGATCCTGTTCATCCAGCGTACACTGCGCGCTCCTCCATCGGCTACTGTTCAACCAGCCCTCTCCACAGGGTCCTGTTGAACCACCCCTCCACGTGCTACTATTCATCCAGCCCTCCACCGGCTACTATTCAACCAGCCCTCCACGGGGTCGTCCTGTTCATCCAGCCCTCCACGGGGTCCTATTCATCCACCCCTCCGCGGGTTTCTATTCATCCACCGGCTCGATTGAGCGGGGTACTGTTCATCCAGCAGCAACGGCCTCTACTACCACGGGGTCATGTTCATCCAACCCCTCACCGGGAACTGTCCATCCAAATCCCCAACAACGCTCACTGTTCACGAAGGAGGCAGCAGTGTTCGATCAGCTTCAGTTAGCAGCAGTAGCGAAGGAATCACTCGGCTTCAGTTAACAGCAAGGGATCGATCAATCACTCAGGTTCAGTAACATGTAGCTTGCAGTGCAATCGCTCGGGTTTAGTTAGATCCCAACGCATCGCTCGGGTTCAATTAGAGCGCAACGCCTCGCATACACACGAGTACGTACGAGAGAAACACGCAACACCTCGCATACACACGCGTACGTACGATAGAAACGCGCATCACTCGGCCCCCGACCACCCACTGTAACCGGGAACTCCTCGATATTTTCCTCGCCCTTGCTTCTACCATGGTTTTTTCCGTCATGGACAGCCCAAAGAATGTCATGCAGCTGCATCTCCGGCCCTCCCAAGACGAAAAGCCCATTTTCTGTCATGATTTTTTTCATAGAAGTAGGATCCCACCACATCTATGATGATACCGTGTTTTGTAACAATTATCATCATAGAAGTGTCATAAACATGACAAAAAAATTGTTCGTCCCAAAATGTCACGGATGTGTCTTTTTTGTAGTGTTGCTCAGGTCGGTTATAGTGGCATTTGAAAAGGAGGGTTTGACAAGGGGTTGGTTTCCTTCCACGCTCTTGAACCCACTGTCGGTGTCAAAACCGGCTGATCTTGGGTAGGGGGTCCCGAACTGTGCGTATGAGGATCGAAGGTAACATGAGACAAAGGGGACACGATGTTTACCCAGGTTCGAGCCCTCTTAATGGAGGTAAAACCCTACTTCCTGCTTGATTGTCTTTGATGAGTATCAGGGTTGCAAGAGTTGATCTACCTCCAGATCATAATAGCTAAACCCTAGCTGTCTAGCCTATATGAATTTGGATGATCCCTATGGACTAAACCCTCCAGCTTATATATACGCCGGAGGGGTACAGAGGCGGTTTATAAGGGAAGGAAACTATACACCCGAACTCTGATCTTGCCTTCCACGCATCCAGGAGTCATATCCAAACACAGGGAACAATCTTCCGTTCTATCTTCACGGCCCATCAGCCCGGCCCATGCCCGAATGGGCCAGACTCCTGAGGACCCCCGAATCCAGGTCTCCCTCAATAGCCCCCAAACTTGCCTTCAATGACGATGTAGTATCTGACTCATGTCTTCGGCTTTGCAAGGCGGGTTCTTCATTATACTTCAGACCAACGACAGTCAGGTTCTGACCTTTATGTCCTGTCTTTATGACTCCTTCCTATTGTCGTTTCGATTTCTGCGCGCCAGGTGAATACGAATGGTCCATGATTTTTCGCAAGTAAGCCCCTCATCATGCTCGGATGGCACCTATATAAGGAGATTTAGATCCCCAAATGCCATCTCACATTGTGCAAAAGAAAAACCGCCAAGATTACCTATGAAAGAGGCCTTTCAACATGGCCAGCGCTCCAGGATACTCATCGCGCCCCCATGGCCCTCAAGAAGGTGATTGGCAGAGTTGCTTAGTGCCTCATCTTTAGCTGAGCTGACTCCGGACGCAAGGCTATCTCCCCCCCCCCGCAGATCTAGTCTCCATTCGAGCGGGATTGGCCTCAATCGGCAATGATGTGATGGCTGAGAATTTCCCCAACCCCAATAAGGAGGAGCGGGTGTGCTTCATCCCATTCTTGTTGGGCCTAGGATTTCCAATCCATTCCTTTCTTAGGGGCTTATTGGAATTTTACGGCATCCAACTGCGCAACCTTACCCCAGGTTCGATCCTGCACATGTCAGGTTTCATTGCCCTCTGCGAATTGTTCTTAGGCATCGAGGCCCATTTTGAATTACGGAGGAAGTTCTTTTGCCTCATTCCCCGCCATCAAGGAGGCTCCACATTGAAGTGGGTGGTGCCAAAGTATGGCGCATAGCCGGACCCGGATACCTTATTGGAACTCCCAAAGAGGTATACCCACAATGGTCTTCGAAATGGTTTTATACGGATGGCGTCCCACTGCCGGACCCAGTTCGGCGCGGTCTTCCTGAATTTTCCAGCGCTCCTTTAAAGAAGTGCCTCAATTGGCGACCTCGTAGTCCCAAGGAGGAAGACAGTGCGGAGATAAAAAGGTTGGTCAGTAAGGTCAAGTTATTGGCCCATACCGAGCTCTCGATAGTCGAGGTTATGGCTATTGCAATAAAGAGGTGCGTCCAACCTCTCCAATCCAGAGTAACTCCCTTATGGTGTTACAATGGAGAAGATGGCGCATCTCCTTACAGACGGAAGGGTCCGGATACCCCTGCCGAACTGGCCACAATCTTGGCTGATCTGTATAAGGGTGAAAAGGAAGATTTCCTCCGCTTAAACTGCCGGGAAGGCTATTCCATGTACAACCCCATTGAATGGGTAAGATTTCGATCCTCTGTGTTACCTTATTGTTGTTTACAAATACTAATCAAATTTTCCCTTTGTTGCCACAAATAGTCATGGAGGAAGATGACCGAGGACATCCACTGTCCCGCTCCACAGCCAAAGGATCATAACAGCGATGGAGACCCTGGATTTCGTGAGGATCCGGATATATACATAGAGTTCGCTGATGGGGTATTTTATCAAGCGAGCCTTGATGGCTCGGAAGTGACTATCACCGCCGACTACCCCCGCCTCTATCCCTTCTGCATCGTAAGTATTCGGAGGGTTCTTACAAGGAAACCCTTATTTGCACTTTTGCCCATTATACTAACCGGGATTTTAATAGGATCGCCGCCTTCCAAGAGGTCCATCTGTTTTAATACATGCCTGAGTATAAGTCCGGATTGTTCAAAGTCTCCTTTATCTTTGATGTCAGGAGAAACACGCGGCAGACGGTGGGAAAATGCCCAGTTAGCCAAATGTCCGCCAATCCGGTGTCGGACTCGTCAGCTAGGATGGGAGCCGATGCAATGCCAGTACCACCACCTCATGAGGATTCAGACGATGTATCTTTCATGAATTCTGAAGTGGAGAGCGTGATGAATCACCATCAATTGAAAGAGGACATGCGCTCTCCGGCCTTTTCTGAGAAAGAATTTACCGCACTCAGTTTGATGGATGCATACATCCGAGCTGCTTGAGACGGATTTGCCAGAGTCACTCAGTTGTTCTGAAAGGACATACAGGTAAAAGTTTGTGCAATTTGAATAGTCATATGCCAGTAGTCCCCGAGACTTGAAGCAGTAAGGTGATGTCTACTACACAACCTTCTTCTTGTAGACGTTGTTGGGCCTCCAAGTGCAGAGGTTTGTAGGACAGTAGCAAATTTCTCTCAAGTGGATGACCTAAGGTTTATCGATCCGTAGGAGGTGTAGGATGAAGATGGTCTCTCTCAAGCAACCCTACAACCAAATAAAAAAGAATCTCTTGTGTCCCCACCACACCAATACAATGGTAAATTGTATAGGTGCACTAGTTCGGCGAAGAGATGGTGATACAAGTGGTATATGGATGGTAGATAAAGGTATTTATAATCTGAAAATATAAAAACAGCAAGGTAACTAATGATAAAAGTGAGTATAAACGGTATTGCAATGATAGGAAACAAGGCCTAGGGTTCATACTTTCACTAGTGCAAGTCCTCTCAACAATAATAACATACTTGGATCATATAACTATCCCTCAACATGGAACAAAGAGTCACTCCAAAGTCACTAATAGCGGAGAACGAACGAAGAGATTATGGTAGGGTACGAAACCACCTCAAAGTTATTCTTTTCAATCAATCCGTTGGGCTATTCCTATAAGTGTCACAAACAGCCCTAGAGTTCGTACTAGAATAACACCTTAAGACACAAATCAACCAAAACCCTAATGTCACCTAGATACTCCAATTTCACCTCAAGTATCCGTGGGTATGATTATACGATATGCATCACACACTCTCAGATTCATCTATTCAACCAACACATAGAACCTCAAAGATTACCCCAATGTTTCTATCAGAGAATCACGACGAAAACGTGTACCAACCCCTATGCATAGGTTCATGGGCGGAACCCGCAAATTGATCACCAAAACATACATCAAGTGAATCACATGATATCCCATTGTCACCACAGATACGCACAGCAAGACATACATCAAGTGTTCTCAAATCTTTAAAGACTCAATCCGATAAGATAACTTCAAAGGGGAAACTCAATCCATTACAAGAGAGTAGAGGGGGGAAGAAACATCATAGGATCCAAATATAATAGCAAAGCTCGCGATACATCAAGATCGTATCACCTCAAGAACATGAGAGAGAGAAAGACAGAGAAAGATCAAACACATAGCTACTGGTACATACCCTCAGCCCCGAGGGAGAACTACTCCCTCCTCGTCATGGAGAGAACCAGGATGATGAAGATGGCCACCGGAGAGGGATTGCCCCCTCCGGCAGGGTGCCATAATAGGTCTAGATTGGCTTTCAGTGGCTACGGAGGCTTCTGGCGGCGGAACTCCCGATCTATTGTGCTCCCCGATCGTTTTAGGGTATATGAAGATATATAGGAGGAAGAAGTACGTCAGGGGAGCTACGAGGGGCCCACGAGGGTGGAGGGCGCGCGCAGGGGGGTGGGCACGCCCCCTGCCTCGTGGCTTCCTCGTTGCTTCCCTTACGTGGACTCCAAGTCTCCCGGGTTGCTTTCCTTCCAAAAATAAGTTCCGTGAAGTTTCAGGTCAATTGGACCCCGTTTGATCTTCCTTTTCTGCGATACTCTAAAACAAGGAAAAAAACCGAAACTGGCACTGGGCTCTAGGTTAATAGGTTAGTCCCAAAAATCATATAAAATAGCATATAAATGCATATAAAACATCCAAGGTTGATAATATAATAGCATGGAACAATCAAAAATTATAGATACGTTGGAGACGTATCAGCATCCCCAAGCTTAATTCCTGCTCGTCCTCGAGTAGGTAAATGATAAAAATAGAATTTTAGATATGGAATGCTACCTAACATATTCATCATGTATTTCTCTTTATTGTAGCAATAATATTCCGATCCATAAGATTCAAGACAAAAGTTTAATATTGACATAAAAATAATAATACTTCAATCATACTAACAAAGCAATCATGTCTTATCAAAATAAAATGGCCAAAGAAAGCTATCCCTACAAAATCATATAGTCTAGCTATGCTCCATCTTCACCACACAACGTATTTAAATCATGCACAACCCCGATGACAAGCCAAGCAATTGTTTCATACTTTTGATGTTCTCAAACTTTTTCAATCTTCATGCAATACATGAGCGTGAGCCATGGACATAACACTATAGGTGGAATAGAATGGTGGTTGTGGAGAAGACAAAAAGGGAGAAGATAATCTCACATCAACTAGGCGTATCAACGGGCTATGGAGATGCCCATCAATAGATATCAATGTGAGTGACTAGGGATTGCCATGCAATGGATACACTAGAGCTATAAGTGTATGAAAGCTCAACAAAAGAAACTAGTGGGTGTGCATCCAAATTGCTTGCTCACGAAGACCTAAGGCATTTTGAGGAGGCACATCATTGGAATATAAAAGCCAAGTTCTATAATGAAAAATTCCCACTAGTATATAAAAGTGACAACATAGGAGACTCTCTATCATGAAGATCATGGTGCTACTTTGAAGCACAAGTGTGGTAAAAGGATAGTAGCATTGCCCCTTCTCTCTTTTTCTCTCATTTTTTTATTTTTTATTTGGGACTTTTCTCTTTTTTATGGCCTATTTTCTATTTTTTATTTGGGCTTCTTTGGCCTCTTTTATTTTTTTTATTTTTGTCCGGAGTCTCATCCCGACTTGTGGGGGAATCATAGTCTCCATCATCGTTTCCTCACTTGGACAATGCTCTAATAATGATGATCATCACACTTTTATTTTCTTACAACTCAAGAATTACAACTCGATACTTAGAACCAAATATGACTCTATATGAATGCCTCCGGCGGTGTACCGGGATGTGCAATTACTCAAGAGTGACATGTATGGAAGAATTATGAATGGTGGCTTTGCCACAAATACGATGTCAACTACATGATCATGCGAAGCAATATGACAATGATGAAGCGTGTCATAATAACGGAACGGTGGAATGTTGCATGGAAATATATCTCGGAATGGCTATGGAAATGCCATGATAGGTAGGTATGGTGGGTTTATGATACCGGCGAAAGGTGCACGGTACTAGAGAGGATAGCAATGGTGGAAGGGTGAGAGTGCGTATAATCCATGGACTCAACATTAGTCATAAAGAACTCACATACTTATTGCAAAAATCTATTAGTTATCGAAACAAAGTACTACGCGCATGCTCCTAGGGGGATAGATTGGTAGGAAAATACCATCGCTCGTCCCCGACCGCCACTCATAAGGAAGACAATCAATAAATAAATCATGCTCCAACTTCATCACGTAACGGTTCACCATACGTGCATGCTATGGGAATCACAAACTTTAACACAAGTATTTCTCAAATTCACAACTACTCAACTAGCATGACTCTAATATCACCATATCCATATCTCAAAACAATTATCAAGTATCAAACTTCTCATAGTATTCAATGCACTTTATATGAAAGTTTTTATTACATCCCTTTTGGATGCCATCATATTAGGACTAAATTCATAACCAAAGCAAATTACCATGCTGTTTAGGACTCTCAAAATAATATAAGTGAAGCATGGGAGTTCATCTATTTCTTCAAAATAAAACCACCACCGTGCTCTAAAAGATATAAGTGAAGCACTAGAGCAAATGACAAACTACTCCGAAAGATATAAGTGAAGATCAATGAGTAGTCAAATAATCATGCAACTATTTGAAGACTCTCTAACATTTATGGATTTCAGATCTTGATACTTTATACAAACAGCAAGCAAAACAAAAGAAAATTACATCTAAGAATAGCAAACATCATGTGAAGAAGCAAAAACTTAGGATCAACCGATACTAACCGATAGTTGTTGCAGAAGAAAGGTGGGATGCCAACTGGGGCATCCCCAAGCTTAGACGCTTGAGACCTCTTGAAATATTATCTTGGGATGGCTTGGGCATCCCCAATATTGAGCTTTTGTGTCTCCTTAATTCCTCTCATATCACGGTCTCCCTAAATCTCAAAAGCTTCATCCACACAAAACTCAACAAGGACTCGTGAGATAAGTTAGTATACACCATTGCAAAAACCTTATCATACTCTACTGTATCAAATCACTAAAATTATTATTCAAAATTTAATACTAAATTCCTCTGCATATTTAATAGTCCTATCCTCAAATAGAATCATTAAAGAAGCAAACATATGCAAACAATGCAAACATAACAGCAATCTGCCTAAACAGGACAGTCTGTAAAGAATGCAGCAACATCCATACTTCCCTAGCTCCAAAAATTGTGAAAGAAAATTCCCACTGTAGTAAATTTATCATAGCTTAATATGCAAAAGGTTTCAACATTTTATCACATTCTTACTTTTCTAGGGAATTATTGCAACAGCGGTAAACTTTCTGTTTTCAAACAGCAACATCAGGACTTGTAAAATAGGCATAGTAAAGGCTATCAATGCCACTTTTATTGAAATAAAAGATGAAAAACATTGTTATAAATAACAGAAAGCAAATATTAACAAAATAAATTGACACTCCAAGCAAAACACATATCATGTGGTGAATAAAAATATAGCTCCAAGAAAAGTTACCGATGAATGAAGACGAAAGAGGGGATGCCTTCCGGGGCATCCCCAAGCTTAGGCTCTTGGTTGTCCTTGAATATTACCTTGGTGTGCCTTGGTCATCCCCAAGCTTAGGATCTTGCCACTCCTTATTCCATAGTCCATCGAATCCTTACCCAAAACATGAAAACTTCACAACACAAAACTTAACAGAAAACTCATAAGCTCCGTTAGTGAAAGAAAACAAAAGACCACTTCAAGTTACTGTAATGAACTCATTATTTATTTATATTGGTGTTAAACCTAATGTATTCCAACTTCTCTATGCTTTATAAACTCCTTTACTAGCCATAGATTCATTAAAATAAGCAAACAACACACGAAAAACAGAATCTCTCAAAAACAGAATAGTCTGTAGTAATCTGGATCAAACGTATACTTATGGAAATCATAAAATTCTCAAATAAATTTCTGGACGTGAGGAATTTATCTATTAATCATATTCAAAAAGAATTAACTAAATATCACTCTTCAAAAAAAATGGCAGCAATTCTCGTGAGCGCTAAAGTTTCTGTTTTACATCATGATCGCAAAGACTTTCCCCCAAGTCTTCCCAACGGTTCTACTTGGCACAAACACTAATTAGAACATAAAAAACTCAATAATAACAGAGGCTAGATAAATTATTTATTACTAAACAGGAGAAAAAAGCAAGGAACAAAAATAAAGTTGGGTTGCCTCCCAACAAGCGCTATCGTTTGACGCCCCTAGCTAGGCATGATGATTTCAATGATGCTCACATTAAAAACAGTAAAACTGAGCCTAATCCCTGCTCTCTCACGAATTTGGCATTCCTGGCCGTTCGATTTCATCTGGTAGACATTCCTGAATGTTGGATCTTTGTCTCATGACGTGTTTAGCGATAAATGGGCCACAGGTCGAGAGGGCAGCTACTCCCGTAGCTTTTTTGGACCCCTGTGGTTAATTGGGCCCGTTTTCGTGCTCAGCCCAAGGCAGTGAGCGGCCCTCTCAAACACTACATTCCCGTCTCCATAAAAGAAAAAAAGATCAAGAGGAATCAATCGGGGCAGTCGATATAGAGAGGATGCGGCGAGCGATCAATGCAGACGATGTGGGCGGCCTGCGATGGAATCCAGCTGAGGTGCGACTGGATCAGGATCTAGCGGAAGCGCCGAACGTGGGTGAATCGGGGGCCGGTCAATCATGCCGTAGGGCGATCCGCTGCGAGGTACTCTGTAGAAAGGTGGGGAGACATGGGCGATAATGGCAGCTCATCTCATGGAAACTGCTCCAACCAGACTTCAAACGCACAATCATACTTCAGTTTCTAATCATGCATTCATGGCGGGGAACGACGTTTCATGTGGTGGACACTTCAGTTTCCAATTGGTACGTGTATATAGGATTCCTCCCTTGATCCTTTTCGCTCATCCTCTCTGATCCAGATCCAGCAGCACAACATCTTCAGCATCGCCCGCTGGAGCTGTAGAAGCATGGGGGCGAACGGCCCGGCTAGCAGCACCCCCGCCTTGTCATCCTCTTCGTCGTAACGGCTGGCGGTGGTGGGACAGCCCAGAAGCCGTGGTTGTTCATCCGGCTCGGGAACCCCGGCAGGATGTACTCCCTCCGTAAACTAATATAAGGGTGTTTAGAATACTAAAATAGTGATCTAAACACTCTTATATTAGTTTACAGAGGGAGTACAATCTAATGGGATTAAGCGCCATCGACGAGGAGAGGTGGATTCTTGAGGTACTAGCTGCTAATGTTTCAATCCTACTAGGCAGTGCCTTGCTAATTGCTATTAATGTCTACTACGGCAGTGGAAAGGAGGAGTTCATTGCAGTCTGTAAGATGGATGTGTGATCCGTGAAGTGAAGATCCATCCAGCATCCGTGGTTGGCCGAGGCACAGATTTAGTGCTGAATAGAAAATAAGTACATCTGTGGGAAGTGCATCAATAGGATGCAAATGGAACTTTTGAGACTTAATGAAGTTGAGAAAAACTACAGAAAAGAATTTTAGTCGTGCAAACTAAGTAGAGCCTCCGTCGCAAAAAACAAACAAACTAAGTAGAGCCTCTTCAGCAAGAGAACATACAGATTTTAAGTTTTTTATAGCCTAATCCAGATGTTGTAAGTTAAGTTTGTGAACTTTGTGAAGCATTTTGTTCCAGCTTTTCTTATTGTATAGTCTAACTGTATCAGGTCATTTACCATGTGCAAATTTGCTTTTGCCATTGCTGATCACGTCCTTCTCTCTGTGCTAGGAAACATGTACCTACTTATTGAATTCTTAGGATCCTTTTTAGTTATGCTAAACTTAAATCCTTCTGTCAACAGTTTAGTGAGTATTCAGAAGGGACGTTGCATATTCCTAGATGCACCAGATCACTAGATGTGGTCTGACTTGGCCTTTGTACTTCACTTAACTCCATATCCTCCACATCAGACACTGTTAATGAGAAGTTAGTTGGTGTAATTTGTCATCAAACTTGTTGCCTGCTACCTTATTAAATCTAATTGCACAACTCAGTGGGTAGGCTTGGTTTACCTGAAGCTTGATGTTCTTTCCTACCTACTTTCATTGGTTTTGCAAAGCCATGTAATGTGTGTAGTAGCATAGCCTTTCTTATATAGATTTTAATAGCACTGAGATTTTTTTTGACGGATAACACTGATATTATATAGTTTTTTTGGGTAGAATTCTCAAATTGTTTCACTTGTTCTAAGGGAGCTGTGCATTCTCAGCTGGTAGCCACTGAAGTTAATCATGATGTAATTCATAAATCGTAGTTTCTAGAATTTTAGATTTGCTGGAGCCATTTTAACTATGTCGAGCGAAATAGACGTTACCTGCTTGGAAAACGCTACTTAGGCTTGATGCTAAGCTCTGCTCGGGGGCAAAAGGTATTATTTTTTTGGTTGCTTGACACTACAAACTCTTGGCATTCAGTTAACTCTATACTGTCCTGTACTCCTTAGTGCTTACAGCTGAGAATAGCAGCAAGGAAGAGCAACAGGAGGCACTTTGTAGTATATTGCACTGTATTGGTAACATTTTGTTGCCTTAAAACTTATTGAAACCATCTGCTATTGGAAATTTATTCATTGTGTGGTCTCATATTTTTGTTGTTGTTGACTCTGGCTCACATAGTATCCAATTCTGGCCATTTCATTTTATTCCCTGGATGTTAATGGCCGTCAGATCGTTGTTTAATCTACTACGTGAGCCGTAGTGTCTTAATTGCAGTTTGCTGGTTCATTGGGCCGTTGTCAACCAACCCATTAGAACCTCTACGGCCACACGGGATTGGTCCGTCCTAGACATGGAACCGGAGCGCGACCATTGTTGAGCAGTTAATCTGTAGTTGCTAACCACTCAAAAAATATGCAGTTGCAAGAAGATATTAATGATGTGGGAGTGCACCAAGCCGTTCCAATCGGTCGCTCTCCCTCCCGGTAAAAAAATGTGTTGGACAGAGAACGTCACTCCGATAGAAAAAGCGAAGGGCACCGTTCCTGTTAGGGAGATGGGATGTTGTGCAGTGAGGAGATGCGGACATCCCAGTTTATGTTACTTACACTAACACATTTTCACTAATTACCTACCATTCTATTGTAAAAATGGACGGACGCGGCAACTCACGTCTTGAATGATCTAGTAAAAGATAAGAATTGTAACATAAAGAGAGCATCATGAAGAATATGACTAGCACATTTAAGTCTAACACACTTCCTATGCATAGGGATTTTGTGAGAAAACAACTTGTGGGAACAATAATTAACTAGCATAGGAAGGCAAAACAAGCATAACTTCAAAATTTTCAACACATAGAGAGGAAACTTGATATTATTGCAATTCCTACAAGCATATATTCCTCCCTCATAATAATTTTAGTAGCATCATGAATGTATTCAACAATATAACTAGCACATAAAGCATTCTTTTCATGATCTACAAGCATAGAATTTTTATTGCTCTCCACATAAGCAAATTTCTTCTCATGAATAGTAGTGGGAGCAAACTCAACAAATTAACTATCATGTGAGGCATAATCCAATTGAAAGCTAAAATCATGATGAAAAGTTTCATAGTCATCATTATTCTTTAAAGCATACATGTCATCACATTAATCATCATAGATAGCAACTTTGTTCTCATAATCAATTGGAACCTCTTCTGAAATAGTGGATTCGTCACTAAATAAAGTCATGACCTCTCCGAAACCACTTTCATCAATATAATCATCATAAATAGGAGGCATGCTTTCATCATAATAAATTTGCTCATCAAAACTTGGGGGACAAACAATATCATCTTCATCAAACATAGCTTCCCCAAGCTTGTGGCTTTGCATATCATTAGCATCATAGATATTCAAGGAATTCATACTAACAACATTGCAATCATGCTCATCATTCAAAGATTTAATGCCAAACATTCTAATGCATTCTTCCTCTAGCACTTGAGCACAATTGTCGGAATCCGTATTCTCATGATAGATATTAAAAATATAAAGCATATGAGGTAGACTCAATTCCATTTTTTTATAGTTTTCTTTTATAGACTAAACTAGTGATAAACAAGAAACTAAAAGACTCGATTGCAAGATCTAAAGATATACCTTCAAGCACTCACCTCCCCAGCAACGGCGCCAGAAAAGAGCTTGATGTCTACTACACAACCTTCTTCTTGTAGACGTTGTTGGGCCTCCAAGTGCAAAGGTTTGTAGGACAGTAGCAAATTTCCCTCAAGTGGATGACCTAAGGTTTATCAATCTGTAGGAGGCGTAGGATGAAGATGGTATCTCTCAAGCAACCCTGCAACCAAATAACAAAGAGTCTCTTGTGTCCCCCACACACCCAATACAATGGTAAATTGTATAGGTGCACTAGTTCGGCGAAGAGATGGTGATACAAGTGGTATATGGATGGTAGATAAAGGTATTTGTAATCTGAAAATATAAAAACAGCAAGGTAACTAATGATAAAAGTGAGTATAAATGGTGTTGCAATGATAGGAAACAAGGCCTAGGGTTCATACTTTCACTAGTGCAAGTCCTCTCATCAATAATAACATACTTGGATCATATAACTATCCCTCAACATGCAACAAAGAGTCACTCCAAAGTCACTAATAGCGGAGAATGAACGAAGAGATTATGGTAGGGTACGAAACCACCTCAAAGCTATTCTTTCCAATCAATCCGTTGGGCTATTCCTATAAGTGTCACAAACAGCCCGAGAGTTCATACTAGAATAACACCTTAAGACACAAACCAACCAAAACCCTAATGTCACCTAGATACTCCAATGTCACCTCATGTATCCGTGGGTATGATTATACAATATGCATCACACAATCTCAGATTCATCTATTCAACCAACACATAGAACCTCAAAGAGTGCCCCAAAGTTTGTATCGGAGAATCACGACGAAAACGTGTGCCAACCCCTATGCATAGGTTCATGGGCGGAACCCGCAAGTTGATCACCAAAACATACATCAAGTGAATCACGTGATATCCCATTGTCACCACAGATACGCACGGCAAGACATACATCAAGTGTTCCCAAATCTTTAAAGACTCAATCCAATAAGATAACTTCAAAGGGGAAACTCAATCCATTACAAGAGAGTAGAGGGGGGAAGAAACATCATAGGATCCAAATATAATAGCAAAGCTCGCGATACATCAAGATCGTATCACCTCAAGAACACGAGAGAGAGAGAGAGATCAAACACATAGCTACTAGTACATACCCTCAGCCCCGAGGGAGAACTACTCCTTCCTCGTCATGGAGAGAACCAGGATGATGAAGATGGCCACCGGAGAGGGATTGCCCCCTCCGGCAGGGTGCCATAATAGGTCTAGATTGGCTTTCAGTGGCTACGGAGGCTTCTGGCGGCGGAACTCCCGATCTATTGTGCTCCCCGATCGTTTTAGGGTATATGAAGATATATAGGAGGAAGAAGTACGTCAGGGGAGCAACGAGGGGCCCATGAGGGTGGAGGGTGCGCCCAGGGGGGTGGGCGCGCCCCCTGCCTCGTGGCTTCCTCCTTGCTTCCCTTACGTGGACTACACTCTCCCAGGATGCTTTCCTTCCAAAAATAAGTTCCGTGAAGTTTCAGGTCAATTGGACTCCGTTTGATTTTCCTTTTCTGTGATACTCTAATACAAGGAAAAAAACAAAAATTGGCACTAGGCTCTAGGTTAAATAGGTTAGTCCCAAAAATCATATAAAATAGCATATAAATGCATATAAAACATCCAAGGTTGATAATATAATAGCATGGAACAATCAAAAATTATAGATACGTTGGAGACGTATCATAAGGCAAACCAATTTAAGGATCAATACTATCTGCAGGTTCTTAAAGAGAGGAACACCGTGCTAGCCCAGGAGCTGAAAACAAACCAGACACAGGTGAATGCTATCACCGCCGAACTAGCGGAAATGAAAAAGGACACAATGGGCGCGTCTGGGAAGAACAAAAACGAGGAGGAAAAAACAAACAATCCAAAGAGATAGAGAGCTTAAGGGCTCAGTTATCGGCCACACAGAAAGAAAATGAGAAGCTGAAGGGCGGAATGTTTGGTATGTCTTCCTTTTTTATTTAAAACGACCTAGGTGCTCATGTTTAGTCCATAGTTCGAAATGTCATGACTCTGTTGCCACAGGCCTGTTAACTGGTTGACCGGAAGAAGAAGTATCCAGATTTCAAGGCGACGTGCTGAAGGAACTGTTTGTGGTACATGCTCAGGCCCGAAAATCCATGACGAGTATGGTGAAGGCTTTATGGCCATCTGATACCCCTTCGAAAAGTATGGAAGGCTTGGCAAACCTATTCAAAGGTTCCCGGCGCTGGTTTGAGCTATGGAAGACATCTGCTTGTCGTGAAGGCGCACGAGAAGCCTGGGCCATGGTGAAGACGCGCTTCACCAAACTGGATCCAAATCATATGGCCTGAGTGGGACCACAGGGACCAGACAGGAAAGAAATTCCATTGAATTTGGTGTATGACCAACTAATGAAAGCTGTGAAATATTTGCAAGAAGACTGTAGGTTAAACAGTCTTATAGATGGAATAGATAAGGAATAGGTTTTTGATTTAATGTATTAATGTACGTTATGATCAACCTGTACCTTTATCCGAACATGTGGAAAGTTTTGTCAACGCAGGCTTTCGGGTTTAACCTCTGAACCAAAATGGTGGAGTGTTTCCGGATACTATTTGAAATGAAAAGAAGTATTTACTATGTCCGGAAACCAGGCAACCCAGTCGTTGTGCTCGAATAGACAAAAATTTGAGTTCAGGATGTATCTTATTACATATGTAAGAAACATCTTCCAAGGAGAATGGTTCCGTTAAGGGTTCCTTTCCTTGGGTTGGCATGTTGTAATTATGTGTGCCGGGGTGTTTGATCCGTAATACGGAAAAAGCATCCCGCAGTGTTTTGAGTGGTTACAATAATGCAACAGTCTATCGTTTGATTGCCGACCAATTATTCTCTTAGGAACCTAGCTTTTGGCTTCACCCGTCTGAGGTACATGTACGGATAACCCGGTTGTAACAATCACAGAGGTGCTCCATTTACGCCCTAGCCGAACAATCATGAATGTAGCTTGGCAAAAACTTAAGTCATAGAGGTGCATATAATGGCAAAAAAGATGTATATGAGCAAACTACACGTATAGTGTGAGCTCCAGGCTCAGAATAGTAATAAGCTTCAATTAAGGAAGCCCCCAGTCATGGTGGGGTGTATACATTTAAGGATGTGTACCCCTCAAGTGTTCGGCTTATCCGAACACATCCTGAAATCGTATAAAAACGAGAAAACTAAAAGCAATATAAGAGGAGAAAAAGGAATGAAAAATAAGTATGGCCGAACTTATGCATATAATCTTTGGAGCCAAGGAGCGTTCCATGGATTCGGCTCTAAGCGATTATCAGATGCATTACGAAGGCGGTAGGCTCCTCCAGTGAGAACTTCATATATAATGAAGGGACCTTCCCATTTTGGTTTGAGCTTGTCCTTCTTCTCTGGGAGGCGTAAAACGATCTCACCGACATTATAATCCTTTGCCCACACTTCTCTACTCTGCTATCTCTGAGCCTGTTGTTGATACAATGCGGAACGGGCTTTTGCGACATCGCGCTCCTCCTCTAGGCCATCTAAGTCGTCTTGCCGATTGATCCTCGCTTCTCTCTCTTGATACACGCGCACTCGAGGTGAGTAATGAATAATGTCGCAGGGCAAGACAGCCTCTGTGCTGTATACCATGAAGAAGGGTGTGTATTCGATCGTGCGATTGGGCGTGGTCCGCAGTCCCTAGAGTACGAATCGAGTGTCTCGACCCAGTGTTTATCTGACTCCTGTAGGGACCGCACTAGTCTAGGTTTGATGCTTCTCATTATCAGGCCATTAGCCCATTTGACCTAACCGTTTGTTTGAGGGTGATATACGGAGGTGTAATCAAGCTTAATGCCCACATTTGCACACCAATTTTTCACCTCATCGACTGTGAAGTTAGAGCCATTGTCAGTAATGATGCTGTGCGGGACGCCATAACGGTGTACAACAGCGGATATAAAGTCGATCACTAGCCCAGCTTTGGCCGTTTTTACTGGTTTGGCCTCTATCCACTTAGTGAATTTATCCACCATAACCAGCAAATATTTCTTCTTATGGCTCCCCCCTTTAAGGGGTCCGACCATGTTGTCGCGGGATATCCGCGGCGACCTATGGGACCGGGTGGCCCTCTACTTTTCAACCCTCTACCCCCACGAGTGCGATGGACCTCCTTTTATAGATTAAGGGGTTACCACAGTGACAAAGTGGTCATTGTCCACTGATATGATAGCAAATAGTGCTATCATACCTAACTCTATGGGCTCACATGGCGCATTAAATGCGCTGCTTAGTGTCATATCACTGGTCGCTCAGCAAGACCTGTCGGGCTATCTTGCCAGCTTTGCACTTGTTCTCTTGACACGTCGCGAGATGGGTGTCGTCTGTGAGTTTCTTCTGTCGGAGATGGCTACCATGTGGCGAATGGCTGCCACATAGTCATCTTGCGGATTGACACCGCACTGATTGACGACGTGAGTCGTGGTTGAGTGCTTGGTGGGGTGGTTCTGCCCCCGCGAGCCCCGGCAGGCTCTGCCGGGGAGCCTTGATTGGTTGCTTCTGGTGGTGGCCTCGCCCCTTGCCGGGCTCACCTACCCGGCAAGGGAGGCCTTTCCCTTGCCAATGCCTTGCTTCTCTGGCTTGGTCTTGGTCTCTCTGAGTTGTATGTTGGTTATTCAAATCTCTTGATCCTTCAACCACTGGCTTGTCCTGGTGCTTCAATCTTGATCTTGTTCTAGTGCACAGTTGGGCAATAGACCCAGGGTTTGTTGCACCGATAGAAGCCCCCGGGCTTGCCCCGAACGTGCTGCTGAGCATCGTCGGGGTAGGGCCTAATAAGTGCACAGGCAGAATCGTTGAAGGGGTTAGCCCCTTGAAGTTTCCATTGCTGCTTCATCAGTCTTGATTTTAGGGTGGTTTCCGATTTCCCCGCGCGTGGTGTAAAGCCAATAGTGGTGGGGCCGTGACAGTGATGGCCCGTGAATGACTTTAACGCACGGAGAAGAAACCGCTAAATTACTCTTCCCGCGGCGCGCCCTTATCCTTAGCCATGTATGCTGCATGCATCGCGTGGGGTAGGTAACGGAGGCGCGTGGCACGGGAGAGAATCTTGAGGTGGGTCCGTCGGCCTTGAATTGGTGGGGGGGTGGTGGTCACCCGCTGATGGAGCAGCTGCTCTTCCCCGCCCGGCCTATAAAAGGAGGGGCAGAGGAGGGCGAAGTTATTCACCCTTGCATTCTTCCTCCTCTTCTCTGATCCTCTGCTTCTGCTGGTGATGTTGAAGAGGAGAGCCTGGGGCCAGCCCCCGGGCTCCCGATTGGGGAAATCGTTGTCCCACGCCGGCGCTAACGCTCGGGGAGTGAGCCTGGTCCTTGGTGTGGTGAATCTCTTGGTCTCTTTGAAGCTCGGCTAGGTGGCGGGTGAGGCACTCCTAGACTAAGGGGTCCTCGGGCGTCTGGCCTGTTGGACATGGGCCGGACTATTGGGCCATGAAGATACAAGATATAAGACTTTCTCCTGTGTTCGGATAGAACTCTCCTTTGCGTGGATGGCAAGCTAGGCGACCAGATGTACTATTTCCTCTCTATGTAACCGACATTGTACAACCCTAGTCCCCTCTGGTGTCTATATAAACCGGAGGGTTTATTTCATAGGGACAATCATAATCAGATAGGCTAGACTTCTAGGGTTTTAGCCATTACGATCTCGTGGTAGATCAACTCTTGTAACCCCCATACTCATCAATATTAATCTAGCAGGACGTAGGGTTTTACCTCCATCGAGAGGGCCCGAACCTCGGTAAACACCATGTTCCCTGTCTCCTATTACCATCAACTTCAGACGCACAGTTCGGGACCCCCTACCCGAGATGCACCGGTTTTGACACCGACATTGGTGCTTTCATTGAGAGTTCCATTGTGTCGTCATCAGGAGGTTTGATGGCCCCGTCAATCATCTACAACAATGTACTATTTCCATTCTATGTAACCGGCTTTGTACAACCCTAGTCCCCTCTGTTGTCTATATAAGCCGGAGGGTTTATTTCATAGGGACAATCATAATCAGATAGGCTAGACTTCTAGGGTTTTAGCCATTACGATCTCGTGGTAGATCAACTCTTGTAACCCCCATGCTCATCAATATTAATCTAGCAGGACGTAGGGTTTTACCTCCATCGAGAGGGCCCGAACCTGGGTAAACACTGTGTTCCCTGTCTCCTATTACCATCAACTTCAGACGCATAGTTCGGGACCCCCTACCCGAGATCCGCCGGTTTTGACACCGACATTGGTGCTTTCATTGAGAGTTCCGTTGTGTCGTCATTAGGAGGTTTGATGGCCCTGTCAATCGTCTACAACAACATTGTCCAGGGAGAAACCTTCCTCCCCGGACATATCTTCGTATTCGGTGACTTCACACTGCAGTCCAACTCGTGTGGCCATCTACAGCAGATCGATAACTACGCCCCTGGCCGTCAGGTTAAATTTGGAATCTTGAACTACGTCGCGGATATCCACGGAGACTTGATCTTCGACAGATTCGAGACCATGGCAGCCGCTCCCTACGACCACGATGAACATGACTTAAATCTGTCATCGGACCATGCCCAGGGGATAGCGCCTGTAACTGCTTCGGCCCTATATCCGGAGCAGATTGCGCCATACGAGGACTGGAGGCTCAACCCCACCATGGAAATCGCAGACTTAGCAGCATCAGAGCCGCACACCGAATCAACCTCGAGTGGGATCCGTGTCACCAGAACCCCAGACCCGTTTCCGGCTACAAGTTCTGAACCATGTGCGTCCGCACACGACGATCTTGATGAGGCATCGATCGTCGAATTTAGCTCCACGGACATCTTTCGACACTCACCTTTAGGCGACGTGCTAAAGTCATTAAAATCACTCTCCTTAGCGGGGGACTCTCAGCCGAATTATATCCGGTTTGAACTGGGGGCTGATGACGGAGATTTCCGCTTCCCACCCCCACCCACTTAATAGCCACTGTCGAAGACTTAGCCGACATGCTCGATTACGGCTCCGAAGACATCAACGGTATGGACGACGATGCTAGAGAGGAGCAGGACGAAAACCCACCGTTCACCGGACGATGGACAACCACCTCCTCATACGATGTGTACATGGTTGATGCACCAAAAGAGAATAGTGGCGATGACAAGGAAGATCCAGTTGAGAATAAACCTCCTGAGATACAACCAAAACGCCGGCGTCAGCGACGCCTGATAACCCACAAGGATAGGGGATATATCGTAGTCCTTTTGATAAGTAAGAGTGTCGAACCCAACGAGGAGCAGAAGGAAATGATAAACGGTTTTCAGCAAGGTATTCTCTGCAAGTACTGAAATAGGTGGTAACAGATAGTTTTGTGGTGAGATAATTTGTAACGAGCAACAAGTAAAAAAAGTAAATAAAGTGCAGCAAGGTGGCCCAATCCTTTTTGTAGCAAAGGACAAGCCTGGACAAACTCTTATATAAGGAAAAGCGCTCCTGAGGACACATGGGAATATCGTCAAGCTAGTTTTCATCACGTTCATATGATTTGTGTTTGGTACTTTGATAATTTTACATGTGGGTGGACCGGTGCTTGGGTGCTGTTCTTACTTGAACAAGCATCCCACTTATGATTAACCTCTATTGCAAGCATCCGCAACTACAACAAAAGTATGTAAACCTAACCATAGCATGAAACATATGGATCCAAATCAGCCCCTTACGAAGCAACGCATAAACTAGGGTTTAAGCTTCTGTCACTCTTGCAACCCATCATCTACTTATTACTTCCCAATGCCTTCCTCTAGGCCCAAATAATGGTGAAGTGTTATGTAGTCGACGTTCACATAACACCACTAGAGGCTAGACAACATACATCTCATCAAAATATCGAACGAATACCAAATTCACATGACTACTAATCAGAGGGGTATTAATATGCATAAAGGATCTGAACATATGATCTTCCACCAATTAAACCAACTAGCATCAACTACAAGGAGTAATTAACACTACTAGCAACCTACTAGCACCAATCACGGACTTGGAGACAAGAAGATGAACTATGGTTTTGAGATGAGATGGTGCTGATGAAGATGTTGATGGAGATTGCCCTCTCCCGATGAGAGGAGCGTTGGTGATGACGATGGCGATGATTCCCCCCTCTGGGAGGGAAGTTTCCCCGGCAGAACAGCTCTGCCGGAGCTCTAGATTGGATCCACCAAGTGTAGCGACCCGACCTCAGATGGTCAAGTCTCTGTGCTTCCGTGTCATCCCTGGATCGGTAATGCTGACACACACAGTACTCGAAGGTTTATAACAGAGTAGCAATCACACACTTATTACATCGAAAGTCTCAAGAGAGAACTTATTATGATAATATGGCTTAAGGCCATCTAATACGATAACAGCGGAAGGCTTGGAAGATAAACTGAGTCCATCAACTCCAACGGCATAACTGAGCTGCACGGCAACGACCTAACGAACCTTACTCCTCGTCTGAAAAGTCTGCAACATAATACGTTGCAGCCCGAAACGGGTCAGCACATGGAATATGCTGGCAAAGTAACACAGTAGAGCAAGAACAAAAATAATGCTATCACTACATGCATATTTGGCTGGTGAAAAGCTCTATGGTTACAGTTTTGCGAAAAGCCAATTTTTTCCTACAACAAAGGAATAGATTTTAATTTTACAATCATGGTAGTTGAAACATCATTGAGAAGGTTCCTCCAACTCAATCCCAATTAAAGTGATTAACAACCCAACAATATTAATTAAACATGATGAGATACATGTGATAACCCAAGTACTAGATACTCAAGAATTGTCCATAACCGGGGACACGGCTAACCATGATTAGATTGTACACTCTGCAGAGGTTTGCGCACTTTTCCCCACAAGACTCGATCTCCTCCGTTGGATTTCTCGCACTACAGGGTGTTTGAGAAACGGATGACCGAGACACAGTCTTTCAGAAACATTAACTCTCTACTCCGGACAGACCATACCAAACCTACATCCCACTACCTGCTGATCTGCCTCTTCAAGAGCTTCACGTAACTTACTCAACTATGCTAGAGCCCATAATAGCTTGTGGCTGCACACGGAAGTTTCTAGCATGAATCATCTCAGTTCCCTTTGAGCCTGGGTGGCGGTCCATAGGAAGATCACACGGGTACTCCGGGATTTCCAAAAAATACAGGCAACACTGGGTACTCCAGGTGCCTCAATCCACCCAGTTGTTTGATTAAGTTGCCACCTTAAGTTGAACCATTAATTTAACAATCTCACATCTGTCATGGATTTCACTCAAACCCAAACCACGTCTACGAGCATAGCATAGCATAGTAATATAAGCAACACGTAGAGTAACTCCCAGGGGTTTGAATGTAACAGGGCAATAGGTTCTACCTCATCAAGTACTTCCCAACCCACAAGTTAATGACGTCCTAATCATGTAATGTTTGAGGATTGGAACTAATGCATAAAAACTGGGTGATAAAGGGGTATGATCAAAGTGTTACTTGCCTTGCTGACGATCTGCGAAACCTAGGGACTCGTAGTAGCACGCTTCGCACTCCGGGTGTTCTATCGCAAGCAAACAATAGCATACATAAGTAACAAGCAATGATGCACAAGCAAAACTCAAATAAAAGAGGTTGACCAGAAAGTTCAAATTAAGAACTCTGGTTCGCAAAAAGAATCAAATCTAACGGAGCAATGAAACTCAAACAGCGAAAGAGAGAAGCTTCGTTTACTAATCTGAAACTAGGTCAAATTTTACAGTAGGTAAAACTTGTTTGAGTTGGTTAAACGGAAAGAGGGTTTCGAGACGAAACTCCAGGCACTTGAATCGCCTGATTCTGACTAACGAGCGAAAAGATAAACAGAAACTAAGATCGGATCAGAAATCTCGATCAGAGAAAATCGCAGATTAAATCCGATAAAAGAAAACTGACGAACAGACTAACGAACGACCGTTCGTTAGTTGTATCTAACGGGCGAAGAACCATTCGTTAAAACGAACGTTCAGACGAACGCCTGCTAACTAGAAGAACCAAGAAAAAGCCGGCGATCTGAAAAAAACGAATCTAAGGTTTTTTTTAAAACCGAACGGTTTTAGAAAGAAAACCGCCGCGGATCCGGCGACTACCTCCGGCGAGGGGCTCTGGCGGGGCGGGGTGCGGGCGGCGGGGCGGCGGCTCGCGGGGCGGCGGCGGCGGGGCTCGGCTGCCGCGGCGGCAAGGCAGGCGGCGGCGGCGAGGCAGGGGCGGCGGCGGCAAGCGGCGGCTGCGGCTTGGGGCGGCGGGGCTGGCGCGGTGGGGGGGCGGTTTGGGCGGCGGGGTGGCGGCTTATAAAGGGGCGGGGGCGGCGGCTTGCTTGGGCGAGGGGGCGCCCGGGGAGGAGTCCGAGCCGGACTCTCCTCGGCGTCCGTGCCGGGCACGGCGGCGGCGGGAGCGGGGCGGGCGGCGGCCTGGCTCGGCTGGGCCTTAGGCCCAGTCGGGCGCGGGAACTTTTTTTTAAATAATTTTGCCGACGGAAATAAAATCCTAGAAAAATAAATAAAAATCTAAAAATGCCAAAACAAATTTTCACCGTCTAAATAAAATATTTAGAACGAGATGAACATTTTCTTGGCCCTAAAATGCAATTTTGAAAACGTGCAATTTTTTTCTAATGCAACAAATTGCTATAAAATCCAAATGGAACAAATATTTGATTTTAATATTTTTCCTCCAACATTTCATTTATTTTGGAGAAGTCATCTTATCTCCTCTCTTGTATTTTAATATGAAATATTTTCGGAGAGAAAAATAATTAAAACCAAAATCCTCGTTTCAAAATTTGATAAAGATCAAATTTGAAAACCGGGAAATCCCCAACTCTCTCCGAAGGTCCTTGAGTTGCTTAGGATTTTGAGGATCGTGAGACGAAATGCGAATAAAATATGTTATGCATGGATGACTATGTATAACATTCCAAATTGAAAATTTGGGATGTTACAAACCTACCCCCCTTAAGATGAATCTCGCCCTCGAGATTCGGGTTGGCTAGAAAATAGGTGTGGGTGGTCTTTGCGAAGATCATCCTCTCATTCCCATGTGGCTTCATCCTCGGTATGGTGGCTCCACTGAACTTTACAAAACTTGGTAACCTTACTACGGGAGACTCTGCTGGCAAACTCACGAATTTTAACTGGTTTCTCCTCATAAGTCAAATCACTATCCAACTGAATCACCTCTAGGGGTACTGTATCTCTTAGCGGTATATCTGCCATCTCGGCATGACACTTCTTCAGCTGTGACACGTGGAACACATCGTGGACTCCTGACAATCCCTCAGGTAACCCCAACTTGTAGGCAACTTCTCCCATCCGTTCCAAAATGCGATACGGTCCTACAAATCTCGGGGCTAACTTTCCTTTAACTACAAAACATTTCACTCCTCGCAAGGGCGATACTCGCAGATATGCTCTGTCTCCAATTTCGTAGATTACCTCCTTGCGTTTTGAGTCTGCATAACTCTTCTGCCTGGACTG
This sequence comes from Triticum aestivum, assembly GCF_018294505.1. Classification (NCBI taxonomy): domain Eukaryota; kingdom Viridiplantae; phylum Streptophyta; class Magnoliopsida; order Poales; family Poaceae; genus Triticum; species Triticum aestivum. The sequence continues at coordinate 240,385,021 of NC_057800.1, forward strand.
AGCAATCTTCAGTCGGTCTCGGATCAATTTTATCTTCTCCTCAGACTCCTTGATCAAGTCTGGTCCAAACAACTATCGGTCTCCTACCTCGTCCCACATTAACGGTGTTCTGCATCTTCGTCCATACAGGGCTTCAAATAGTGCCATCTTCAAACTGGCATGATAGCTATTGTTGTACGAAAACTCTACGTATGGCAAATTATCATCCCAACTAGATCCATAATTTAGCGCACAGGCTCTCAACATGTCCTCCAAAATTTGGTTCACTCTCTCGGTCTGTCCATCTGTCTGTGGGTGGAAAGCTGTACTGAACTCTAACCTTGTTCCCAAAGTTTGATGTAACTGATGCCAGAACTTTGAAGTAAACTGTGTCCCTCTATCTGATACAATGGTCCTCGGAACTCCATGCAGACATACGATCCTGGACATATATATCTTGGCCAACTTTGCACTTGTATAGGTGGTTTTCACTGGGATGAAGTGAGCTACTTTGGTTAAGCGATCAACTACTACCCATATGGAATTGTACCCTGCTTTGGTCCTGGGCAATCCGGTGATAAAGTCCATGCCCAGTTTATCCCACTTCCATTCGGGTATCGGCATAGGCTGTAACAGTCCTGCTGGCTTCTGATGTTCTGCCTTAACTTTCTGGCATACATCACATACAGTGACATACTCGGCAATATCCTTCTTCATACCGGTCCACCAGCAATGTTCCTTCAAATCCAAATACATCTTGGTGTTTCCGGGGTGTATCGAGTATGGTGAATCATGAGCCTCTTGAAGTATTACCTTCCTGATCTCCTGGTTATTGGGCACATAAACTCGGTCCTCAAACCATAGGGTATCGTGCTCATCTTCACGAAAACCTTTGGCCTTTCCTTTGCTCATCTTCTCCTTTATCTCAGCAATCTCCTTGTCCTCTTTCTGGGCTTCCCGAATCTTGTCCAGCAATGTCGACTGGACCTCCATTGTTGCAATAAATCCTCTAGGAACAATCTCCAATCGAAGTTCCATGATGTCCTCTGCTAATTCCTTCGGCAGTCCCTTACTTTCAAGGATATTAGCATAACTCTTCCGGCTCAAAGCGTCTGCTACGACATTGGCCTTTCCTGGATGATAGTGTAGTTTCACGTCATAATCCTTTATAAGCTCCAACCATCTCCTCTATCGAAGGTTCAGTTCCTTCTGGGTGAAAATGTACTTCAAACTCTTATGGTCCGTGTACACATCACAACGGTTTCCAATAAGGTAATGTCTCCAGGTCTTCAATGCATGCACTACAGCTGCTAACTCCAAATCATGCGTGGCATAGTTCAACTCATGAGGTTTTAGTTGTCGTGAGGCATACGAAATAACTCTCCCGTCCTGCATAAGCACACATCCATGTCCTAAGCGTGAGGCATCGCAGTACACTTGGAACTCCTTATGTATATCTGGCAGTACTAGCATTGGGGCTGTAGTCAAACGTTTCTTCAACTCCTGGAAACTTGCCTCACAATCTTCTGTCCATTTAAACTTAGTATCCTTCTTCAACAGCTCAGTCATTGGCTTTGCAATCTTGGAAAAATTCTCGATGAATCTCCGGTAGTATCCTGCGAGTCCAAGAAAACTGCGGATCTCGCTAACTGAAACGGGTGCCAACCATTCAGTGACTGACTGAATTTTGCTGGGGTCTACTGCTATACCTTCTCCTGATATAACATGTCCAAGGAACCCGACTTCCTTCAACCAAAATTCGCATTTGCTAAACTTGGCATACAACTGGTGTTCCCTGAGTTTCTCGAGAACTAAGCGCAAATGCTCCTTGTGCTCCTCCTTGTTCTTCGAGTATACCATAATATCGTCAATAAACACCACAACAAACTTGTCCAAATACTCCATGAACACCTTGTTCATCATGCTCATGAAATAGGCAGGGGCGTTAGTCAGTCCAAATGACATGACCGTGTACTCGTATAATCCATATCGTGTTGTGAATGCTGTCTTCGATATGTCCTTCTCTCGTATCTTCAACTGATGATACCCCGATCGCAAATCGATCTTCGAAAACACTTTAGCTCCTTGCAACTGATCAAATAGATCATTGATCATCGGCAGTGGGTACTTGTTCTTAATCGTCACTTCATTTAATGCTCGATAATCAACAACCATCCTTAGGGATTTATCCTTCTTCTCAACCAGAAGTACTGGGGCTCCCCAAGGTGATGAACTTCTTCGGATGTATCCTTTCTCCAATAATTCCTTGATCTGTTTCTTAATTTCTTCCAGATCATTTGCGGGCATCCGATAGGGTCTTTTGGATATTGGTCCTGTTCCTGGTAACATCTCTATCAGAAACTCAATATCTCTGTCTAGTGGCATGCCTGGTAACTCCTCTGGAAAAACATCCGGGTAATCCTTTACTACCGTCACTTCCTCCTGAACAACTCCTGTAAGGGCATTCACTTGGCTCCTTTTAGGCACATGCCTAGACACATACTTAATCCTTTTTCCCTTCCGGGGTGGTGAGATAAATCGACTTACTCGCACAGTCAATGATTCCTCCATACTTTGACATCCATTCCATACCCAATATCACATCCAATCATTGCGACTCCAAGATAATTAGGTCGGACGGAAACACATGTGTGCCAATGGTTAAGGGTATCTGGTCACACCATCGGCTGGCCATATACTCTGCTTCGGGTGAACTTACTAAAAGAGGGGTCCTAAGGGTTTGGGTTGGTAGTTTAAACTTATCCACGAATCCCCTTGATATGTATGAATGCGATGCACCAGTATCGAAAAGAACAAGAGCGGTAAATGACTTAACCAAAAACTTACCTATTACCGCGTCCGGCTGCTCTTCAACCTCCTCCACGTTAACGTGGTTCACTTGTCCTTTGTTGAATGGATTTGGCTTCTTCCCAGCGCTCCCATTTCCATTTCCATTCTTTCCTTCAGGGCACTCCGTGGCGTAGTGTCCAGTCTTCCCGCACTTGAAACACGTAACATGACTTAAGTCCCTTTTGGCGGGTGTGGCTGGGTTGGGGCGGTTATGATTATTATTGGTTCCGTTCCATTCCCATTCTTAGAACCATTGTGGTTATGCGATCCTCCTCCAGTGTGGTTGTGACCTCCATGGTTATGAACAAGTCCTCCCAAGTTCGGGGTTAGGCGAGGTTTCTGCTGAGCTCCTGAGTTATACTTCCCTTGTCCATACTTCCTCTTGCGGATCTCAATCTGCTGTTGCTTCCCTTCAATCATAAGAGCCTTATCTACCAACTCCTGGTAGTTGTTGAAGGTTGCTACCATCAACTGCATACTCATATCATCATTCAACCCTTCCATAAATTTCTCCTGTTTCTCTGCATCTGTGGCCACATCATCAGGGACATAGCGAGATAACTTACTAAACTCATCCACGTACTGAGCCACAGTACGGTTCCCCTGGCATAGGTTGCGAAACTCCCGCTTCTTCATCTACATAGCTCCAGTTGAGACATGGGCTGTGCGGAAAGCTTGCTGAAACTAGTCCCAAGTGATATTGGCTATAGGAAAAGTGGCTGTGTAATTCTACCACCATGAGGCTGCTGGTCCATCCAATTGATGTGCGACAAAGCGCACCCTCTCAGCATCTGTGCAACCTGCGATGGTCAACTCCCTTACGGCGTAGCCAATCATCAGCAACTATAGGCTCGGTGCTACTGGAAAACACCGACGGCTGTAACTTTAGAAAACGGGCTAGGTTGTCCAAGGGCGGCGGGTTGTTGTTGTTGCCCTGGTTCTGAACTAGCAATTGCATCAACGTATTCTGCTGTTGGATCAACTGGGTGAGCTCCGGTGGGAAGGCAAAACCAGTGTCACGTCTCGGAGGCATCTGAGGGGTTTAGATGGAAGAGATTTAGAATAGAAAAGAGGTCTAATGAGAAAACACTACCCATATGCACATGAGATAAACACAATCATTTCACTCAATCAATCAAGCAAGGGCATACAAACAATCTAGAACTATCGCACAAGTGCTCAACTACTACTAAATACATGGGGGAATACTAGTGATATAAGGTAGTCATCTAGAAATTTTGATCAGTGGAAGACTCCATGATGTCTGCTCCAGCTTCATCTTCATAGTCATCATCACTAGGATCGGAATCGGTGTCGTCGATGATGATGTAGTTGTCCGGGAAAGTGGGATCTTCGTCTTCGTCTCCCGGTGCTGGTCCTCCCATGATTACTCCGATCTTCTTGACTAGGTCGTCATTCTTCTCCAGTAGTGTCTTGATTTCCTCCTCATATCCATTGCGTGTAAACTTGAGTTCTTCCTCCAGTTCGATGATCCTAGTCTTCGCCTTCTTCAAGACCATCATGTCCGCGCTCATCTGGTCCTCCTGGCGTCGAATGTGTTGGTTTAACTCCTAAATGAACGCGACAATGGATCTATCCTTCCTGGTGCTGATTACTTCCCATTGCTCGTCTCGGCGCCCACATATTTGGTAAATAGTGTCCTTAAGTTCCTTGTTGTAAACTTCTCCAATTCGTCCAATGGTAATGTGGGCTTCCATGCTCTTGCCTAGACTCCAGGTGGGTGCTTCGAAAGAAAACTCTATGGGTTTAGAAGTTGGAGAGAACGTCCTTCTTGGAACTTGTACTTGAATCATCCAACGCTCCTCTTCAGGTAAAGTGGCGTTGTACGCCCCGGTGAAGCTTGGTATTCCAATGTTCAAGTAGCTAGTGACTTCCTTCAAGTGGCGTCCAAAAGGTGTGTCTTCATCCAGTTGTGCAAACTTGTTCTTCATCTCCGTCATCCTAAAGAGTAGAAAATGGAGAGGAGTCAGAAATGAGAAGAAAGGTGTGACCTAGGGTTTATCTTAGTGGTCGTGTCCTACACTCAGCGTGTGCTCTGATACCATCTTGTAGCGACCCGACCTCAGATGGCCAAGTCTCTGTGCTTCCGTGTCATCCCTGGATCGGTAATGCTGACACACACAGTACTCGAAGGATTTATAACAGAGTAGCAATCACACACTTATTACATCGAAAGTCTCAAGAGAAAACTTATTACAATAATATGGCTTAAGGCCATCTAATACGATAATAACGGAAGGCTTGAAAGATAAAGTGAGTCCATCAACTCCAACGGCATAACTGAGCTGCACGGCAATGACCTAACGAACATTACTCCTCGTCTGAAAAGTCTGCAACATAATACGTTGCAGCCCGAAACGGGTCAGCACATGGAATATGCTGGCAAAGTAACATAGTAGAGCAAGAACAAAAATAATGCTATCACTACATGCATATTTGGCTGGTGAAAAGCTCTATGGTTACATGCGAAAAGCCAATTTTTCCCTACAACAAAGGAATAGATTTTAATTTTACTATCATGGTAGTTGAAACATCATTGAGAAGGTTCCTCCAACTCAATCCCAATTAAATTGATTAACAACCCAACAATATTAATTAAACATGATGAGATACATGTGATAACCCAAGTACTAGATACTCACGAATTGTCCATAACCGGGGACACGGCTAACCATGATTAGATTGTACACTCTGCAGAGGTTTGCACACTTTTCCCCACAAGACTCGATCTCCTCCGTTGGATTTCTCGCACTACAGGGTGTTTGAGAAACGGATAACCTAGACACAGTCTTTCAGAAACATTAACTCTCTACTCCGGACAGACCATACCAATCCTACATCCCACTACCTGCTAATCTGCCTCTTCAAGAGCTTCACGTAACTTACTCAACTATGCTAGAGCCCATAATAGCTTGTGGCTACACACGGAAGTTTCTAGCATGAATCATCTCAGTTCCCTTTGAGCCTGGGTGGCGGTCCATAGGAAGATCACACGGGTACTTCGGGATTTCCAAAAATACAGGCAACACTGGGTACTCCAGGTGCCTCAATCCACCCAATTGTTTGATTAAGTTGCCACCTTAAGTTGAACCATTAATTTAACAATCTCACATCTGTCATGGATTTCACTCAAACCCAAACCACGTCTACGAGCATAGCATAGCATAGTAATATAAGCAACACGTAGAGTAACTCCCAGGGGTTTGAATGTAACAGGGCAATAGGTTCTACCTCATCAAGTACTTCCCGACCCACAAGTTAATGACGTCCTAATCATGCAATGTTTGAGGATTGGAACTAATGCATAAAAACTAGGTGATAAAGGGATATGATCAAAGTGTTACTTGCCTTGCTGACGATCTGCGAAACCTAGGGACTCGTAGTAGCACGCTTCGCACTCCGGGTGTTCTATCGCAAGCAAACAATAGCATACATTAGTAACAAGCAACGATGCACAAGAAAAACTCAAATAAAAGAGGTTGACCAGAAAGTTCAAATTAAGAACTCTGGTTCTCAAAAAGAATCAAATCAAACGGAGCAACGAAACTCAAACGGTGAAAGAGAGAAGCTTCGTTTACTAATCTAAAACTAGGTCAAATTTTACAGTAGAGAAAACTTGTTTGAGTTGGTTAAACGAAAGAGGGTTTCGAGACGAAACTCCAGGCACTTGAATCGCCTGATTCCGACTAACGAGCGAAAAGATAAACAGAAACTAAGATCAGATCAGAAATCGCGATCAGAGAAAATCGCGGATTAAATCCGATAAAAGAAAACTGACGAACAGACTAACGAATGAGCGTTCATTAGTTGTATCTAACGGGCGAAGAACCATTCGTTAAAACGAACGTTCGGACAAATGTCCGCTAACTAGAAGAACCAAGAAAAAATCGGCGATCTGAAAAAAAATGAATCTAGGGTTTTTTTAAAAAACTGAACGGTTTTAGAAAGAAAAATCGGCGGCGGATCCGGCGACTACCTCCGGCGAGGGGCTCCGGCGGGGCGGGGTGCGGGCAGCGGGGCGGCGGCGGCAGCAAGCGGCGGCGGCGGGGCTCGGCGGCGGCTGCGGCGACGGCGAGGCAGGCGGCGGCAGCGGCAAGCGGCGGCTGCGGCTTGGGGCGGCGGGGCAGGCGCGGTGGGGTGGCGGTTTGGGCAGCGGGGGCGGCGGCTTGCTTGGGAGAGGGGGCGCCCGGGGAGGAGTCCGAGCCGGACTCTCCTCGGCGTCCGTGCTGGGCACGGTGGCGCGGGCGAGGGAGGCGGTGGCCGGGCGGGCCGGCCTGGCTCGGCTGGGCCTTAGGCCTAGTCGGGCGCAGGAATTTTTTTTTGAATAATTTTGCGGACTGAAATAAAATCCTAGAAAAATAAATAAAAATCTAAGAATTCCAAAAAAAAAAATTCACCGTCTAAATAAAAAATTTAGAACGAGATGAACATTTTCTTGGCCCTAAAATGCAATTTTGAAAACGTGCAATTTTTTTTCTAATGCAACAAATTGCTATAAAATCCAAATGGAACAAATATTTGATTTTAATATTTTTCCTCCAACATTTCATTTATTTTGGAGAAGTCATCTTATCTCCTCTCTTGTATTTTAATATGAAATATTTTCGGAGAGAAAAATAATTAAAATCAAAATCCTCATTTCAAAATTTGATAAAGATCAAATTTGAAAACCGGGAAATCCCAACTCTCTCCGAAGGTCCTTGAGTTGCTTAGGATTTTGAGGATCGCGAGACGAAATGCAAATAAAATATGTTATGCGTGGATGACTATGTATAACATTCCAAATTGAAAATTTGGGATGTTACACCAAGGTTCCGCCTCATGGCGGCGGAGTTTCGTCCCGAAAGGTTGCTTCTTATTTTTTTCTTGACGAAAGACTTCATATAGGAGAAGATGGTGATCGGAGAGCCACCAGGGGGCCCACGAGGTAGGGGCGCACCCTAGGGGGGCGCACCCCCCACCCTCGTGGGAAGGGTGTGGGCCCCCTGGTCTTCATCTTTGGCGAGGATTTTTCATTATTTATTATAAGGTATTCCGTGGTGTTTCAGGACTTTTGGAGTTGTGCATAATAGGTCTCTAATATTTGCTCCTTTTCCAGCCCAGAATTCCAGCTGTCGGCATTCTCCCTCCTTATGTAAACCTTGTAAAATAAGAGAGAATAGCCATAAGTATTGTGACACAATGTGAAATAACAGCCCATAATGCAATAAATATCGATATACAAGCATGATGCAAAATGGACGTATCAACTCCCCCAAGCTTAGACCTCGCTTGTCCTCAAGCAGAAGCCGATAACAATAAATATGTCCCCATGTTTAGAGGTAGAGGCGTCGATAAAAATAAAATACGGACATGAGGGCATCATGATTATTCTCATAACAGCAACATATATAGATATTGTCATATGATTCCTTATGTTCAAGTGATGATCTATTCACAATGCAAAAGTACGAATCAGAAACCTTATTGAGAACCAACAAACTATAACCTCGGTCATTGAAGCAATTGCAATTTATCATAACATTAGAAAGAGTCTATGTCAGAGCTAAAAAGCAAGTCCACATACTCAACTATCATCTAGTCCTTCATAATTGCTAACACTCGCGCAATACTTGTGGTTACGAAGTTTTAATCGGACACAGAGAAAGTTAGGGGCTTATAGTTTTGCCCCACAACCTTTTACCTCGAGGGTAATATCAACAATAATAACTCATGCCCCCCTACATCCAATTAGATATATCTATCAGGATCTTTCCAACACACTATGCTTGCCAAAGGATAAAATGTAAAAAGGAAAGGTGAAGATCACCATGACTCTTGCATAAGGTAGAAGATAATAATAAAAGATAGGCCCTTCACAGAGGGAAGTAGAGGTTGCCATGCGCTTTTATGGTTGGATGTACAAAATCTTTATGCGAAAGAACGTCACTTTATATTGCCCCTTGTGATATGAACCATTATTATGCAGTCCATCGCTTTTATTACTTCCACATCACAAGATCGTATGAAGCTTATTTCTCCCACACTAATCATACATATTGAGAGAAATTTTTATTGCTTGCACCGATGACAACTTACTTGAAGGATCTTACTCAGTCCATAGGTACATATGGTGGACTCTCATGGCAAAACTGGTTTAAGTGTATTTGGAAGCACAAGTAGTATCTGTACTTGGTGCTGAGAATTTGGCTAGCATGAGGGGGAAAGGCAAGCTCAACATGTTGGATGATCCATGACAACATACTTTATCTCAGATATAAGAAAACATAACCCATTACGTTGTCTTCCTTGTCCAACATCAACTCTTTAGCATGTCATATTTTGATGAGTGCTCTCAATCTTAAAAGATGTCAATGATAATATATTTATATGTGAAACCTATCTTTCCTTATTACTTCCTATTAATTGCAACAATGACCAAAGCTATGTCTGCCAACTCCCAACAACTTTGAATCATCACACTCTTTCTATGTGAAGTCATTACTATCAATAAGATCAATATGAACTTTTGTTTCTTCTTATTCTTTTTCTATTTTCTTTTATTCACCCAAGATCATAGCAAGAGAATCAAGCCCTTGACTCAACACTAATCTTTATTATATAGCTCACGGACTCGATTACATCGGGAGATCATAAAGAAAAACTTAAAACTAGATCATGCCATAAACTTTATTCTACTAGATCAAAATACTACTAATAGGATCGAACTAAGGAAAACGGTAAAGATAGGAGTTGTCATTGTGATACGATACCGGGGCACCTCCCCCAAGCTTGGCGGTTTCCAAGGGGAGTGCCCATACCCAGGTGATTATGTCTCCTTTGTTGGTGAAGAAGGTGGAGGTGTTGTTGATGATGCGGGCTTGTGATCCATCTTCCAAGGCATAGGTTCACCATCATAGAAGGATGATCGAGTCTCCGGAATCCTCGAATCTGCAGCCAAATTCATTCTTTTGAATCTATATTCATACTCACAGTTTTGGTTTTGCAGGTCATAGATTTGGGCTTGGAGGTGCTCGATCTTCTCATGTAGCTTGAAGATGGACTCCTCGGTGTTCTTGGCATCCGGCTTGTAGTTGTTAGTGAACTCCGCGAGCATCATGTGGCTAGCGTTGATTCCATGCTCCACCATCCCCTGGCACTTGAAAACTTGTTGCTCCATTGCTTTGAGCCTCGTCTCCACGCTTCCGGTTCCCTTTGGTCCCTTAGCATCGCGGATGTGCAACAACCCATCACGCATCTCAATGGTTTGAGGGTGTCGCAGCACCTCCGCGAGGTAAGGGTTGATGACCTTCTCGAAGAACTTGTCCTTGGAAGCACTTGGGGACGTCGTGATAATCTAGATCTGCCAGAAAAACAGCTCGAAACAAAAACAGAGAATATTTGCGTGATACAGGAGTCAAAACCCCCGGGAGATTATATAATGAATTTTTACCGACCAAAATATGTATCGTGCAAGAAAACGGAGTCCGGAAGGCACACAAGGTGCTCACGAGGTAGGGGGGCGCACCCAGGGGGTAGGGTGCGCCCTCCACCCTCGTGGGGCCCTCGTGTCCTTCCTGGACTGCTACTTAATTTTCTAGTTTTCTAAATATTCCAAAACGGAGAAATATTGCCTTAAAAATTGTTTTGGAGTCGGTTTACTTACTGTACCACATACCTATTCCTTTTCGGAGTCTGAAACATTCTGGAAAGTGTCCCTTATGTATTCCTCCAGGGTTACGGTTTTAATAATATTGGTTTCAACATTAATGGGATTACCTGAGATATAATGTTTGATTCTTTGACCGTTTACCACCTTCGTATTTGTGCCTTCGAAGTTGTTGATTTTTATTGCACCGGAACGATAGACCTCCTCGATAACATATGGGCCTTCCCATTTAGAGAGAAGTTTTCCTGCCAAAAATCTTAAACGAGAGTTGTATAGCAATACATAATCACCTACATTAAACTCACGCTTTTGTATCCTTTTGTCAAGCCATCTTTTAACCTTTTCTTCAAACAACTTGGCATTTTCATAAGCTTGGGTTCTCCATTCATCAAGTGAGCTAATATCAAATAACCTCTTTTCACCGGCAAGTTTAAAATCATAGTTGAGCTCTTTAATCCCAATATGCCTTATGTTCTAGTTTGAGAGGTAAGTGACATGCTTTTCCATAGACCATTTTATACAGAGACATACCCATAGGATTTTTATATGCAGATCTATAGGCCCATAGTGCATCATCAAGTTTCTTGGACCAATTCTTTCTAGACCTATTGACAGTCTTTTGCAAAATTAATTTGAGTTCTCTATTACTCAATTCTACTTGACCACTAGACGGTTGGTGATACAGAGATACAATTCTATGATTGATGTCATATTTAGCAAGCATTTTACGGAAAGCACCATGAATAAAATGTGAACCACCATCAGTCATTAAATATCTAGGGACTCCAAACCTCGGAAAAATAACTTCTTTAAGCATTTTAATAGAAGTGTTATGATCAGCACTACTAGTTGGAATAGCTTCTACCCACTTAGTAACGTAAACAAAAGCAACTAAAATATGTGTATATCCATTAGAGGCAGGAAAAGGTTCCATATAATCAAAGCCCCAAACATCAAATGGTTCAATAACAAGTGAATAATTCATAGGCATTTCTTGACGTCTACTAATATTACTAATTCTTTGACATTGATCACAAGATAGGACAAACTTACGGGCATCCTTGAAGAGAGTAGGGCAATAAAAACCGGATTGCAATACCTGATGTGCAGTTCTATCTCCCGCGTGGTGTCCTCCATAAGTTTCAGAGTGGCACTTGCGTAGGATCTGTTCCTGTTCATGCTCAGGTACACAACGTCTAATAACACCATCTACTCCTTCTTTATAAAGATGTGGGTCATCCCAAAAGTAATGTCTCAAATCATAGAAGAATTTTTTTCTTTTGTTGGTATGTGAAGCTAGGTGGTATAAATTTAGCAACTATGTAATTAGCATAATCAGCATACCAAGGGGTACTACGAGAAGTACTTATGACATTTAATCGTTCATCAGGAAAGCTATCATCAATAGGTAGTGGGTCATCAAGAACATTCTCTAACCTAGATAAGTTGTCTACAACGGGGTTCTCAGCTCCTTTTCTATCAACAATATGCAAATCAAATTCTTGTAACAACAGAACCCATCTAATAAGTATAGGTTTAGCATCTTGTTTCTCCATAAGATATTTAAAAGCAGCATGATCAGTGTGGATAGTTACTTTAGAATCTACAATATAAGGTCTGAACTTATCACAAGCAAATACAACCGCTAAAAGTTCTTTTTCAGTAGTAGCATAATTTCTTTGAGCATTGTCTAGATTCTTACTAGAATAATGGATAACATTTAATTTCTTATCAACTCTTTGCCCTAGAACAACACCTACAACATAATTGCTAGCATCACACATAATTTCAAAGGGTAAATTCCAATCAGGTGGCTGAACAATAGGTGCAGAGATCAATGCTTTGTTAAGTATTTCAAATGCTTCTACACAATCATCATCAAAGACAAATGGTATATCTTTTTGTAATAAATTAGCCAGTGGCCGAGAAATTTTTGAGAAGTCCTTAATGAACCTCCTATAAAATCCGACGTGACCAAGGAAACTTCATATACCTTTGATGTCCTTGGGACATGGCATCTTTTCTATGGCATCAACCTTGGCTTTATCAACTTCAATACCTCTTTCAGAAACTTTATGCCCCAAGAAAATACCCTCATTAACCATAAAGTGGCACTTTTCCCAATTCAAGACAAGATTAGTTTCTTCACATCTCTGCAAAACTCAATCAAGATTGCTCAAGCAATCATCAAAAGAAGATCCATAGACGGAAAAGTCGTCCATGAAAACCTCACAAATCTTTTCACAAAAGTCAGAGAATATAGCCATCACGCATCTTTGAAAGGTAGCAGGTGCATTACATAAACCAAAATGCATACGTCTATAAGCAAAAGTACCAAACGGGCATGTAAAAGTAGTCTTTGATTGATCTTTAGCCGACACAGGTATTTGAGAGAAACAGAATAACCATCTAGAAAGCAGCAATGTGTATGTTTGGATAATCTTTCTAGCATTTGATCGATAAAAGGCAAGGGGTAATGATCTTTCTTAGTAGCCTTATTTAATTTGCGGAAATCAATTACCATCCTATAACCGGATAATTCTTTGTGGAATCCATTCATCTTTATCATTAGGAACAACAGTAATACCTCCCTTCTTAGGGACACAATGAACAGGACTTACCCACTGACTATCAGCAACATGATAAATTATACCTGCCTCCAGAAGCTTTAGTATTTCTTTTCTTACCACTTCTTTCATTTTAGGATTCAGACATCGTTGAGGATCACGAACTGGTTTGGCATCTGCTTCCAAATTTATTTTATGTTGACATAAAGTGGGACTAATGCCCTTAAGATCATCAAGAGTATATCCAATAGCAGCACGATGCTTCTTCAGAGTTTTCAATAATCTTTCTTCTTCATGCTCTGAAAGGTTAGCACTAATAATAACATGATATATCTTCTTTTCATCAAGATAAGCATATTTAAGATTATCAGGCAACGGTTTAAGCTCAAACACGGGATCACCCTTAGGTGGAGGAGGATCCCCTAGGATTTCAACAGGCAAATTGTGTTTCAGCATAGGTTCCTGTTTAAATAATACTTCATCTATTTCCCTTCTTTCATTCATAAACATATCATTCTCATGGTCTAGCAAATATTGTTCTAAAGGATCACTAGGAGGTATGGCAATAGAAGCAAGACCAATAATTTCATCCTTACTAGGCAATTCTTCTTCACGGTGTTGTTTACTAAATTTAGAGAAATTAAACTCATGAGTCATATCATCTAAGCTGACAGTAACAACATCCCTTGTGCAATCTATGGTAGCATTAACAATATTTAAGAATGGTCTACCAAATATAATGGGACAAAAGCTATCTTGTGGGGAACCAAGAACATGAAAATCAGCAGGATATTTAGTTTTCCCACACAATACTTCAACATCTCTAACAATTCCCATTGGTGAAATAGTATATTTATTAGCAAGTTTAGTAGTAACATCAATTTCTTCTAACTCAACAGGTGCAATATCATGCGTAATTTCTTTGTATAAGTCAATAGGTATTGCACTAGCACTAGCACCCATATCACATAAGCCATGATAACAATGATCTCCTATTTTAATAGAAATAACAGGCACGCCTACCACAGGTCTATGTTTATCTTTAGCACAAGGATTAGCAATTCTAGCAGTTTCACCGCAGAACTGAATAACATGCCCATCAATATTATCAGACAAGAGCTCTTTAATAATAGCAATGTTAGGTTCTACTTTAACTTGCTCAAGAGGGGTATATGTTTTAATATTGCTTTTACGAACCACTGTTGAAGCTTTAGCACGATCCTTTATCCTAACTAGGAAAGGTTGTTTCTCAACATAACAAGTAGGAACAATAGGATCATTATAAGTGACAGTCTTTTCTTCAATTTTAATAGGTGCAGCTACTTTTACTTCTATGGGAGGATGATATTTAAACCACTTCTCCGTAGGGAGATCAACATAAGTAGAAAAGATGCACAGAAAGAAGCTACTATCTCAGAATCAAGTCCATATTTAGTGCTAAACTTACGGAAAATATCCGTATCTATAAAAGATTTAACACAATCAAACTTAGGTGTCATACTTGACTCCTTACCATTGTCGAGGTCCCAATCTTCAGAGTTGTGTTTAATTCTATCCAATAAATCCCATCTAAATCCAATAGTCTTCATCATGAAAGAGCCAGCACAAGAAGTATCGAGCATGCTGCGATTGTTTTCAGAAAGCCGAGCATAATTTTTTTGAAGAATTGTTTCTCTTGGGAGCTCATGATTGGGGCATGAATATAACATCGATTTAAGCCTCCCCCAAGCTTGAGCGATGCTTTCTCCTTCGTGAGGCCAAAAATTATATATATAATTGCGATCACGATGAACAAGATGCATAGGGTAATACTTTTGATGAAATTCCAATTTCAATCTTCTATAATTCCATGATCTTGTATCATCACATAGCCTATACCATACCAATGCGTCTCCCTTCAAAGATAAAGGGAATACATTCTTCTTAGCAACATCATCGGGTATACCTGCAAGCTTAAATAATCCACAAACTTCATCAACATATATTAGGTGTTCATTAGGATGCTTTGTTCCATCTCCTGTAAAAGGATTAGCTAGCAGTTTTTCTATCATACCCGAAGGATACTCATAAGGAATTTCATTTTCATATTCATTTTCAATAGGTTCAGTAGGTTGAGGAGCAACTCTTTGCTCTACTTGTCGGGGTGAAGATACCCCGAACAAGCCCCTCAGAGGATTACTTTCCATAGTAACAAGTGACAGTAAATTTCAGCACATTATATAAATTTTTCCTTACCAAATTCCACCTACCAAAGGCGCTTCACTCCCCGGCAACGGCGCCAGAAAAGAGTCTTGATGACCCACAAGTATAGGGGATCCATCATAGTCCTTTCGATAAGTAAGAGTGTCGAACCCAACGAGGAGCAGAAGGAAATGATAAACAGTTTTTAGCAAGGTATTCTCTGCAAGTACTGAAATAAGTGGTAACAGATAGTTTTGTGATGAGATAATTTGTAACAAGCAACAAGTAACAAAAGTAAATAAAGTGCAGCAAGGTGGCCCAATCCTTTTTGTAGCAAAGGACAAGCCTGGACAAACTCTTATATAAGGAAAAGCGCTCCTGAGGACACATGGGAATATCGTCAAGCTAGTTTTCATCACGTTCATATGATCCGCGTTCGGTACTTTGATAATTTGACATGTGGGTGGACCGGTGCTTGGGTGCTGTTCTTACTTGAACAAGCATCCCACTTATGATTAACCTCTGTTGCAAGCATCCGCAACTACAACAAAAGTATTAAGGTAAACCTAACCATAGCATGAAACATATGGATCCAAATCAGCCCCTTACGAAGCAACGCATAAACTAGGGTTTAAGCTTCTGTCACTCTAGCAACCCATCATCTACTTATTACTTCCCAATGCCTTCCTCTAGGCCCAAATAATGGTGAAGTGTTATGTAGTCGACATTCACATAACACCACTAGAGGCTAGACAACATACATCTCATCAAAATATCGAACGAATAACAAATTCACATGACTACTAATAGCAAGACTTCTCCCTTGTCCTCAGGAACAAACGTAACTACTCACAAAGCATATTCATGTTCATAATTAGAGGGGTATTAATATGCATAAAGGATCTGAACATATGATCTTCCACCAATTAAACCAACTAGCATCAACTATAAGGAGTAATTAACACTACTAGCAACCTACTAGCACCAATCCCGGACTTGGAGACAAGAATTGGATACAAGAGATGAACTAGGGTTTTGAGATGAGATTGTGCTGATGAAGATGTTGATGGAGATTGCCATCTCCCGATGAGAGGAGCGTTGGTGATGACGATGGCGATGATTTCCCCCACCGTGAGGGAAGTTTCCTCGGTAGAACAGCTCTGCTGGAGCTCTAGATTGGATCCGCCAAGGTTCCGCCTCGTGGCGGCGGAGTTTCGTCCCGAAAGGTTGCTTCTTATTTTTTTTCTCGATGAAAGACTTCATATAGGAGAAGATGGTCATAGGAGAGCCACCAGGGGGCCCACGAGGTTGGGGGGCGCGCCCTAGGGGGGGGGCGCCCCCACCCTCGTGGGAAGGGTGTGGGCCCCCTAGTCTTCATCTTTGGCGAGGATTTTTCATTATTTATTATAAGGTATTCTGTGGAGTTTCAGGACTTTTGGAGTTGTGCAGAATAGGTCTCTAATATTTGCTCCTTTTCCAGCCCAGAGTTCCAGCTGCCGGCATTCTCCCTCCTTATGTAAACCTTGTAAAATAAGAGAGAATAGCCATAAGTATTGTGACATAATGTGAAATAACAGCCCATAGTGCAATAAATCTCGATATAAAAGCATGACGCAAAATGGATGTATCAGCGCCGCTCTAAATCACGCCGCAGCAAAGACAGCAACACCGACACAGGAGAAGATAACACTACGGACGGTGCCAAAGACAATGAAGACCCCATTGAGGCAACTTCCAAACAAGATGAATGGGAAGATGGGCGAGTCAGCCCTGATGAACAGGCCGTGCACGGCGACTCGGAGGACAACAATTATCTTCCACTCTACGAGGATGAGGTAAGCCTCGACAATGAGGATTTTATCGTGCCTTAGGAACCTCTCGAGCAGGAGCGCCTCTAGCGCCGGCTAATAGCCACTGCAAGGAGCCTGAAAAAGAAGCAGCAACAGCTTCAAGCTGATCAAGACCTCCTCAATGACAGATGGACTAACGTCCTGGAAGCCGAGGAGTACGGCCTCAAGCGACCACTCAAAAGTTACCCGAAGCGCAAATTACTACCTCAATTCGATGACGAGGTGTGACACTCCAAAAATTTTCATTTGGTTTTCAGCAGAAACTTTGTTGGATTTGAAGAAGGTCATTTAAAATTTTTCTTTCCAAAAACTCTCTCTCAAAAACTTTTTCCTTGGCAAGGATTTTACTTTTTTTATCTTCTTCAACTCTGGTGTTTAAATTATGAAAACTTCCTTCTCAAATAAATCCTTGGAATTTATTTATTTCTTTAAAAAGTAATCCTATGAGTTTTGGGACCTCTTTCATTTTGAGACCACACATGGTTTTACCATGCCTCAGGTGGTAAAACCTTCCCAAAACCCCTCACTCCATTTTGGGCAATCAAAAACTTTCTGTTCCAACAAGTCCAAACCATTTTTGAATTTTATTTCAATTATTTTATCTCCCAAATCAATTCTGTCATTTATTTTGAACCTAGGTGATTTTCAAAGCAAGTACCATATTGCCTTTGAGTTTTGATCTCAAACCAACTCCTCTGGATAGTCCTTAGCACCCACAACCTAGAACCATCAAGATCCACTCTTCTTCTTTTCGAATTTTTCAAATTTCAGCCTCTGCAAGTTTGGACCAGATTTGTCAAATTTGATGCAATTCATATCTTCTCTTCTCCAAAAATTCCACCAAAATTCAGGCAGCCCCCAGATGCACTGAGAGGCCACCCCACCAAAATTCAGCTCAAGGAGGGCCTCCCACATACCAAAATCATTTTGTCGAACACCTGGCCAACACTGTTACTATGCACTTTCAGTAAAATTCAGAGTTTCAGAGTTTTACAGTGTCGTTTCTTCGTCAGAGACTTGTCATCGATCAACTGTGCGCCCTGGCGCGTTGCGCTCGGCCTCTCCTCCCTGGCCAGAGCACCGCACGCCCTCTTGGATGGGTGCAGGCGTCGGTGGCGGCGAGCATCGCCGGAGTTGGCAGCTTCTGCGGTGGCAGCGCCACCCGTGGCGGCCAACAGAAGACAACGCCAGCTCGCAACGCCGTTCGGCGCCGCCCAACGCTCCCCTGCCCTCCACGTGGCCTCATGCACGCCAGTGCACCCCGCAGCACCGTCGCCGTGGCCCGGCAAGCACAGGGCACGCTCTCTGCCGCCGACGGGCCCGCGCCGCCCCGTTCCGTCGAAACCCACTCAAGCTCCTAATCCAAGTCCGTTTAGCGTCTGAATGGGACCAGTAGACCTCCATGATGACGCCCAACTCCCTAATCTCCCCCGACCAAGCACTGCGCCGCCGTAACCATCGCCGGAGATCCCCGTTCACGGCCACCGCCTCAGATCGCCTATAAAAAGGGGCCCGGAGCTCGCCCTCGAACACGCACCACCACTGCACCCCACAGACACCCCGCCAGGCCACTAGGAGGACCTCGAGGAGGTCTCCTCCCCAACTCCGGCGCCTCGTTCCGCCCCGGCCACCAACTCGATCCACTCCGGTGAGGCCATCCCCGACGCGCAAACCTCGTCAGTAGCCTCCTCGAGCACCCAGTGATCTAACCCATGCTTCAATTTGACCTCCGCAGCCCTCCCCGATGAGATCCAACTCCACCCGAGCCGCCGGCCGCCGGAGCAAGGACCGCCGTCGACGTGGTGCTCGCCGACGACCACCACCACCACCCACCGACGCGGAAGAACACACTGAGCACGTAGGTACCCTCCGATCCTCCTAACTCGCCGTGGATCGCCGCCGGCGACCACCGCAGCTCTCGGGCGCCGACGCACTCTGTTCCTTCCCCCGTTTGAAATTTCAAACCTGACTGGTGGGACCCCCTTGTCAGTCTCTCTTTTCTTTTAAACGAAACGTGTTCTGAAGGCGCCTTATGCCAAAGTACGTCTCCCCTCTAGGCCGGCGTATTCTCAAACGAAGCATTTTCTGTTTTTATAAGTTGGCCCCTAGAAACTTTCTGTTTCATCACCGATGAGTCCCTAGACTAAAACCTTTATAACTTTTAAACAGAAAATGATTTTTGATTGATTCTTTTTCTGTCCTCTTTAAAATTTGGTCCAGTTTTTTATCAGATTTATTTGAAAAATATTTGGAATATTGTTTTGTGCACCTCACGGTATTTACGTTAGCGCGTATGTTTCTTTACACCGTAGATACCGAAGGAGGTGATAGAACCGCGAACTTCACCGAGCTAGGCTCCGACTACTCTGAACCAGGCAAGCATGTTTGAACTTTTGATATGATGAGTGTCATTGGCATGTTTGCATTAAGTAGTTTCATGACATGTTTAATGTCATATTGCATGCAAAGTTGAGGCAAGTGAGTTTCGAAAATCCATAAGTTGTTGGATGTGAGTTTGCATGGCCATGTGTTGGCATGAGAATGGGTAAGATGGCAGTGTTGTAGCATGCCAGTCTTACGCCAGACTATTTGACTCCAGTGTCAACATGAATCAGTCCAGTTCCCATCTGTTTTCCCTTCCTGTACTGCCACATGTTTTCCGCAAGGGACATGGATTAGTAAGTTGCAAACCGCTTTCATGGTACACACCAAATCGAGAGGCCGTGATGATGGTTCCATGGCCCTGGATTAAAGCCAGTCATCCAGTCAGGGAGCATGGGTGTTTCCGGTTGGGACCGAGAGGGGGGCACCCCTTAGAGCGCGCGTATATAAATTTGATCCCATGCTATTCGAGATTGTGATCTCCCCGTCTCAAAGTTTTTCTTGAACGCGGTCTAGGGTGATTCCTGGCATCGTGAGGTGGGATGGGTGTGTACTGGTTAGATGTGTTTCTTCCGAAATACCATAAACGGAACTAGTCCTACGTGACTACGGAAATCCGTTGGCTGTGGGAAATTTAGTACAAACTCTGCAGAGTCAAAAAAATCCTTGAATCATCTTATCCATGTCCAAGTATTGTGTTCAACTTATCTTGTCTAGTGTCAGTCTCAGTGACAGAAACTCCGGTGAACCACATGAGTGGTAAGTCCGGTTAAATGCTTATTCCTGTGGATGGACTAACCCATTTATTATTATGTGTTGAATATTTCCTATGAGTATTATATCATTGTGAGCTTAACAGTTATGAATAATGAAATTTAAGCCCTTTCTGCAATGTCGCATAGACGTCCGACTGTGGCACAATTATCCTTTACTTTTGATATAAGCTCTTTCTGTGATGTCGCTCAGACGTCCGGCTGTGGCACGCTTGTTATTTACTTTTTAGTATAAGCCCTTCCTGTGATGTCGCTCAGACGTCCGACTGTGGCACGCTTGTTATTTACTTTTCAGTATAAGCCCTTTTTGTGATGTCGCTCAAACGTCCGACTGTGGCAAGCTTGTTATTTACTTTTTAGTATAAGCCCTTTCTGTGATGTCGCTCAGACGTCCGACTGTGGCACGCCTGTTATTTACTTTTCATTATAAGCCCTTTCTGTGATGTCGCTCAGACGTCCGACTGTGGCACACTTGTTATTTACCTGCGATATAAGCCCTTTCTGCGATGTCACTCCGACGTCCGACTGTGGCACGCATGTCGTTTTCTTCTCAATATAAGCCCTTTTCGTGGTGTCGCTTAGACGCCCGACTGTAGCATGATTATTTATTTGTTCACCCTTCGAGGCGTCGCTCCAGACATCCGATCGGCTTTTCAATTAATTTGTTGGGATTTCGGGAAGACTACCGCATGACTCCTTTTTTTACTTACCATGTTGTTCCAATAATTATTAATTTGAATGTGCAACACCAATTACTAATGACGCATTCATGCATGCATTTGTTATATCTTATGTCCGAACTGTCTTGCGAGTACTTTCAAAGTACTCACCTGGATTGTTGATTTGGCCAGATGTTGATGAAGGCGATCCCATGGATGAAGAGTTCGATAGCAAGTCCGACGCCTAGAGGAGTCCCAGTCAGTCTCGAGTGATCCTGGATTTGGTTACTGTATTATATCCGCTTCCGCTACCCGAATAAATTCATCGAGCCTCACCTCGATGCTCGATGAGCTGCCAGTTTAGGAGTCATTTTATCCACTCTCCACTGTGATATTCCACCACCACTTTTATCTCGAGTCAGTAGTATGCCACCACACCATTGTGTCATATCCGCCATTATGTATAATTATTGGCGTGTTTGTAATAATTTGTTGAGCAGCCTTAGCTCGACCTTGTAATATATTTTATGCTACTGGCTTACTGTATCAAGAATTTTGTCTACCAGTAAGGAGGATTTTTCCTCATACTAGACTCAAAACATTTTATTGGAAAACCGGTCGTGACACGAGGCATTGGAGCCCGTGCCATCAGTGAACAATTTGGATAACCGACCACCACGTGGTCGGGACAAAGCGGCAACCCAAGTCGAACACCAGCCCGTACCACCTCACCATAAAGATGGAGACAAAACTGCTCAGGGATACACATATGATCTCTGGCAGGGCCTAAAGAATAAAGCAGGTCCGGCCAGATCGATCTATGGATCACAGGGGCGTGCCCCGACACGCGACGACGGCTATCGAGCCGAACATGGCAAGCATAGTTACGTCCGAGCCAAAAATCGCAGACGGACTCTATCTGAAATACGTCGCGACCTGGCCCGATATAGAGGCGCCGCACACCCCCTCTGCTTCACTGATGAACTAATGGAACATGAATACCCAGAAGGGTTCAAACCTGTGAATATCGAATCGTATGATGGAACCATAGATCCTGCAATATGGATTGAAGACTTTATCCTCCATATTCACATGGCACACGGCGATGATCTTCATGCCATCAAATACCCCCCTAAAACACAAGGGGACAGCCCGACACTAGCTGAACAGCCTGCCTGAAAACTCCATTGGCAGTTGGGAGGATTTGGAAGAAGCCTTCCTTGACAACTTCGAAGGTACATATGTTCGACCTCCGGATACTGATGACTTAAGTCACATAATCCAACAGCCCGAAGAGTCAGCCATGAAATTCTGGACTAGATTCTTAACCAAAAAGAACCAGATCATCGACTGTCCGGACGCCGAAGCCCTAGCGGCATTTAAACATAGCATCCGGGATGAATGGCTCGCCCGACACCTCAGCCAAGAAAAGCCGAAGTCCATGGCAGCCCTCATGGCACTCATGACCCGTTTTTGCGTGGGAGAAGATAGCTGGCTAGCCCGTAGTAATAAAAATACAAGCGAACCTGGCACTACGGAAGCCAGAAATAGAAATGGCAAGCCCCGACGCAACAGACATAAGCGTCGAAGCAACAGTGATAATACCGATGACACGGCGGTCAACGCCGGATTCAGTGGTTCCAAGTCCGGTCAGCGGAAGAAGCCATATAAAAGAAATAATCAGGGCCCTTCCAGCCTGGACCGCATACTCGATCGCCCATGTCAGATCCATGGCACCATTGATAAACCAGCCAATCATACCCACATGAGTTGTTGGGTCTTCAATTAGGCCGGTTAAATGGCGAAGACAAGGAGAAGGGGTCGCAAAGCGAGAACGATGACGATGAGCCCCGTCCATAGAACACAGGGCGACAGAAGAAGTTTCTCCCTCAAATCAAAACGGTGAACATGATATACGCCACCCATATCCGCAAGAGGGAGCGCAAACGCGGGCTCGGGGACGTCTATGCAATTGAGCCAGTCGCCCCAAAATTCAACCCATGGTCGTCATGCCCGATCACTTTCGATCTAAGGGATCATCTGACCAGTATCCGTCATGGCGGGTCAGTCGCACTGGTCCTCGACCTAATAATTGATGGATTTCACCTCACATGAGTCCTCATGGACGACGGCAGCAGCCTCAACCTGCTTTACCAGGATAGAGCGCGCAAAATGGGAATCGATCCATCAAGGATCAAGCCCACCAACATTACCTTTAAAGGAGTTATACCAGGTTGTAGAGGACCGCTGCTCGGGCTCAATCACATTGGAGATCGTCTTCGGATCTCCGGACAATTTCCGAAGCGAGGAGTTAATCTTCGATATCGTCCCCTTCCGCGGTGGCTATCATGCACTGCTCGGACGAACTGCGTTTGCCCAATTCAATGTGGTGCCTCACTATGCTTATCTCAAGCTCAAGATGCCCGGTCCATGCTGCATCATAATAGTCAATGGAAACACGGAACGCTCCCTCCGCATCGAGGAGCACACCATTGCCCTGGCAGCAGAAGTACGAAGAGGCCTCCGCAAGCAGAACCTTAATTCGGCAGCCATACCCCCGGACACTGTCAAACGAGTCTGGACTACCATGCGCTAGGATAGCCCAGCTCGTCAAGAGCTCAACTAGCAATTCGGCCTCCGTCCCAGACCACACCAAGTGGCGGCATTCGCGCCGCGCGTACATAACTACGCACTCAAAATACCATGGGCATAGACGGAGGCATAACTAGATTGTGATCCATAATAAGGCTTGACCTCCCCTGGACACACATACTTTCATTGTTTCTTTTTTCCTCTTCAGGCTTCCTTTCCGCAGGCCCCTCTCACCGGCCTCATAATCGGTCCTTTCGAAGGACGGACACACCATGGTGGCAAGTAGCACAGACGTGCGGGGGAATCTCTAGATGTCCTTCTTGGAGATCACTCTACCTATTTTCAGGACCCGTACGCAGCTCCTCCTTGGTCTGACGTATTAATTAAAATTATAATGGAAACAGTTTGCGGCCCAACATATGTGGCACTAGCTTCTTATTTATTTTTATTTTCGCTATTTTAATTTGCATTCGTACACCTTGATACGCCGTAATCCTCCAGGGGTTTATTACATCCCACACTATGGCAGCAAGTCCGAACACTTTTACAGTATAGTTCGGCACCCCGAATTTAGCATTATATGCATTGGCTCTGAATCATGTCTTTGGTCAATAGTTGGGTTGCCCGTCTCTTGTGCTTACTACCTTACGTTCCGCTATATCGGCTAGGGTAGTAAAGGGAGAACTACTGCGATTGTGTCCTGGTTTATCCAGATGAGCACCTCAGTAGAGAAAGCCGAAAACTGACTATCATGATGCGGCGCGAGCCGGTCAGCTCTTCGGAGGTTTCAAATCTTTAGCGATTTTACCCGCATTATGCGACGAATCGGTTCTTATCCGATCAGGTGTTTACAAACACCCTAGTCGGGACACTAGGGGATGCGCCTATATTTTCATTGTCAAACTTCTATGGCTAAGTGAGGGTAATAAAGCCACATAGTCCGATTGCCTGGTTTTTGTTGCGCTAAACACCTCCTTTAAGGACCAAACTCTTGGATAAAGAGTGTTTAGATTCACCCCGAACACCCCCATACTACCTACGTGGGGGCTGAAGCCGACGACTGGCCAACTCTCAAATTTGATGAAACGGCCGCCAGGAGGTAAAATTTCAAATAAACAAAACAACAAAGCATTATATTACGTATCAAGCCTTGTTTTCATCATACAGGATAGGATTACATGAATGTATTCATTCAAAAATAATGTCCTTAGCACATTGCTCCGCCACAGTGCGGGATCCCTTCAGAACATCTTCAAAATACCGCTCGAGCATGCGGTGCTCCTTGCCCGCGGGCGGTCCTTCGTTCGCGAGCTTGACAGCATCCATCTTCGCCCATTGTATCTTGACGCGGGTGAAGGCCATCCGCGCACCTTCTATCCAGATCGACCACTTGATGGCATCAAGCGGCGCGCAGGCATTGACTAGCCACTTCACGAGGCTGAAGTAGCTACCGGGTACAGCTTCTACAGGCCACAACCGGATTATTAAATCCTTCATGGCTAGTTTGGCCACCCTATGCAGCTCGACCAACTATTTTAGCTTGTCTCTAAAGGGCACCGGATGTTCTGGTGCAAGGTATTGCGACCACAACAGCTTCTTCTTTAAGCTCCCCTCTTTGGCCTAGAAGAATTCCGCAGCATCGGAAACACTGCGCGGCAAATCCGCAAACGCCCCTGGAGAACTCCAAAAAGAGATACCTCTAGCATACTTGCTTTGCATAATAAAAGCTTTACACACTGCGATCTTCTTGGCCTCTTGGATCTCCCGGAGGGCGCCTTGGGCTTCGGCCCAGGCCTCTTATGCACTTTGGTGGGCCTTAGCAAGTTTGGACTCTTGGTCCGCATTCTGGCGCTCCAAGGACTCGCATTTCTTCACTGCATCCTGGAGCTCCTACTGGACCTCACCAACCCTGGCCTCATGCTTTTCTCGGACGGCTTTTTCCTTTACTGCTCTCTCCTCGGCCTTGGCCAGCGCCTTCTTGAGGGCCTCTACCTCGATAGCCTCCCCTAATAAATGTCATGGCACTATGATCAGCTTACATCATTCACCCCTTCCGGACATACACAAGATCATTGCATACCTTGGGCATCCTCTAGCTGCTTTTTCGCACGGCCGAGCTCTCCCTCTGTCCGTTCCAGCATCTGCTTCAGTCCGGAGACTTCGACAGCATGAGAAGTCGCGGCCAGCAGCGACGCCTGCTTATTCACAAAGACATATATGATTAGTCTCCTGCGAAAAACTATTTGATCCTCTGTCCGGCTTTTCTTTGCAAACACTAGACAGAGTCTCAGGGGCTAATGTGTATACCGTAACTTTCTTTTCACATAAAAGCAGCGCTTACCTCAAAGCCTGTTAGAAGGCTCATGCAGGCTTTGGTCAGTCCGCTCTTCGCAGACTAAATCTTCTCAATCACTGCACCCATGAGGGTACGGTGTTCCTCAATGATGGAAGCACTTTGCAGCGCCTCCAGTAGAGTATCCGGCGCCTCTGGTTGGACATAGCTCACCGGCGGAATGGGGAAACCTCCTTCCGATAAAGGAGGCTGCTTGTCGTATTCTAGAGCCGTATAGGTCTCCGGGACCGTATTCGGCTGGGGTCGAATTGGACATGGCCCCCATCGCCAGTCTCCATGGGGATATGCTGCCCCATGTGTCCGGCGGCCGAGGTCTCGCCCTCTGGCACCGTCCTGACGGCCCCCTGCGTCTCTCCCTGGCCGGGGGTCCTTCAGGACAACACCTCGGCGTCGTCCATGGCCTTGGAAGAGGAGGCCGTTGGAAGGGACCTGATGTCCATCACCTTCGGATCCAGCGAGTTCCCTGAAGACGAGGATCGCTCGAGGGCGGAACGAGCCGGACTGCAAATGCATGATTCAACATGATAGAATTATTAAGAGAAAGAGGAGGATATATGAATGCATCAGGGTCTTCAGATACTCATGATTCAGCCAGGGGCTTGTTTCGAGGCCGCTGCTCAGGGCTGCTATCGACGTCCCACGCAGAGCTATCCGCAAGGGAAGCCTTTCCCTTCTTGGACGCCTCCACTTCCAGATATGTGGAGGCCGCCCTCTTCTTTCCCCCTCGGGGAGGGGGAAGTTGCTTTCTTCCTCCTCCTCGTCTTCGGCGGCGGAGTGAGTTTTAGCGTCTTCGGACACCACGTCTAAAGTACCCTTGGGACGGAGGCCTCTTCTGGTCCCCTTGGCCTTCTTCTTAGCCTTCTTATTCGGTGCCACGTAAGGCGCCGAAACCAGCATCTTCGTCAAAAGCAGGATGGCTGGTTCCTCGGGCAGCAGAGCCGAACACCGAATCCGCTCCGCCTTCTTTGTCCAACCCTGAAAAGGCAAAATAGGGAAGTTGGGACATCCTCCTTGAGCAAGCCAGAAAGGGACACACCTTCAAGCATGGAAAACTTACTGAACTGGCGGGATGGGCCAGATCGTGTCCGCAGTCCTCGATTGTCACCGGCCACGTCTCGTTGGCCTTGAAGAGCACCTTCTAGATGTTTTTGTGCGTAGTTCGGAAGAATTGTCGCAGGGTCTTGTGCTTGGCCGGATTGAACTCCCATAGATGGCAAGCCCGGTTCTGCAGAAGGATCCGGCGAATTAGCATCACCTGAATCACACCGTCGAGCTTGACATTCTTGTCCATCATGCTCTTGATGCGTGTCTGAAGCACAGTCAACTCATCCGAGGAAGACCAATCTAGGCCCTTCTCCTGCCAGGAGGAAAGCCACATTGGGGCCCCACACTTGAATTCGGGAGCCGCGGCCCAGGCAGCGTCGCGCGGCTCAGTGACGTAGAACCACAGCTTCTACCACCCCTTGATGATTCCCACGAAGGTGCCTTTGGGCCACGGGACGTTGGACATTTTTCTCACCATGGCGCCTCTGCATTCTGCGTGTTCACCGCCCACCACCTTTGGCTTCACATTGAAGGTCTTCAGCCACAGTTCGAAGTGGGGGATGCGGAGGAAGGCCTCACACACGATGATAAACGCCGAGATGGTGAGGAAGGAATTGGGGGCTAGATCATGGAAATCCAGCCCATAGTAGAACATGAGTCCGCGGACGAATGGGTGGAGGAAATCCCAGCCCGCGGACGAAGTGAGAGATGAACACGACCCTCCCATGGGGCTCCGGAGTGGGAACGATCTGTCCCTTAGCAGGAAGCCGATGGGCGATCTCCCTGTCCGGCCTCCTGAAGTTGGGTGATGTCCTTCTCCTTGACGGTGGAGGCCATCCACTTGCCCTGCGCTCCGGACATGGTTGGAGTACTTTCTTGGGTCAGGAAAGATGAGAACTTGGGTGCTGGAGCTCGAGAGTGGGTAGGCGAAAAGAGATAAAGTGTGGGTGGAAGAGATGAATCCTTATCTCCTTATAAAGGCAGTGAATATCAAACGCCTCCCCACTCGCCATGAAACTCGCCTATTCCCCAGGGGTCGTGCGGGCGGCACGGTTGGATTACCCATACCCGTATTGATGAGAATCCCGCAATAAGGGGACATGATCTCTGCTTTGACGAGACAAGCCAATAAAGCCACATCACGAAATATGGAGCGACGGGCCAAGAAACTGTAACGCCCCAGACACACCCACCGGTGGTCGTTACTCCTGGCAGGATCTAGACTGGCCCCACAGATCAATACTAGTCTTTTTTGCGCACTTTGTCCTCACTCGTGCGCATCCGGGAGCAACTTCTCGGTCGGTCACCCATCCTGAAACTACTCCAAGCTGAGCATGCTTAACTTTGGAGTTCTGTCCGAATGGGCTCGCGAAAAAGAAGGAATTCCTTATTGATATGAGTAGTCTATCATCCCTAATAAGCTAGGCTATCACATACACCCCCACTCAAAGGAACCGACGTCCTCGTCCGGCCACAGGAACGTTCCCTCTTGGCACATACGTCTATGCATCCAGTCCGATACATATGTCATGCCGTTTGCCACGACGGGTCACAAACATCATGAACAACATGACCGCGCACTTGTCCACAAATATCCGTGTAACCGTGAGGTTCGGCTCTGATACCAACTTGTAACGCCCCAGACACACACGCCAGTGGTTGTTACTCCTGGCGGGTTCTAGACTAGCCCCATAGATCAACACTAGTCTTTTCTGTGCACTTGTCCTCACTCGTGCTCACCCGGGAGCAACTTCCCGGTCGGTCACCCATCCTGAAAGTACTCCAAGATGAGCACACTTAACTTTGGAGTTCTGTCCGAATGGGCTCCCGGAAAAGAAGGAATTCCTTATTGATATGAGTAGTCTATCATCCCTAATAAGCCAGGCTATCACAGAAACAGTTCGAAATAATAACCAGGTAGGGACGTGATGTCACGTTGCATAAAGTTGTCAGCAGATAGGACTCTTGAAATATTATACTCTCTGCGGTGGTGTGTGGTACTTGGCATGCAGATCCGGACACGTTCGTTGTTTGAAGACTATGTCGGAGTATTCGGAGAAGGAACCTGCCTTGCAATGCCGAAGACAATCTGCGTGCCGGACACCTAGTCATTGAAGCTAGGTTTAGGGGCTACTGAGGGAGTCCTGGACTAAGGGATCCTCGGGCGTCCGGCCTATTGGACATGGGCCGGACTATTGGGCCATGAAGATACAAGATAGAAGGCTTTCTCCCGTGTCCAGATATGACTCTCCTTTGCGTGGATGGCAAGCTAGGCAGCCGGATGTACTATTTCCTTTCTATGTAACTGACTTTGTACAACCCTAGTCCCCTCTGGTGTCTATATAAACCGGAGGGTTTATTTCATAGGGACAATCATAATCAGATAGGCTAGACTTCTAGGGTTTTAGCCATTACAATCTCGTGGTAGATCAACTCTTGTACCCCCATACTCATCAATATTAATCTAGCAGGACATAGGGTTTTACCTCCATCGAGCGGGCCCAAACCTGGGTAAACATTGTGTTCCATGTCTCCTGTTACCATCAACCTTAGACACACAGTTCGGGACCCCCTACCCGAGATCCGCTGGTTTTGACACCGACAGCGGGACTGGAGATTGTTGATAATCGCAACATCGCCCCTCCCGGAGGCCTTGGAGCCGTTGTCAATGAGAGGCGCGTCTTCCTACCCACCAAGGCGGGGTGCAGCACGCCTCAGGCCCCCCGGCAGCTCTGGCTGCTTGCTGTTTATCCGCTAGAGGCGTCGGACCGGGGACATGGCGCTTCCCAGGAGCAGTGATGGTGAGGAGGAAGTGAGGGAAGACGAAGAAGGAGGGTGGCATGGGGTCAGGTTGGAGTATGATGGCGTGGATGCCTTCGCCTCCGACCATCAACCTGCCGCCTCGTCTTTCCGCTCTTCCCATCCCTCCCCGGCACTGTCATCACCAGCCTCTTCGGGTGGTAACCGGGAAGGGATGTTCTATTGGTGCCTTTTCCTCACCTCCAGCAGTCTTCCAGCTGAGTTTTGGTGGATGACTCCAGTGGCGCTTAAGCCAAGGCTTCTTGCTGGCTCTAAAGGTGGCGACCAGAAGGCGCCACCCCGTCCCCGCACTCCTCCTTCGTAGCCTCGCCACTCCTAGTCTTGTCAGGCCGTGATCGACGGGCCCTAACGAGACCGCGGTGGGCTTCTGCTTGGGTGCTCCTTTTCTCATCTTTTCCTCCTTCTGTCGCAGTGCTTGAAGGAGGGAAAATGAAAAGAGGGGATTACGTGGCACTTATCTTTTGTCAATCTTAAATCTTTAGGCAATCGCCAAATTTTAATTCAAATAATGTAATCTCTCGAGTCTATCTTTGTGTTATGTAATGCTTGTACTTGTAATAGCGTATAAATGAAAAAGATGAACCTTGCCGGGAGCCCGTTGTAACGCCCTCGATGCGGCTATATCTCCCACGTGTCGAAGCACGACTTAGAGGCATAACCGCATTGAAAGCAATGTCAGAAGTGAGGTAATCTTCACAACAACCCATGTAATACAATAAGGGAAAGAGATACATAGTTGGCTTACAATCGCCACTTCACACAATACATGAATAAAGCATTACATCAACAGTTACAATCAAGGTCCGACTATGGAACCAAAATAAAGAAGACTACCCCAAAAGCTACAGATCCCCGATTGACCCGACTGGGTTCCACTACTGATCAACTAGAACGAAACAACACAAAGGACAAGATCTTCATTGAGCTCCTCCTTGAGCTTGGTTGCATCCCCTGCACGGTTCAACGGCACCTGCAAGCTGGTTTTGGAAGTATCTGTGAGTCACGGGGCTCAGCAATCTCACACCCTCGCGATCAAGACTATTTAAGCTTATAGGAAGGGTAAAAGGTATGAGGTGGAGCTGCAACAAGCGACTAGCATATATGGTGGCTAACATACGTGAATGGGAGCGAGAAGAGAAGGCAAAGCACGGTCGAACAACTATGATTAAGAAGTGATCCTAGAACAACCTACGTCAAGCATTACTCCAACACCGTGTTCACTTCCCGGACTCCGCCGAGAAGAGACCATCACGGTTACACACGCGGTTGGTGCATTTTAATTAAGATCAACTTCAGGTTTTCTACAACCAGACATTAACAAATTCCCATCTGCCCATAACCGCGGGCACGGCTTGAGAAAGTTCAATCCCTGTAGGGGTGTCCCAACTTAGCCCATCACAAGCTCTCACGGTCAACAAAGGATATTCCTTCTCCCAAGACAATCTGATTAGCCTCAGTATCCCGGTTACAAGACATCCTCGACAATGGTAAAACAAGTCCAGCAAAGCCGCCCGAATGTGCCGACAAATCCCGATAGGAGCTGCACATATCTCGTTCTCAGGGCACACTCAGATGAGACTAGCTACGAGTAAAACCAACCCTCAAGTTTCCCCGAGGTGGCCCCGCAGGCAGCTCAGTTCGGACCAACACTTAGAGAAGCACTGGCCCGGGGGGGTTAAAATAAGATGAGCCTCGAGAGAGCGACTCCCAAGGGAAAAGTAGGTGGTGGTGAGGCAAATGGTAAAACCAAGGTTGGGCCTTGCTGGAGGAGTTTTATTCAAAGTGAACTATCAAGGGGTTCCCATTATAACCCAACCGTGTAAGGAACGCAAAATCCGGGAACATAGCACCGATATGACGGAAACTAGGGTGGCAAGAGTGGAACAAAACACCAGGCATAAGGCCGAGCCTTCCACCCTTTACCAAGTATATAGATGCATTAATTAAATAAGATATATTGTGATATCCCAACAAAATATCCATATTCCAACATGGAACAAACTCCAATCTTCACCTGCAACTAACAACGCTATAAGAGGGGCTGAGCAAAGCGGTAACATAGCCAAACAACGGTTTGCTAGGACAAGGTGTGTTAGAGGCTTGGCTTAACAATATGGGAGGCATGATAAGAAAGTGGTAGGTATTGCAGCATAGGCATAGCAAAAGAGTGAGCAACTAGCAAGCAAAGATAGAAGTGATTTCGAGGGTATGGTCATCTTGCCTGAAATCCCGCAAGGAAGAAGAACGAGTCCATGAAGAAGACAAATGGATGTAGTCGAACGGGTCCTCACAAACGCGACGTTATCGGGACCAACCCGAAGAAGCAACACCGGAAAGAAACACACAACATAGTAAACAACCAACACATGAACATGGCATGATATGCGAGATGTGGTATGTGATGCATATGCATGATTTGAAAAGGAATGATTGAACCTGGCCTCATCTTGGAAATCCAAGAGTGCCACTGTAAAGGTGAGTTGATTTCGGTCGAAATCGATATAAAGATCACCGGAATCGGATGCACGGTTTGGAAATGGCAAGCAAAACAAATATGGCACCGGTCTGCGATAATCAGCACGATACCACCTAAATGCATCAAGAACAACATGCTACAGCACTCCAACATGACAAAAAAATACATGGCAGGGATGTACTCATGATGCTTGACAAAAGATGAATACTGAGCTATGGCTAATTCATCCATTAACAGGTTCAAACAAGCATGGCAAAAGTGCAAATGATAACAGGTTTCAGACTTGGTGAAATAACAACAAATCATGAATTTATCATCAGGAAGCAATCTTTAGGGCATGAAAACTACATGCTACAGGAACATATCATGGCAAATCAAGGCATGGCATGAATCTACTCTAAGAATATAACAAAAGTCCCTTAGTGACCATGAGCCAAAAGGGATCAGAAAATACAATTGCAAGCATGTGAACATAGCAAAAACATAAACAGATTCGAACTTAGTGAAAAACTGGAGCATGCAAAACAGATATCAAGTAGGCATGTTTACGAGCTCGATGCACTCACTACAGAGCATGGCATGACAAACTAAGCATACACCCATAAAAAATACATGGCATAGAAGCTAGACATGGCAAGAACAATAACATAGCATGCACGGATCAATAGCAACATCCTCGGCAAAATCGCTAAACAAGTCAACAATCTGCCAGGAACATTTTATAGCAAAAGTAGAGCTCGATTGACTCAAGCTAGGGTGCTCCACAAATGAAAACAAAGACATGTATGGATAGAGAACCACAATATTAACAAAACATCCTTACTAATCATCCTCAGAAGAGGCACACATCACTAGGAAACAATCATGAACATATGGCATAAAGACAAAAACAGGACAAGGACTTGGTGAAATTCTAAGTCCCTGAAATCAGCATCATCAAGTAAGCTACTTTGCATGCTTGTGCTAGTCACCACAAAGATCAAAAAAATACATGGCATACACCCCTGTAAAGATGGCATGGCATTCTACAAAACACATGTAGTGCTCAGGATCATAGCATGCACACATTAATCATGGCAAAAATGACAAAAGGCCATTTGCTGAAACATATCTGACATAATCATCACATAGCCCTCTTTCAACAGCATTTCGGGCATCAAGATGAGCTCAAATGGAAGTGATGCAATGAGATGAAATAATGTACTCGTCGAGACGAACATTTTGATATGCTACACACATGAATCGGAGCTACGATGATGAAGTTATGATGTGATGAAGTATGCCAAAAAGTTAGGGTTAGGAGGGAAAAAGTCAACCCTCATCTTCCAGATCTGGATCCAGGCACAAACTTCGAGGTCCACCAGAGATTCGTCGGAAATGAAGGTGGTGGTGGCCAGAGCTGCGGGGAGGCGCCGGGGAAGGGAGGTCGATGCCGGCGCGGCGCGGGGTCGCCTACGGGAGGGCTCCGGCGAGAAGACTCGAGGCGGCGCGGGTCGAGCTCCTCCGCTCGGGCGGCGCAACTGGCCGGAGGCGGCTCGTGGATGCGGGCGACGGGGCGGAGGAGGCGACGTTGGGGCCGAGCCGGCGCGGGCGGCGGGAATGGCGTGGCGGCGGTGAGGCGCGCTGGCGAACGGCGGCGGAGCCGGCAGCGGGCGGCGCGCGGGGGAGCGGGCGCTCGGGCCCAGCTGCATCTCGGGCGGGCCGGCCTCGGGCCCCAGCGGGCCGCGGCGGCACGGGTGGAGAGAGAGTGGGGCGACGCGCTGAGGTGGCGGTCGCTGGTTGGTTCGGGCGGCGGAGGAGGCGACGTGGCGGCGTCTGAATCACCAGAGTGACGCGTCCGGCGGACATGTCCGGTGCGGGATGGACGTGTCCGGCAGCGCGAGGAGGGAGATGGCTAGGGTTTCGGGGAAAAGATCCGAAAATGAAAATGAAGGGGTCTAATTATAGAGGTAGAGGGAGCTAGGAAGCTCCAAATGAGGTGCGGTTTTCGGCCACACGATCATGATCGAATGCTCTAGATGATGGAGGAGGTTTAGGCGGGTTTTGGGCCACTTTGGAGGGGTGTTGGGCTGCAACACACACGAGGCCTTTTCGGTCCCTTGGTTAACCGTTGGAGTATCAAACGAAGTCCAAATGGTATAAAACTTGACTGGCGGTCTACCGGTAGTAAACCAAGGCCGCATGGCAATCTCGGTCCAATCTAAAAACGTTTAACACCCGCACACTAAAAGAGGTAGAAAGGGACACTGGAGGACGTAGGAGCACTGGAATGCAAAACGGACAACGGGAAAAAATGCTCGGATGTATGAGACGAACATGTATGCAAATGAAATGCACATGATGACATGATATGAAATGCATGACACGCAAGCAATGACAAGGCAACAACAACGAATAACTGGAAGACACCTGGCACATCGTTCTCGGGGCGTTACACCCGTGCATGTATACGTCCATGCAGAGTGGAGTACCTATTTGATGTAAATAAACGAGTTTTCCCAGCAGGATATCCTGCCGGCACCTAATGAAGCTATGTACCTAGGGTAGGGTCATCGACCTGTCCCAACTGCCCTACCCAAGGACATCTCTAGAAGAAATCACCTTTAAATCGACTTGGAGGTGTTCCACTCGACAGACTCGAAGACACTCGACCAAGAAGCAATCACTCGACCAAGATCCAACCACTACTCGACCAGGAGACCTAAAGTCACTCCGCACGCTAATGGTCGGTCATTAAGTAGCTTTTATGGTCATCATAGCACTTTATTAGGGGCGTTACCAGTAACGCCCGACCTTAATGTATTTAAAACCCTGCATAACTGAGGGCCGGAGGGGTTCGGCAAACTCTATATAAGCCACCCCTCCTCAGTGTAAAGGGTTCGCACCCCTGTAATTCATACACGCATAATCCAGTCGACCGCCTCCGGGCTCCGAGACGTAGGGCTATTACTTCCTCCGAGAAGGGCCTGAACTCGTAAACCTCTTTTGCTTACAACTACTCCATAGCTAAGATCTTGCCTCTCCATACCTACCCCCTACATTACTGTCAGACTTAGAACCACGACAGTTGGCGCCCACCGTGGGGCAGGTGTTTTAGCAATTTGTTGGAGGAGTTGCGATCTTTTCTGATCCAAATTATCATGGTTTCTGGTGGAGTTTTGGTGGAGGGCTGGGAGATCTGTCTCGGCGCGCTCATGTTCATCGCCGATGACTCCGCTTGGCTTCAGGAGGATTCGCTCGACATGGACGCACTCCTTGTCCGCGGAGCAACGCACTTTTGCGCATGCGTCCGCGGCGTACTCTTACAACAACCGTCGACCCATTATCGGTCGGCTCCTGTGTTGTCCTCCCTCCCTGTTTCCCGCCGGTGCAAGCGCTCCGGTTGGTCGAGACTTCAGCGGTGGGTGAGACACGTGGTGGCACGCCAGTTGGCCACCCCTCAAGTCATGGCGATCGAGCCTGATGAATCCCTCTATGGCCTGTTCGACTGGCTCTGCAGAGACCACATCCGAGTGCGACAGCAGTGATCCGGCGACGGAGGTTCTGATGGTCGATGGACCGCCCAGTCCTCCCAGTTTTCCCCGCATCGATGGAGGCGCAGGTGGAGGCTACCCGTCGCGTCCCCATGAGGAATATCTCCCCAAGCCTCTCACGTTGCTGCAGAGAGAAGAACTTCGTCGCCAGAACATGGATGCACTACACACTCCTATCGTTGGAGAAACCCCCGAGGCTCGTGCCTTGGAGGACGCGCGCCTGGCAAACTTGGCCGAGCGCACTCGACTGGAGAACCTCCAGCGAGCACTCGACGAGCGTGCACGACAACGGGTTCCAGAATCTAGTCGACGTCAGCTCTTTCCGCCCCCGCAGGTATATCGAACTCCAATTCAGAATTTAGCAGCTGCAGCCTGTATAGCAGAGTCGATTCAGCCTTCCGAGTCAGAGGCTGGCAGAGGCTTGATGTAGATCAGAGCATTACTCCGGACATCAGGAGACCAGAATTCCGCTGTTTCTCAGTCGCGGAACAGGATTCATAGCAGATCCATTGCTGCAGACACAGTCCAGTCGGCTCATAGCCCAAGATCGCCCCGGAGGCGTGAGGGACGTGGGGACTGGCGTGATCAGTACGGGAACCGTGAGTAGTATGATCACCGATTCGATCATGACGATCGACGTCGAGTGCCCACCCCTCCCCCGAGGAGTGGATCGTATGTGCCTCGACAGCAGGATGACAGGCGCCCTCATAGTGTTGGGAGAAGGTTTCCAGTCGACCCCAGGGAACCAGGCTTTGATGCGAGATCCATTCTCATTCAAGGTTTGGTCGACAGGAACAGAGCTCACCGAGAAGGTCACGACAGAGATGAACCTACCAGCAGCAGAGTACATGTTTCGGGGCCAGAGTGCTTTAGTAGAGCCATCAGGGCCGTTGTGATTCCTCCCAACTTCAGGTTGGCGACTAGAGTCAGTAAGTTCACTGGTGAGTCCAAGCCCGATACTTGGCTTGAAGACTACCAAGTGGCTGTCCAGATTGGCGGTGGCAATGATGAAGTGGCCATGAAGCACATGCCTCTCATGTTGGAGGGTTCGGCCAGAGCGTGGCTGAATCAGTTAGCACCCAGCAGCATTTACACTTGGGAAGATCTCGCCCAAGTGTTTGTCACCATGTTTGAAGGAACGTGCAAACGACCGGCAGGGCTGACGGAACTGCGGTCTTGCGTGCAGAAGCCGAATGAAACTTTGAGGGATTACATCCAGAGATGGATCACGTTACATCACACGGTTGAGAATGTACCTGATCACCAAGAAGTCTGTGCCTTCAAAGAAGGCGTCAAGTACAGAGAACTAAATCTGAAATTCGGTCGAAACGGAGACATGTCTCTAAATCGAATGATGGAGATTGCCACCAAGTACGCTAATGGTGAAGATGAGGATCGACTCCGGCGTGGCAAACACAAGTCAGTCGCCCAAGAAACCGGAGGAGGAAATTCCAATCGGAAACAAAAGCGGAAAGCCGAGCCAGCTGCTCCTATTGAGGGCTTGGCTGTGACTCAAGGAAAGTTTAAGGGGAAACCCAAAGGGCCTTGGAACCCCAAGAAAGTTAAAGACCAAGACGGAAATGATGTGTTGGATTTGCCATGTCACATCCACACCAAGAAAGATGAAGAGGGTAAGTTCATTTACCCGAAACATACCACTCGATAGTGTCGGTTCTTGATCCAGCAGTTCCAGGGCAAACAGCCCAAAGATAAGGAAAAGGAGTCGGACAAAGTTGAGGACAAGGAAGACAGTGATGATGGATACCCCCAGGTCAATTCCACCTTGATGATTTTTGCTGATGTTGAAAGCAAAAGTCGACTGAAAGTTATCAACCGTGAGGTGAATATGGTTGCTCCGACAACACCTAGTTATCTGAAGTGGTATCAGACTGCCATCACATTCGACCAGTCCGATCACCCAACGCACATTGCCACCCCTGGGAGGCAAGCTTTGGTGGTCGACCCAGTTGTTGAAGGCACTCGACTGACCAAAGTCTTGATGGACAGTGGCAGTGGTTTGAACATACTACATGCTGAGACGCTGAAAGGGATGGTCATTCCGATGTCCAGACTCAGTACCAGCAACATGAGTTTCCATGGAGTCATTCCTGGAAAGAAGGTTGAGTCGCTCGGCCAAATTTCTCTTGATGTGGTTTTCGGTGATTCCAAGAATTACCGCAAAGAAAAGTTGACGTTCGAGGTCGTGGATTTCCACAGTGCTTATCACGCTATTTTGGGCAGGCCGGATTATGCACGCTTCATGGCTCGACCATGTTATGTGTATCTCAAATTGAATATGCCTGGTCCCAAAGGTGTGATCACTGTTACGGGCAATCGGAAGAAAGCAGAAGAGTGTTTTCAGAAAGGTTCAAAGATCGTTGTCGGTGTAAAAACCGGCAGATCTCGGGTAGGGGGTCCCGAACTGTGTGTCTAGGCCGGATGGTAATAGGAGGCAAGGGACACGAAGTTTTACCCAGGTTCGGGCCCTCTCGATGGAGGTAAAACCCTATGTCCTG
This sequence comes from Triticum aestivum, assembly GCF_018294505.1. Taxonomy (NCBI): domain Eukaryota; kingdom Viridiplantae; phylum Streptophyta; class Magnoliopsida; order Poales; family Poaceae; genus Triticum; species Triticum aestivum. The sequence continues at coordinate 240,423,265 of NC_057800.1, forward strand.
CTTGATTAATATTGATGATATGGGTAGTACAAGAGTAAATCTACCACGAGATCGAGGAGGCTAAACCCTAGAAGCTAGCCTATGGTATGATTGTTTATGTGTACGTTGTCCTACAGACTAAAACCCTCCGGTTTATATAGACACCGGAGAGGGTTAGGGTTACACAAAATTGGTTACAATGGTAGGAGATCTTCATATCCGTATCGCCAAGCTTGCCTTCCACGCCAAGGAAAGTCCCTTCCGGACACGGGACGGAGTCTTCAATCTTGTATCTTCATAGTCCAGGAGTCCGGCTGAAGGTATAGTCTGGCTATCCGAACACCCCCTAATCCAGGACTCCCTCAGTAGCCCCTGAACCAGGCTTCAATGACGACGAGTCCGGCGCGCAGATTGTCTTCGACATTGCAAGGAGGGTTCCTCCTCCAAGTACTTCATACAAGATTTTGAACACGAAGATAGTGTCCGGCTCTAAAAAATAAGTTTCCACATATTTCCATAGAGAGAATAATATTCACACCAATCTAATCTGCTGACGTATTCCGTAGCGTGTCACACCACAGCCAAGCCTTTATCCGAGTCATTTCATTATCCCACCTCAGTGCGTCATGCGAGGCAGTTTTCTTGGCACGTCTTGTTAAAGCAGAGATCGTGTCCCCTTATCCCGCGATTCTCATCAATGCGGGCGTGGGTAACCCAACCGCGCCATTGATTATGACGCTTGAAGATAAGCGAGTTTTACCAGGCTGGTGGGGACATGTAGTTGCGTCCTATATAAGGGGATAAGGATCCACCTTTCCACCTACGCCTTCTTCCTCCTTCGCCTATCCATTCTTGCACACTCAAGCTCCAGTGCCCAAGTCCGCACTCCCCACCTCAACCTTCTCTAGCCATGTCCGGAGCGGGAGGCAAGTGGATGGCCTCCTCCATCACGGAGGGACATATCAAAAAGCTGAAGGCCGGATATCTATCTAACGACATCGCGTACCGGCTCCCCGAAAAGGGGCAGCTCATCCCCACCCCTAGGCCCCATGAGAGGGTGGTGTTCCTCCCCCATTTCCTCCGCGGACTGGGCTTCCCTCTCCACCCATTTGTCCGGGGGCTCATGTTCTACTATGGCCTGGTTTTCCACGATCTGGCCCTGAACTTCGTCCTCAACATCTCAGCGTTTATCGTCGTGTGCGAGGCCTTCCTCCGCATCCGCCCCCATTTTGGCCTATGGCTCAAGACTTTCAACGTCAAGCCGAAGGTGGTGCGCGACAACCAGGTGGAGTGCGGAGATGCCATGGTGGGCAAGATGGCCAACGCCCTATGGCTCGAGGACTCCTTTCTGGAGACCCTGAAGGGGTGGCAATCGGGGTGGTTTTACATCACCGAGCCACGCAACGCCGAATGGGTTGCACCCCCCGAGTTCTGATCCGGACCCCCTACGTGGCTCACCTCCTGGAAGGAGACGGGCCTGTCTTGGGGTAAAAAAGGAGAGCAGACCGGACTCCAAACATGCATCCAAACCCTGGCGGACAAGAAGCTCAAACTTGTCAACGTAGTCCAGGTTATGCTCATCCGCCTGATCCTCCCGTGTTAACAACGGGCTTTCAACCTGTGGGAGTTCGACCCGGTGCGGCACCAAACTCTGAGCAGGCTCTTCGACACGACATACGAAGATGCCTGGAAGGTGCTTTTCAAAGGCGCCGAGGCTCCCGCATCCGCTACCGAGGATCACGGATTCAGTGCGCAGCGTCACGCCCTCGCGGTAACTGTTTTTTTCCTTTTACAGGGTATCAGTTCTGCATAGTTTGACTCCATGCAGGATCTAAGCTCCCTTACCTTTGACAGGATTGGCAGGTGACGTCCGAACAGATCAACTGTCCGGCTCCTTCGCCCGAAGGCCCAGCGGACGCTCGCTTGGCGAAGCTGCTGGTTCCGGCACCCTATGTGGTGCCGGAGAAGAAGGCCGTGAAAAAGGCCGCGGGGACTCGAAAGAGTGCCCGGCGCCAGCAGGTGTCGGATCCATCATCCGATGGTTCCGAGGCGCATTCATCCCGTGAAGACGAGGAGGAAGAAGAGGAGAGCTCTCCCCCTCCAGCGGGAGGAGAGAAGAAAAGGAAGGCCGCCCTCTCTGGGAGGCCGGAGGGTCCAAGAAGGGGAAAACCCTTCCTCCGGACTACGCCACCGATGCCAACGGCGGAGAGGAGTGGCAGCCCAGGGCCAAGCCCCTGGCAAAATCGTAAGTATCCGGATACCAGAGTAATTCATAGTATTCGTTTATTGCATAGCTTTCCCTTACGTCGAATATGTTTATGCAGCCCACCCAAAGACCGGCTCGACGCGTCGTCGAGCGGCTCAATGGATTCGTCGGATGTGAACTCGCTTCCGACGGCTTCCTCCCCGCGCCCTACGGATGACACCGAAGTGTTGTCCCAGCAGGTTCCAAGCCGGGAGGAGGTGGTCCCGGAGGCGTCGCAAGGCGACCTCCCGGACTCCAGGAGTAAAGGGGATGAAACCCCTCAGGGCTCCAAGTCCGGCTCTAGGCCGGACACCACTCTGGGGCCTTCAAAGGTTCCAGAGTCCGGCGGGGGACCTTCTTCCAAGAGGAGCAAGTCCACCGTGCCGGCGGCCCCCGTCCGACCGGAGGCGCCGGACAATATGTTGGAGGCGCTCCAAGGCGCCTCCATCGACGAGGAGCACCGCGCTATTATGAGTGCAGTGGTCCAGAAGGTTCAGTCTTCCAAGAGCGGACTGACTAAATCTTGTACTAGCCTTTTGACAGGCTTTGAGGTAAGTAAAGAATGTGTAAATAATAGTACCGCATAGACAGTAGCCCCTGATGCTCTGTTTGGCGTTCGGGAAGAAAAGCCGAATAGAGGATCAAATAGAATTCGCAGGAGTCTAAAAAAATGAGTCAATATGCATATGCAGGCTTCCCTGCTTGCGTCCGCTGCACTGAGTGCGGAAGTGGACACGCTAAAGCAGAACCTCGAGCGGTCCGAGCAAGAGCTCGGGTGTGCCAAGAAGCAGCTCGAGGACAATGAAGGTAAGAAATACCATGTAAATATATATAAAAAGGTGCAATTGCAAAGAATGACAGGATTATCGTGGCTATTCTAGGGGCCACGTCTGAAGTGGCAACCCTTAAGCAGGCGCTGGTCGAGGCCGAGAAGAGGGCGGCCTCGGAGCGCATCGAGCGGGAGAAGTATGAGGCCGAGGTTGGCAAGGTGCGGCAAGAGCTCCAGGCTCTCATGGAAAAACATGAGAGTTTGGAGCTTGACTCAAAGACACGAGTGTCCGAGCTCGCGGTGGCTATTGAAAACGCCGAGTCTACCAAAGCCAAATCCCAGAAGACCCACCAGGAGTTGGATGAGGTGAAGAAGATAGCGGCGCGTAAGGCATTCTTTATGCAAAGCAAACACATAAACGTGAGTTACTTGTTACTTACCCAAATCCGGAGCTCTCCAGGAGCGTTCGCAGATCTTTCCCGGAGTGTATCCGATGCCGCCGCATTCTACCGAGCCGAGGAGGGCAACTCGACAGAGAAGGTGTTTTGGTCTCAGTATACTGAGGCCGGACACCCCGTGCCCCTGAGCGACCAGCTGAAGCAGCTGGTCGAGCTCCACAAGGCGGCCGAACAGGCCATGAAGGGCCTCATTGTTCGGCTCTGGCCTAGAGGGGCTCTGCATGGAAGCTATTTCGGGCTGGTGCGGCGGTTGGTGGAGGCCTGTCCAAGGCTCGAAGTCATCAAGCGCTCCGTCTGCATTGAAGGTGCCCGTAGGGCCCTTGCCCGTGCTAAGGTGCACTGGGGCAAGCTGGATGCTGAGAAGCTGGTGAAGGACGGGACACCGCTGGGGAAAGAGCATGGCAAGCCCGAGAATTACTATAAGGATGTTCTGAAGGGTGCCCGCCTTGTGGCGGATGAATGTTCTAGGATGTAATGTTTGAGTGAAACTTGCTCGTTTTGTCCTGTGCGCTGAAAACTTGTTTATATGCGCTAAGCAATGCTGTTGGAATTTAAAATATTACCTTCTATGCAGCTGTTTATCAATTCTGAGAGATGGCGAGTCATCGGCTTCTGCCCCCGTGCCGCTAGTGCTGGGGTGTTCGGGGATAAACCTGAGCGCTCTTTTTCCCATGTTTGGGTCCTTCGAGGGAGGCGCTCAGCCCAACGAACAAGGCAATCGGACTATAATGCGTGAACACTCTCACTTAGCCATAGAATTCTATAATTTTAAATTTCGGCGAAGCCCCTGGTATTCGGAAGACCGAGTTCGGGGCGCTATCCACGCCTTGGCCGGACAGAGCCGGCTCCTCGCCCTAAGCGGCATAAGTCTTTAGGGACTCGAAAAACCTCTCGAACAGCGACCGGCTCTCGCTTCATCATGACAGTCAGTTTTAGCTTTCTCCACTGAGGTGCTCGACCCAGCTCAACTGGGGCACAATCGCAGTGGTTCTCCTAGTGCTACCTTAGCCGATATAGCGGAACGTAAGGCACCAAAACATAGGAGCCGGGCAAACCCAACTATTGACCCAAGACATGATTCGGAGCCGATGCATATAATGCTATAAGTTCGGGGTGCCGCACTTGTTAAAGTGTTCGGACTTCTCACACCATATTGAGGGGTACTAAAGCCCCTGGCGTATTTTGGCCGTACCAACGTGTACGGGTGCAACATGTCGTTAAGGAACATACATAAAAAAAAAAAGGTAATGCAAAAATAGACGAAAGCTATGCATTGTTTATTAAAAAGGGATGCGATCAAAGCAGAACGATACAAATAATGCGATAAGTGGAAGGTTGGACTAGTTAACATGTCCGCTCCAGGAGCAAGCTGCGGAATAATATGCGGAACAGGTATACTGCTCGTGATAGAGACCACCTGGGAGTTCCGTACTGCGGCGTGGCTTGTCTGCTTCCCTGGTTCTTGCAACGTTTGTGCGGCAATTGAACTGCCGAACAGGCCTTCCGAAGGATGCAGTCCTGAAAGTAAGAGAAAAATAAAAAAATCGGCAGCCCCTAGTACGGTTTAAGCCATATTTTTGGGCGTGTCGTGATGGCGCCCTTCCCCCTGTACCCATGGTATCTCTAGGGCGTAGTTATGGACACGAAGTACTGGCGTCACTTTTTGCGAGGGTTGGAGTTGGGGCCGCATTGCTACGCCTGCTCGGATCGTGCCAGGCGGTCTTGTTGTAGGTTACACCGGGCGTGCTTGACGGTGTCCGGTCATTTAGTGGCCGGACTGGAGAACTGCCTGGAGAGGCTGCTTTGTACTTCTGCTGCAAGGGCCGCCGTGTGCTCCTCCGTTCGAAGGGAGTGTTCGGTGTTTCCATTGACCGTAATTACTCCTCGAGGGCCCGGCATCTTGAGCTTAAGGTATGCGTAGTGCGGTTCCGCATTGAACTTAGCGAATGCGGTTCGCCCGAGCAGTGCGTGATAACCACTGCGAAACGGGACTATGTCGAAGATTAACTCCTCGCTTCGAAAATTATCCAGGGATCCGAAGACCACTTCAAGTGTGACTGAGCCTGTACAGTTGGCCTCTACACCTGGTATTACGCCTTTAAAGGTCGTCTTGGTGGGCTTAATCCTCGAGGGATCTATGCCCATTTTCCGCATTGTATCCTGGTAAAGCAGGTTCAGGCTGCTGCCGCCGTCCATAAGGACTCTAGTGAGATGAAATCCGTCAATAATTGGGTCTAGAACCAATGCGGCGAATCCGCCATGACGGATGCTAGTGGGATGGTCCCTTCGATCAAAGGTGATCGGGCAGGAGGACCATGGGTTGAACTTTGGGGCGACTGGCTCTACCGCGTATACGTCCCTTAACGCGCGCTTCCGCTCCCTTTTGGGGACGTGGGTTGCGTATATCATGTTCACCGTCCGCACTTGTGGGGGAAAACCCTTCTGTCCACTGTTGTTCGGCGGCCGGGGCTCCTCGTCGTCATCGCTATGCAGCCCCTTGTCTTCATTTTCGGTGTTTAACTTGCCTACCTGCTTGAACACCCAACAATCCCTGTTAGTGTGATTGGCCGGCTTTTCGGGGGTGCCATGTATCTGGCACAAGCGGTCGAGTATTCGGTCCAAACTGGACGGGCCCCTAGGATTCCTTTTGAATGCCTTTTTCCACTGACCGGATTTAGAGCCTCTGAATCCGGCATTAACTGCCGTATCCTCAGCATTGTCGCTGTTAATGCGGCGCTTCTGCTTGTTGCGACGCGACCTGCCACTACTGTCCCTGGTGTCCGAATTACCAGGGTTTTTGGTCATATTGTTGCTACGAGCAAGCCAACTGTCTTCTCCCACGCAAAAGCGGGTCATGAGTGTCGTGAGTGCTGCCATAGATTTCGGCTTTTCCTGTCCAAGGTGTTGGGCCAGCCACTCGTCACGGATATTGTGCTTGAAGGCTGCTAGGGCCTCAGCGTCCAGACAGTCGACTATTTGATTTTTCTTTTTAGGAACCGTGTCCAGAATTACCTAGCCGATTCCTCTGGCTGTTGAATTATGTGACTTAGGTCATCGGCGTCTGGGGGTCGCACATAAGTGCCCTGGAAATTATCGAGGAATGCAGCTTCCAGTTCCTCCCAACAACTGATTGATCCTGTTGGCAAGTTGTTAAGCCAATGCCGAGCTGGTCCTTTAAGCTTGAGTGGGAGGTATTTGATGGCGTGGAAATCATCACCGCAGGCCATGTGGATATGGAGGAGATAATCCTCGATCCATACCGCAGGATCTGTTGTGCCATCATATGATTCGATGTTTACGGGTTTGAAACCCTCGGGGATTTGATGATCCATTATTTCGTCTATAAAGCAGAGTGGGTGTGCGGCGCCTCTGTACTGGGCTATATCATGACGTAGCTCCAATGAGCTTTGTCTACTATGTTCGGCCCCGCCGAATTTGTGGCCAGCGTGACGGTTACTGTCTCGAGCCGTGGGGCGCCCACGCGATCTGTAGATCGATCTTGTTTGCCTTGCCTTGTCCTCCAACATGTCTCGTAAGTCCGGCGCATATTCCCGTGCCTTGGTACGGGGTGCGGCTTGAGTTGAGGGCCGAGAGGCCTCTCTGTCTCGACCACGAGGTGGCCGGTCGGCCGCATCAAGTGCTTCCTCCTCTAATCGGGGTAGCAACCTGCGCTTTGGGTAGCTCTTGGAGGGGCGTTCTAGTATATGCTCTTCGGCCGCAAGGACTTCAGTCCATCTGTCGACTAGAAAATCTTGATCAGCTCTAAGCTGTTGCTATTTTCTCTTGAGGCTTCTTGCCGTGGCCATAAGCCTACGATAAAAACGCTTTTGCTCGTCGGGATCCTCTGGCACGACGAATTCGTCGTCATCGAGGCTTGCCTCGTCTTCGGAGGGAGGCATATAATTATCGTCCTCGACCTCTCTGTCTGCCACTCTCTCATGAGGGCTGGTTTCTCCATCCTCTTGTGCTAAATCTTGCTAGAGGGGGTTTTCTTCGGCGCTTTTCGGAGTATTATTATCTCCTGTGCTGCAATCACCTTGTTTGTTTTGGCAGGATTTTGAGCAGCGCCGCTGACACCGGCGCTTAGGCTATTTCTTGGAGGGGTCATCTTCCGCTGTTCCATCGCCATCTCCCTCTTTTGGGGTGTCCACCATGTATATGTTATATGACGAGGTGGCTTTCCAGGGCCTAGTAGGCACTGGTTCTTCATCATCTCCTTCATTGGCGTCCATACCGTCGATATCTTCGGAGTCGAAGTCGAGCATGTCGGTTAAGTCGTCGACAGTGGCTACAAAGTGGGTGGTGGGTGGGATTTGAATTTCTTCATCATCCGTACCCCAACCTTGCTGACTGTAGTCCGGCCAGGGCTCTCCTGATAAAGAGAGAGACTTCAGTTACTTCAGGATATCGCCGAAAGGCGAGTGCTGAAAGATGTCCGCGATAGTGAACTCCATGATCGGTGCCCATTCGGATTCGATCGGCAGGGGCGCGGAGGGTTCAGACTCTGGAGAGGAGTCCGACTCCTTGGAGTCACGAGTCTCATAGAGTACGGGGCTGGTGCTTGGATCAATTGCCGTTGGGGTCGCAGCCTCCAAGGTGGCGTCCAACCGCCTGTCCTCGAATGGCGCAGTTGGCTCCGAATTAAGGGTCGGAACCGATGCGGGTGCGGCCTCCAGGGTACTGTTCGGCGGTAGAGCTAGATCATGCTCATCGTGACAGTGCGGTGCGCTCGGCCGTGGCTCGAATCCGTAGAAGATCAAGTCCCCGCGAATGTCAGCCGTGTAGTTAAAACTTCCAAATCTGACCTGACGGCCAGGGGCGTAGCTTTCGATCTGCTCCAGACGTCCAAGCGAATTGGCCCTTAGTGCGAAGCCACCGAAGACGAAGATCTTTCCGGGGAGGAAGATCTCACCCTGGACTGCATCGCTATCAATGATCATAGGAGCCATCGAGCCTGACGGCGATGACATAGAGGAACTCTCAATGAAAGCACCAATGTCAGTGTCAAAACCGGCGGATCTCGGGTAGGGGGTCCCAAACTGTGCATCTAGGCCGGATGGTAACAGGAGGCAAGGGACATGAAGTTTTACCCAGGTTCAGGCCCTCTCGATGGAGGTAAAACCCTATGTCCTGCTTGATTAATATTGATGATATGGGTAGTACAAGAGTAGATCTACCACGAGATCGAGGAGGCTAAACCCTAGAAGCTAGCCTATGGTATGATTGTTTATGTGTACGTTGTCCTACGGACTAAAACCCTCTGGTTTATATAGACACCGGAGAGGGTTAGGGTTACACAAAGTCGGTTACAATGGTAGGAGATCTTCATATCTGTATCGCCAAGCTTGCCTTCCACGCCAAGGAAAGTCCCTTCCGGACACAGGAAAGAGTCTTCAATCTTGTATCTTCATAGTCTAGGAGTCCGGCTGAAGGTATAGTCCGGCTATCTGAACACCCCCTAATCCAGGGCTCCCTCAGTAGCCCCTGAACCAGGCTTCAATGACGACGAGTCCGGCACGCAGATTGTCTTCAGCATTGCAAGGCGGGTTCCTCATCCAAGTACTTCATAGAAGATTTTGAACATGAAGATAGTGTCTGGCTCTGCAAAATAAGTTTCCACATATTGCCATAGAGAGAATAATATTTACACCAATCTAATCTGCTGACGTATTTCGTAGCGTGTCACACCACGGCCAAGCCTTTATCCAAGTCGTTTCATTATCCCACCTCAGCGCGTCATGCGAGGCGGTTCCTTGGCACGTCTTGTTAAAGCAGAGATCATGTCCCCTCATCCCGGGATTCTCATCAATACGGGCGTGGGTAACCCAACCACACCATTGATTACGGTGCTTGAAGATAAGAGAGTTTTACCAGGCTGGTGGGGACATGTAGTTGCGTCCTATATAAGGGGATAAGGATCCACCCTTCCACCTACGCCTTCTTCCTCCTTCGCCTATCCATTCTTGCGCACTCGAGCTCCAGCGCCCAAGTCCGCACTCCCCACCTCAACCTTCTCCAGCCATGTCCGGAGCGGGAGGCATGTGGATGGCCTCCTCCATCACGGAGGGACATATCAAAAAGCTGAGGAAGGCCGGATATCTATCTAACGACATCACGTACCGGCTCCCCGAAAAGGGGCAGCTCATCCCCACCCCTAGGCCCCATGAGAGGGTGGTGTTCCTCCCCCATTTCCTCCGCGGACTGGGCTTCCCTCTCCACCCATTTGTCCGGGGGCTAATGTTCTACTACGGCCTGGATTTCCACGATCTGGCCACGAACTTCGTCCTCAACATCTCGGTGTTTATCATCGTGTGTGAGGCCTTCCTCCGCATCCGCCCCCATTTTGGCCTATGGCTCAAGACTTTCAACGTCAAGCCAAAGGTGGTGCGCGGCAACCAGGCGGAGTGCGGAGGCGCCATGGTGGGTAAGATGGCCAACGTCCTATGGCTCGAGGACTCCTTGGTGGAGACCCTGAAGGGGTGGCAATCGGGGTGGTTTTACATCACCAATCCACGCGACGCCGAATGGGTCGCACCCCCCGAGTTCCGATCTGGATCCCCTACGCGGCTCACCTCCTGGAAGGAGACGGGCCTGTCTTGGGGTAAAAGAGGAGAGCTGACCGGACTCCAAACATGCATCCAAACCCTGGCGGACAAGAAGCTCAAACTTGTCAATGTAGTCCAGGTTATGCTCATCCGCCAGATCCTCCCGTGTCAACAACGGGCTTTCAACTTGTGGGAGTTCGACCCGGCGCGACACCAAACTCTGAGCAGGCTCTTCGACACGATGTACGAAGATGCCTGGAAGGTGCTTTTCAAAGGCGCCGAGGCTCCCGCATCCCCTACCGAGGATCGCGGATTTAGTGTGCAGCGTCACGCCCTCGCAGTAAGCTGTTTTTTTCCTTTTACAGGGTATCAGTTCTTCATAGTTTAACTCCATGTGGGATCTAAGCTCCCTTACCTTTGACAGGATTGGCAGGTGACATCCGGACAGATCAACTGTCCGGCTCCTTCGCCCGAAGGCCCAGCCGATGCTCGCTTGGCAAAGCTGCTGGTTCCGGCACCCTATGTGCTGCCGGAGAAGAAGGGCGCGAAAAAGGCCGCGGGGACTCGAAAGGGTGCCCGGTGCCAGGAGGTGTCGGATCCATCATCCGATGGTTCATAGGCGCATTCCTCCCGTGAAGACGAGGAGGAAGAAGAGGAGAGCTCTCCCCCTCCAGCGGGAGGAGAGAAGAAAAGGACGGCCGCCCTCTCTGGGGAGGCCGGAGGGTCCAAGAAGGGGTAAACCCTTCCTCCGGACTACTCCACCGACACCGACGGCGGAGAGGAGTGGCAGCCCTGGGCCAAGCCCCTAGAAAAATTGTAAGCATCCGGATACCAGAGTAATTCATAGTATTCGTTTATTGCATAGCTTTCCCTTACTTCGAATATGTTTATGCAGCCCACCCAAAGACCGGCTCGACGCGTCGTCGAGCGGCTCACTGGATTCGTTGGATGTGAACTTGCTTCCGACGGCTTCCTCCCCCCGCCCTACGAACGACACCGAAGGGTTGTCCCAGCAGGTTCCAATCCGGGAGAAGGTGGTCCTGGAGGCGTCGCAAGGCGACCTCCCGGACTCCAGGAGTAAAGGGGATGAAACCCCTCAGGGCTCCAAGTCCGGCTCTAGGCCGGACACCGCTCCGGAACCTTTAATGGTTCCTGAGTCCGGCGGGGGACCTCCTTCCAAGAGGAGCAAGTCCATCGTGGCGGCGGCCCCCGTCCAACTGGAGGTGCCGGACAATATGTTGGAGGCGCTCCAAGGCGCCTCCATCGACGAGGAGCACTGCGCTATTATGAGTGCGGTGGTCCAGAAGGTTCAGTCCACCAAGAGCGGACTGACTGAAGCTTGTACTAGCCTTTTGACAGGATTTGAGATAAGTAAAGAATGTGTAAATAATAGTACCGCATAGACAGTAGCCCCTGATGCTCTGTTTGGCGTTCAGGAAGAAAAGCCGAATAGAGGATCAAATAGAATTCGGAGGAGTCTAACAAAAATGAGTCAATATGCATATGCAGGCTTCCCTGCTTGCGTCCGCCGCACTGACTGCAGAAGTGGACACGCTAAAGCAGAACCTCGAGCGGTCCGAGCACGAGCTCGGGTGTGCCAAGAAGCAGCTTGAGGACAATGAAGGTAAGAAATACCATGTAAATATATATAAAAAGGTGCAATTTCAAAGAATGATAGGATTATCATGGCTATTTTAGGGGCCACATCTGAAGTGGCAACCCTTAAGCAGGCGCTGGTCGAGGCCGAGAAGAGGGTGGCCTCGGAGCGCACCTAGCGGGAGAAGTATGAGGCCGAGGTTGGCAAGGTGCGGCAAGAGCTCCAGGCTCTCATGGAAAAACATGAGAGTTTGGAGCTTGACTAAAAGACGCGAGCGTCCAAGCTCGCGGTGGCTATTGAAAACGCCAAATCTGCCAAGGCCGAATCCCAGAAGACCCTCCAGGAGTTGGATGAGGTGAAGAAGATAGCGGCGGGTAAGGCATTCTTTATGCAAAGCAAACACATAAACGTGAGTTACTTGTTACTTACCCGAATCCGGAGCTCTCCAGGAGCGTTCGCAGATCTTCCCCGGAGTGTATCCGATGCCGCTGCATTCTACTGAGCCGAGGAGGGCACCTCGACAGAGAAGGTGTTCTGGTCTCAGTATACTGAGGCCGGACAACCCGTGCCCCTGAGCGACCAGCTGAAGCAACTGGTCGAGCTCCACAAGGTGGCCGAACAGTCCATGAAGGGCCTCATTGTTCGGCTGTGGCCTAGAGGGGCTCTGCCTGGGAGCTATTTCGGGCTGGTGCGGCGGTTGGTGGAGGCCTATCCAAGGCTCGAAGTCATCAAGCGCTCCGTCTGCATTGAAGGTGCCCATAGGGCCCTTGCCCGTGCTAAGGTGCACTGGGGCAAGCTGGATGCTGAGAAGCTGGTGAAGGACGGGCCACCGCCGGGGAAAGAGCATCACAAGCCCGAGAATTACTATAAGGATGTTCTGAAGGGTGCCCGCCTTGTGGCGGATGAATGTCCTAGGGATGTAATGTTTGAGTGAAACTTGCTCGTTTTGTCCTGTGCGCTGAAAACTTGTTTATATGCGCTAAGCAATGCTGTTGGAATTGAAAATATTACCTTCTGTGCAGCTGTTTATCAATTTTGAGAGATGGCGAGTCGTCGGCTTCTGCCCCCGTGCCGCTAGTGCTGGGGTGTTCGGGGATAAACCTGAGCGCTCTTTTTCCCATGTTTGGGTCCTTCGAGGGAGGCGCTCAGCCCAACGAACAAGGCAATCAGACTATAATGCATGAACACTCTCACTTAGCCATAGAATTCTATAATTTTAAATTTCGGCGAAGCCCCTGGTATTTGGAAGACCGAGTTCGGGGCGCTATCCATGCCCTGGCCGGACAGAGCCAGCTCCTCGCCCTAAGCGGCATAAGTCTTTAGGGACTCGAAAAACCTCTCGAACAGCGATCGGCTCTCGCTTCATCATGACAGTCAGTTTTAGCTTTCTCCACTGAGGTGCTCGACCCAGCTCAACTGGGGCACAATCACAGTGGTTCTCCTAGTGCTACCTTAGCCGATATAGCGGAACCTAAGGCACCAAAACATAGGAGCCGGGAAAACCCAACTATTGATCCAAGACATGATTCGGAGCCGATGCATATAATGCTATAAGTTCGGGGTGCCGCACTTGTTAAAGTGTTCGGACTTCTCACACCATATTGAGGGGTACAAAAGCCCCTGGCGTATTTTGGCCGTACCAACGTTTACGGGTGCAACATGTCATTAAGGAACATACATAAAAAAAGAAAAAAGGTAATGCAAAAATAGACGAAAGCTATGCATTGTTTATTAAAACGGGCCGCATTGCTACGCCTGCTCGGATCGTGCCAGGCGGTCTTGTTGTAGGTTACGCCGGGCGCGCTTGACGGTGTCCGGTCATTTAGTGGCCGGACTGGAGAACTGCCTAGAGAGGCTGCTTTGTTCTTCCGCTGCAAGGGCCGCTGTGTGCTCCTCCGTTCAGAGGGAGCGTTCGGTGTTTCCATTGACCGTAATTACTCCTCGAGGGTCCGGCATCTTGAGCTTAAGGTATGTGTAGTGCGGTACCGCATTGAACTTAGCGAATGCGGTTCGCCAGGGCAGTGCGTGATAACCACTGCGAAACGGGACCATGTTGAAGATTAACTCCTCGCTTCGGAAATTATCCGGGGATCCGAGGACCACTTCAAGTGTGACTGAGCCTGTACAGTTGGCCTCTACACCTGGTATTATGCCTTTAAAGGTCGTCTTGGTGGGCTTAATCCTCAAGGGATCTATGCCCATTTTCCGTACTGTATCCTGGTAAAGCAGGTTCAGGCTGCTGCCACCGTCCATAAGGACTCTAGTGAGATGAAATCCGTCAATGATTGGGTCTAGGACCAATGCGGCGAATCCTCCATGACGGATGCTAGTGGGATGGTCCCTTTGGTCAAAGGTGATCAGGCAGGAGGACCATGGGTTGAACTTTGGGGCGACTGGCTCTACCGCATATACATCCCTTAACGCGCGCTTCCGCTCCCTTTTGGGGACGTGGGTTGCGTATATCATGTTCACCGTCCGCACTTGTGGGGGGAAACCCTTCTGTCCACTGTTGTTCGGCGGCCGGGGCTCCTCGTCATCATCGCTATGCAGCCCCTTGTCTTCATTTTCCTCGTTTAACTTGCCTGCCTGCTTGAACACCCAATAATCCCTGTTAGTGTGATTGGCCGGCTTTTCGGGGGTGCCATGTATCTGTTACAAGTGGTCGAGTATTCGGTCCAAACTGGACGGCCCCTAGGATTCCTTTTGAATGGCTTTTTCCGCTGACCGGATTTAGAGCCTCTGAATCCGGCATTAATTGTCGTATCCTCAGCATTGTCGCCGTTAATGCGGTGCTTCTGCTTGTTGCGACGCGACCTGCCACTACTGTCCCTGGTGTCCGAATTACCAGGGTTTTTGGTCATATTGTTGCTTCGAGCAAGCGAACTGTCTTCTTCCACACAAAAGCGGGTCATGAGTGTCGTGAGTGCTGCCATAGATTTCGGCTTTTCCTGTCCAAGGTGCTGGGCCAGCCACTCGTCACGGATATTGTGCTTGAAGGCTGCTAGGGCCTCAGTGTCCGGACAGTCGACTATTTGATTTTTCTTTGTTAGGAACTGTGTCCAGAATTGCCTGGCCGATTCCTCTGGTTGCTGAATTACGTGACTTAGGTCATCGGAGTCTGGGGGTCGCACATAAGTGGCCTAGAAATTGTCGAGGAATGCGGCTTCCAGGTCCTCCCAACAACTGATTGATCCTGTTGGCAAGCTGTTAAGCCAATGCCGAGATGGTCCTTTAAGCTTGAGTGGGAGGTATTTGATGGCGTGGAAATCATCACCGCGGGCCATGTGGATATGAAGGAGATAATCCTCAATCCATACCGCAGGATCTGTTGTGCCATCATATGATTCGATGTTTACGGGTTTGAAACCCTCGGGGATTTGATGATCCATTATTTCGTCTGTAAAGCAGAGTGGGTGTGCGGCGCCTCTGTACTGGGCTATATCATAACGTAGCTCCAATGAGCTTTGTCTACTGTGTTCGGCCCCACCGAATTTGTGGCCGGCGTGACGGTAACCGTCTCGAGGCGTGGGGCGCCCACACGATCCGTAGATCGATCTTGTTTGCCTTGCCTTGTCCTCCAACATGTCTCGTAAGTCTGGCGCATATTCCCATGCCTTCGAGTATATCCTCTTTGGCAGCAAGGACTTCAGTCCATCTGTCGACTAGCAAATCTTGATATCGCCGAAAGGCGAGTGCTGAAAGATGTCCGCAGCAGTGAACTCCATGATCGGCGCCCAATCGGATTCGATCGGCAGGGGCGCGGAGGGTTCGGAGTCCGGAGAGGAGTCCGGCTCCTTGGAGTCACGAGTCTCACAGAGTACGGGGCTGGTGCTTGGCTCAATCGCCGTTGGGGTCGCAGCCCCCGAGGTGGCGTCCAACCGCCCGTCCTTGATCGGCGCAGTTGGCTCCAAATTAAGGGTCGGAACCGATGCGGGTGCGGCCTACAGGGCACTGTTTGGCCGCAGAGCTAGATCATGCTCGTCGTGACAGTGCGGTGCGCTCGGCCGTAGCTCAAATCCGTCGAAGATCAAGTCCCCGCGGATGTCAGCCGTGTAGTTAAAACTTCCAAATCTGACCTGACGGCCAGGGGCATAGCTTTCGATCTGCTCCAGACGGCCAAGCGAATTGGCCCATAGTGCGAAGCCGCCGAAGACGAAGATTTGTCCGGGGAGGAAGGTCTCACCCTGGACTGCATCGCTATCGATGATCGTAGGAGCCATCGAGCCTGACGGCGATGACACAAAGGAACTCTCAATGAAAGCACCAATGTCGGTGTAAAAACCGGCGGATCTCGGGTAGGGGGTCCCGAACTGTGCGTCTAGGCCGGATGGTAACAGGAGGCAAGGGACACGAAGTTTTACCCAGGTTCAGGCCCTCTCGATGGAGGTAAAACCCTACGTCCTGCTTGATTAATATTGATGATATGGGTAGTAGAAGAGTAGATCTACCACGAGATCGAGGAGGCTAAACCCTAGAAGCTAGCCTATGGTATGATTGTTTATGTGTACGTTGTCCTGCGGACTAAAACCCTCTGGTTTATATAGACACCGGAGAGGGTTAGGGTTACACAAAGTCGGTTATAATGGTAGGAGATCTTCATATCCGTATCGCCAAGCTTGCCTTCCACGCCAAGGAAAGTCCCTTCCGGACACGGGACGGAGTCTTCAATCTTGTATCTTCATAGTCCAGGAGTCCGGCTGAAGGTATAGTCCGGCTATCCGAACACCACCTAATCCAGGACTCCCTCAATCGCTGATGCTCAGATGGCAGTGGTGGAGCTACAGGAATACCAGAAGACTGCAGACCCGAGTGATTTGTTGGGAGCCAAGAAGCCCGCTATAGAATCAGCTTTTCAGTCGTCTGGTGAAACGAAGCCGGCTCACATTCACCCGACCGATCCCAGTGCTGCTCCGACTCATATCTCAACAACACTCGACTCCAAATAGGAAGAAGCGCTCATCCAGTTCCTCCGTGAGAACTGGGACATTTTCGCATGGAAGCCTTCTAACATGCCGGGTGTTCCCAGGGGGCTGGCTGAGCACCGCCTACGAGTCGACTCAAAAGTAAAACCTGTCAAAGAACATCTCCGATGGTCCGCCGTCCAGAAGAGAAAGGCTATTGGTGAGGAGGTGGCTCGGCTCTTAGCAGCGGAGTTCATCCGAGAGATCTACCACTCCGAGTGGCTCGCCAACATTGTCATGGTCCCCAAGAAGGACAAGTCACTTCGCATGTGCATTGACTTTAAAAATATCAATCGGGCCTGCCCGAAAGATCATTTTTCTCTCCCCCGCATCGACCAGATAGTCGACTCGACTGCGGGATGTGAGCGACTATCTTTTTTAGATGCCTATTCCAGGTACCATCAGATCCGTCTGTATGGACCTGACGAGATCAAAAAAGCTTTCATCACTCCATTCGGGTGCTTCTGTTATGTTACCATGCCATTCGGCCTCAAGAATGCCGGAGCCACATTCATGAGGATGATTCAGAAGTGTTTGCTCACTCAAATCAGTCGGAATGTGGAAGCATACATGGATGATATTGTGGTCAAGTCACGGAAAGGTTCCGACCTACTGACTAACCTTGCTGAAACCTTCGCCAACCTCAGGAGGTATGATATCAAGGTTAATCCATCAAAGTGCACATGCGGAGTTCCTGGCGGAAAGTTACTCGGTTTTCTCGTTTCCGAACGGGGAATCGACGCCAATCCAGAAAAAGTCGGTACTATACTCCGAATGAAAAGTCATGTGCGAGTGCACGACGTCCAGAAGCTTACTGGTTGCTTGGCCGCTTTAAGTCGATTCATCTCTCATCTCGGTGAAAAGGCATTGCCTCTTTACCGATTGATGAAAAAGTCAGACAAGTTTGAGTGGACTCCTGAAGCTGATGCAGCGTTTGCAGAGCTCAAAGCTCTGCTCTCCACCCAGCCGGTGCTTGCTGCCCCGATCAGCAAAGAGCCTTTGCTGCTTTACATCGCAGCCACGGGACAAGTCGTCAGTATAGTACTTACAATCGAGCAGGAAGAAGAAGGAAAAGCCTTCAAAGTTCAGCGCCCAGTATATTATATTTCTGAAGTCTTGACCCCGTCGAAGCAAAGATATCCTCATTATCAGAAGCTTGTATATGGGATTTATATGAACACGAAGAAGGTTGCACATTACTTCTCTGACCATTCCATTACAGTCGTCAGTGACGCTCCATTGTCAGAGATTCTGCACAACAGAGATGCAACTGGTCGAGTGGCAAAATGGGCGATTGAACTCCTTCCTCTAGATATCAAGTTTGAGGCAAAGAAAGCTATCATGTCCCAAGCAATAGCAGATTTCGTTGCCGAGTGGATTGAACAACAACTGCTGACTTAGGTTTACTCGGAGCATTGGACCATGTTCTTCGATGGTTCCAAAATGCTGAATGGTTCCGGTGCCGGGGTAGTATTGGTCTCCCCCCGAGGAGATAAGCTTAGATATGTTCTTCAAATCCACTTTGATTCCTCCAATAATGAAGCAGAATATGAAGCACTTTTATATGGGTTGCGCATGGCCATTTCACTCGGCGTTCGTCGCCTCATGGTCTATGGCGACTCAGATTTGGTGGTTAATCAAGTGATGAAGGAGTGGGATGTCAGAAGTCTGGCCATGACTGGTTATTGCAATGCAGTGAGAAAGCTGGAGAAGAAATTCGAGGGGTTAGAACTTCATCACATACCCCGACTGAAAAATCAAGCAGCTGATAATTGGCGAAAATAGGTTCCAAAAGAGAAGCCATCCCCAGCAATGTGTTTTTGGAACACATCCACACACCATCAGTTCAGGAGGATCCCTTCACTGAAGAAGCCCCGCAGCCAAAAAGTGCCACGGATCCGATTGAAGTTGAAGTTCCAGCTGTGGTCGACCTGATCATGGAAGTTTTGGTCATCACTGCCGACCGGATGGTACCGTACATCACGTACATCCTAAGGAAAGAACTCCCAAAAGATGAAGAAGAGTCTCGACAGATCATCCGTCGATCCAAGGCCTTTACAGTCATAAAGGGACAGTTGTATAGAGAAAGTGCGACTGGAGTCAGTCAGAAGTGTATAACACCAGAAGAAGGTCAGATAATCCTTGATGATATCCACTCGGGGACCTGTGGTCATCATGCATCCTCTCGGACCATTGTGGCTAAAGCATACTGAGCGGGATTCTATTGGCCAAGGGCGAATGAAATGGTGAAAGAGATAGTCGACAAATGTGAAGGATGTCAGTTTTACTCCAATATGTCGCACAAACCCACGTCAGCCCTAAAAACCATTCCACTCGTCTGGCCCTTCGCTGTTTGGGGACTGGACATAGTTGGACCACTGGGAACGGGCAGAAGCGGTTTCACTCATGTGCTAGTGGCAGTCGACAAGTTCACCAAATGGATCGAAGCTAAGCCTATGAAGAATCTTGATGCTTGCACTGCTATCAGTTTCATCAGAGAGTTGATATTCAGATATGGAGTTCCGCACAGCATCTTCACTAACAATGGGTCAAACTTCGATTCTGTCAAATTCAGAGCCTTTTGCGCCTCTCAAGGCACACAAGTCGACTACGCTTCAGTCGCTCACCCCCAGTCGAATGGACAAGCGGAAAGATCAAACGACTTAATTCTCAAAGGACTGAAACCCCGACTGATGCGCGATCTCAAGCACGCAGCAGGTGCATGGGTCGACGAGCTTCCATCAGTTCTTTGGGGATTGAGGACAACCCCGAACCAATCGACTAGAAGAACCCCATTCTTTCTGGTCTACGGAGCCGAAGCAGTTTTGCCGAGTGACATGCTTCACAACGCACCCCGAGTCGAGCTCTACTCTGAAGATGAAGCAGAACAAGCCCGGCAGGATGCAGTCGACCTCCTGGAAGAAGAAAGATAAATGGCCATGATCCGATCGACCATCTATCAGCAAGACTTGCGTCGATTCCATGCCAAAAATGTGAAGAGTCGAGCCTTCCAAGAAGGAGACTTGGTCCTCCGAGTGGATCAGCAGAAACCACACAAACTCGCTCCTACTTGGGAAGGTCCCTTCATAGTCACCAGAGTCCTCCACAATGGAGCGTATCACCTTTATAATGTCGACCGCCAGATCAATGAGCCACGAGCCTGGAATGCGGAGCTGCTCCGCCCCTTTTATACTTGAATTCTCACTCGGATGAGATGTAATGAGAAAAACTACTATAGTTTATTTATCAAAGACAAGAGCATTGTAATTTTCCCAGTGATTGTTATCGTTTTTGTTTGCGTGAGAAATCCCCTAGTGGGTGGCTTAGCTGCGAATTCATTTCGCCTAAGTTTGTAAAATAATTTCCTACCGAGTGGTGAGCCAGCCTCCCACTCGGGGGCTTAGCTGCGAACCCGTTTCGCCTAAGTGTTTGAAAATCCTACCGAGTGGTGAGCCAGCCTCTCACTCGGGGGTTTAGCTGCAGTCCAGAACTCGCCTAAGTATTTGAAAATCCTACTGAGTGGTGAGCCAGCCTCTCACTCGGGGGCTTAGCTGCAGTCCAGTACTCACCTAAGTTTGAAAAATCCTACCAAGTGGAGAGCGACCCTCCCACTCGGGGGCTTAGCTGCAGTCCGATACTCGCCTAAGTATTTGA
>NC_057800.1:240812833-240824237 GCF_018294505.1 Triticum aestivum
ACCGGCGGTGGGGAGTGGTTTCAGGGAGGGTGGGCCGGCCGCGGCGGCGGGGGCTGGCTGTTCGGCCGGTGGTGGCTGGCGGCTCAGGGGGGTGGAGTTTGATGAAAAACTGGAGGCCCTTGATTTCATATCCAACGGCTGGAAAATCTAATGAAAAGAGATGAAGAAGTCAGTCGACTGACGTGTAGCCTCACCCCACACGTACACATGCACGCACGCAAGACACGCACGCATGTAGGCGTGCAACACTGACACGTACACACGCACGCATGCTGGCGTGCAACACTGACACGTACACATGCACTCACGAACACATGCACGTACGCACCCATGCATGCAACACTGTGACGTACCCTTGCATGCACGCAACACTCACACGCCTGCATGCACACAGCACACGACGCAAGACACATGCTCAACCTATACGTGCATGCACCCTTTGTCAAGGACATGGATTGTTATGGGTATTAATCAATCTTATCTGTGATAAGCAAAACATTGATGTTTGCAGCGGTCTTTATGAATCACAACGTATCAAACACGCTATCAACATAGTAGGCTTATCTACATGAAAAAGATGACGTCACACTCAATGAACAATCATCGGTTTATGAAATGCCCGCTTCTGACTGCCCTGGCCCACAAAAGGTTCCTCTGCTGTGCGCTGCCTGCGATGGGTCACTGACATGCAGGCCATGCACCCAAAGAGCCCACACATCAGTGGAAGAATGGCGCGGTGTCCTAGATCAGAGTAGAGGGCGCCACTTGCGGCACGCCCGGCTGAACACGCCTCCGTGCCGCATTCAAACGCCTCCATGAAACCCGCCCTTGTGGAAGCCGAGAAACCCACTCTAGACACACGTCCGTTCATGACCGGGCCGGCGTTAAACGCAACGCCGACCGAGCTCCTCCCATCCGCCATCTATTTAATCTCCTATTTAAACGAGGCCAAACGCCGGCCAAGAATCGTACACCTCCGCCGCTCCCCTATCTCCTCCACCATTTTGTCCACTCTTACAATGGCATACAAAGAGTAGTTATTCCGCATCCAAGCCGGCTGGGTAGCCCGCCGGATACGAGCTATGCAGCTCGTTGATCCACCTCCATCCCCTCGCCCGACGGAGCCAGTTGCCGCCCCAAGCCGGCGCGCGGTTCAGCAACTCGCCGCTCTAGGCCAGCTCGATGAGGAGCGGCGCACGAGCGTCGTTGCTGCCGTCCACGCCACCGCCTTGTACCGCGTCTCCCGTTTCTGTGGCCGAGACTCCCATGCCGGCGGCCATGCCATGCAAGCAGCGACAAAAGCCGGGTGCGCGGAGAGCGACGAGTCGGTGGCCAGCGCCTCCGCGTCCACCGCCATCATCGAGGAGAAGTAGAACACAGGAGGCCGCTGCCGCTTGGGTCCATTGAAGGCCACCGCGGAGGCGACGCCGACTTACACAGCAGGTGTCTTGCCGGATCCTTTTGTTGCGAGGACCTTAGTCGACCCCGCATGGGCTCCATGGAAGAGGGGAATGTTAGGATGAACTCGAGCCGGTGCCGGCAATGGAGAAGTAGTGGCCGGTGATGAAATCGAACCGATGACGGCCACCATCATCTTCGGCACCAGCCAATGATATCAGTTGGGCAGTGGGGAAGCGATCCGTCCTTTGTGCTGAAGCATATAACTTCGGGGCTCCCGGCAGTCCGGTGATCGTGCTGCCGGACATGAGGAACACAAATCGATCGGCGGGCGACCATTTAGGCCAGGTATTATATACCTATGCTGTCCAGAACTAGCACTACGTAGTTCATTTGAATGTAATGAAATCTGTCATGTTTGTATGAAAATCTGGTATTTTATAAGATTTCCATCGTTGTTTATATGAAATATCAGTTTGTCTACGTGTTTGCGTGAATTTCGTCCGGTTGGTTGAGTTGCTGTCATAATGTGTGTGGCTACGGTTGGATGGCATAATTTGCGGGTCGCCGGTCGGTCTGTGGGGGCGTGGCGGTGTTGTGGGACAAAAAAACACAGCTCGTGCGAGCTCGTCTCCAACGTGCGCGCTGGAGGATGCATGACAGCATGAGCACCCAAGCCATTCCTCGTTCATTGGTGGCAAAGGCACCGGTGGACAAAAGGGTCGCCAATATTTTGGCTACCCCGGGCAAGATCCAAAGAGCCCCTCCCAACAGATTCAAATCCCTCGTTCACCGTGGAATTTTGCCATGTGTTGTTTTCATGGACTAGCAAGATGCCCGTGCATTGCACGGAACATCAAGATACATTTTTTTACAAACCCCCGCATGCATGCAAGGGATAATTAATGTCCTCCTTTGCTAGTACCACGAGGCAAACACCATTAATATTGCATCGATTAGTGTTAGTGGCCTTGTATATCTACAAATTGTAATTTTGATAGTGGCCCCTTGTATATAAAATAGAGGGAGAAAGATGAGAGATAAGGTGAGGAGGAGTGGGGCGGGGTGGTTACTGGTGGTCGGACTGGGAGGAGGCATGGGGATGGACGGCGCATTATGTCTAGGTTTGTATCTCTCTCACACACACCCACGTAGGTGGGGGACGTGCACAAAGAGAAGAGGTGCACGCACGGCGCACGTACTCCCATCTCTTCCCCAACCACACCCGCGCGGGTACACAGTGGAGCTCATTTCTGTAGGAAAAAGGCAGCCCACATGGTAATTTGGCACGTGTACTGCTTGTCCACTTGGTGAAGGGAGGATTGTCTACCACGGGTGAAAACACAAATTGCGACTTGACGCGGTATGTTAAATTAAAAAAAGAGGCAAACCATGTGGGGCCTACCTTAGAAGCAAGGCTCTATACACTGGAGTACTTTTGATGTGTCCCATCGACTCGCAGAACGAGGAGAAGCTTGCTTAGTACGCTGTCTCCCCCGCCCACGGGCGCGGTGGCTCGCAGGATGAGGTGAAGCTTGCTTACGAGTAGTAGTAGTAGTACTACTACTACTGTACGCCTTTCGCTCGCTCCCTCGCCCACGCGCGCGGTGGCTCGCAGCACGAGGAGAAAATTTTACTACTCCCTCCGTTTACTCCACGTCCCTACTACGTACTTTGGTTAGTACTCCATCTGTTTACTTATACAAGGCCACTATAAAAAAATACATTTTGCATCTATACAAGGCCACAAATAGTAATCGAGAAAAAAGTTACTACTCCCTCCTTTCCAGTTTATGGCTCGATTTCAAAATCTCTCCAACCAAGGTAGACGGTGAGTGGTCGAATTAATTTCGTAGTTTGCACAAGTAATTAGTATGCTCGTTTTTCTCAAGAAGTTATGTTTACCGAGGCATTAATTAGAACGAGTGCATGAATGACCACTAAATTTCCATGAACTTGTACATGCATTGGTTAGTTTCCTCTTGACACTGCTTGCGTTGGGTGATCTAACGCACCTCGAAATCCAACATGTAATGGTACTACTACTAGTATAGTAGAATTGAGACTTATCAAACAGAAAAACAAATGTTTTTTAGATGAGCCCTATATACCCTAGTGGGTACGTACTCCGTAAAAACAGATTTTTCCAAAACTAAGTCGCTCCCTTTCATGAATTCTGTAGTATACTCCTCCGTCGACACTCCCTTTCATGAATTCTGTACTTCCTGTCGCCGACATGTGGGACATATAGCAACCGGCTCGATGTGTCAAGCACCAAATAACAGTGCAGAACAGCAGGGGGGACGCACCCCACTCGTACCGGTCTAGTAGTAGTAATGAGCAATGAGACGTCAAATCACAATGTCGCACCTTCCCAGACGGACCAAGCAACCATTATTTCACACTTCGGTTCGCCATCATCTCAAACCACGTAGTATTGCTTCTACCTCAAGAGGGACACGCGCATCGCCTTGGTACATCATGACACGTGGGACCGCATGACAGGCCATGCTCCCCCGCCGATCGCTCGGTAAAATCACCTCATTTTTACTATACCTCCTCCGTATCGGTTTACTACATGGCATGCACGTCGTTATAGGTTGAGAATTTAACTGGCTATATATGTGATGAACAGTACTCTAGCCTTTTAAAAAATGCATACTTTTGTACAGTAGTACTATCGATGGATTGCGCCATGGAGCAAAAATTGAAATTAAAAAAAAGGTGGTACATATAGAGAGCGCTCGTCGCCATTTATGCATATAGTACTATTAAAAAAGCTAGCACGTGCTTAATTGGGGTGCTAAATTCTATTAAAGAAATACTAGTAGTATGTACATACTAAAGAGTTAAAGTAACGAGAAGAAACATAACATAGTTCTGCTGGGGGCTCAGCACAACACACCCCTCAAATTAAACTAAGCACACCTGAAATTAAAATATGCAACTAATCCGGTAGACACTGCATTAGAAGTTTAGAACCACCATGAGAAACGACACTGCCACCTTATTCGGAGTCCTCGTCCATGTCCTCGACTTCGTCCTTGTCCCTCTTCCTCTTAGCCGATACTTCTTTGCTTGAACCGCACACTTGGCTGTTGCTCTTCATCCAACCCTTGGAGATATTGAAACAAAGGTAGCCATCCATTGAAGCATAGTGGATGTGGTCTATATCTAGTACATTCCGCTACCATGCATGATGATGAAACGTGTAATGAGGTTTCTCCAGTTTACGGTACGAAGGATGAACCATGGCTCCTGCCAGGGTCAGCATTGAAGGCTGACGAGAGGGCACCAGCCGATTCTTCTGGAGGTCGAAGGGTTTGCCTACAACGAGGCCTATCCGACCCAGGACTTCTTCGTCGTTCTTAAAGTCTACAGTAATGAATTTCACTGTTTTGTCCTTGAGGAAGTTCTTAAAATCCTGGCACTGAACGTCGGCGTGGCATATGTGGTAGACCAAGCAAATGTTATGTACGCAAACCTGGATCATGACGGGCTTCTTCCTCTCTTCGTCCTTTAGATCCTTCTCTCTTCCCAGGATCGTGGTGTACTCAACATCTAGCCCAGCGACCCACTCATCATCTGAATTTTCGAACATGTGTCTGAAAGCGAGAAATGCATCCTTTCACCATCGCGGAAAAATGGGTGTAGATGATGTCGAACTCATCACCGGTGATGGTTCTAACCTTGTACTCAACACTGATCATGGAGATTTGGGACGCCATGGATTTGGGAGGAGGGTTAGGATTAGTTGAACTGCCGTAATGTGAATGGACGGGGCGGCTAGGAGCGAACCACCATAGTATTGAAGTACGTGCAGGGATGAGTAGGAGCGAACTGCCAGCGTGCGAACGACAGGGTAGTGGCTTTCCATTCTCCCTTGATATGGGCTTCTGAGAGACCTTGGATCTGAGATCGAACGGTTGCATGGCGTGATTCTAGACCTATGGGTGAATATCCTATCCTGGAGGGTTATTCTGCAAATTTTCAGCCACTTAGCATGCGACCATTTGATCTCAGATTCAAGGGCTGCCAGCAACCCGTATCATGGTCACGCCTACCACGACCATCGCATCGCTCGCGCGGTCGTGCCCTTGGAGATTTAAAATGGTGCGTTAGGCTATCTGATGTTGGCATGTCATACATAGTCGTCACTTAGTCACTTATACTACAACAAGGTTGGCTATAAGGTTGGCTATAAGTGTATTTTTTTACTCCTCTCTATCTCTTTCTTCGTACTCCCTCCGTCCCATAATATAAGAACATTTTTGACACTAGTGTAGTGCCAAAAATGTTCTTATATTATGGGACACAAGGAGTACTAGTATTTATTGCATTTGCCAAGGAGTGACCTCTTCCAATGAAATGGTGTTGCTAAGTTTGCTTCATTTAATTAGCTATAGACTCAAAATTGTGTTTTCACCTAGGTACACGCGCTTAGCACCGTTTCTTCCTTGGGGCACCAAACTAGTCTCTATCTTCTTGATTAACTTGCCACATCAGACTTTATGCCTATGTGGCAAGCTTAAGCACCTGTAGGAGCACGTAAAAGTAAGTACAATAGTGCGCTTTACATGGCATTTTTGCATATGTGGAGGAAAGAGAGGCAAGGAAAAAGTGGAGAAGTGGGCTCTCATGGAAGAGCCAACCTCTACTACATGGTGGAGCATTGGGAGAGGCACCTGTATGGAGGTGGTCAGGAATCGGGAGACTCACGCCAGTCGTAGCGCCACAGTTAAAATGATAATGGCAAGTCAAATCACGGGGCCCCACCTGTCCAGCAGTAACTCACTGTCAAATCACACAGCCCTACGTTTGCAGCAGCCTAATCCCTCGTCCTCTCGCGTCTCTATCGAACCGACTAGGCGGAACTGTACCGCGCAGGAAAAGCCCCGCCCTCGACTTTTAAATACAACTACATCCGCTTAAGAATCCAATGATATACTTTTTGTGACATAGTGACTCATATTTAGTTAGTCAAATGGATGACCTAGAACTACGTGCAGGCCCTATAAACCGAGACGCCTAAAAATAAAAAAACCGAGACGGAGAGGGTAGTTCAGCACGTATCTTTTTAGATCAATATAGTCGGGATTCACCAAGGAGCAAAACCAAGTGGTAGGCTGCTCCTGTCGTGTTGGCGTAGCAACTCAAGCAGGGTCAGTCCACACACGAAATGGTGACACACTTAACAGGACCCCTTTGGCCGACCTGTGGCTCATCCACAGTCTTGTTCCACGTGCGATGCACCAAATTACAGTTCGGAGCAGCGGTTGGAATTGGAGGCACCCCGGTCGTAGTGCCGCAATAGTAGAAAATGAGCGATGAGGGGTCAAATCACAAAGCCCCACCTTTCCCGCATTAAGCTGGACGGACGAAGCAACCATCATTTCACTCTAGGGCGCAAGAGCATAAAGAAAAGAGAAAACAATGATGCATGCGGCAGCTACCTAGGGCACCCTAGGGTAGGGGTCTCCACTATAGATCCTTTTTTAAAGTGCCTCCACTACAAATCGGCTTCTCCCTCGTCCTCTTGAAGAAAACCGATGATGAGTGCGGCGGTAGGGTTTGTAGGAGTATTACGGCGTGCGGGGCCACGTTGTAGTAAACGGGTTCGAGTCGACGCCTTAAATATGTGTGGGCCACTTGGTTTTACGGGAAGGAGGCAGCATTTTGGGTTCGGAGACCAGTGGAGATATAGCATGTACAAAAAATTGTGGACGTAGGTTCGACCGAAAGGCAATGATGCATGGGCCTTGCATTTTGATATACCCGAGGCTGCGTGAAATTTGCTACTCTACTCAAAACTAGTAAGGTACACATGTATTGAACGCATGAGATTTCAAAACCAAATTATGAATAAATACACACTATAGCATGTAAAGCTTTGAGTCATATATGCATGATGTAAATGTTCGTTTAGTTCTTATAGTTCTTCTCATTCAAAATCAATTAGTTTTATAAAAATGTTAAGATTCATGGGGTTGTGCATTGTAAATCATAAAGTAAAAAACAAATAATGGCAATTCATTTAGAAAAAAATCAATTATGATACAGAAGATTCTAGAACAAAGGAGAAGTGCTTGTGTTTTGAGGTTTGTACATTATGCTTAAGTTCAACCATGGAGTCTTCTAAATTGTACATGTGGCAGATCTGGTGGAATGTTGATGATATCCAACGGCCAGTAGTGCTTGGATTTGCCTATCACTACACTGTCGGGTTAGCTTCATCCAGCGACCATCTTTCAAAGTTATTGGCACACTATATAGTTCTTGTGACATAGTTGCATGTTTTTAAAAAAAGCTACTAGTGGGTTGTACTATCTATTTAGGAATATA
The DNA here is from genome assembly GCF_018294505.1 of Triticum aestivum. NCBI lineage: Eukaryota > Viridiplantae > Streptophyta > Magnoliopsida > Poales > Poaceae > Triticum > Triticum aestivum. The sequence goes on from NC_057800.1 coordinate 240,820,574, forward strand.
AGATGTATACATGGAAGTTGAAGGGAAAGAGATGACATGGAGCATCTCAATTCCTATGAGTAGGGATTGGAAAAGAGATGTCATTTGGTTCACATCATAGGAACTTTTCTATTGAATCTAGAGATGACATGTATCTCAATTCCTACGAGGAGGGATTAGAAAAGAGATGTAATTTGGTTCATATCATAGGAACTTTTCTATTCAATATACACTAATGTTTATTTTCCTTTGAAATTAAGGGAGTATAGGAATCCATTCATATGAACCAAGTGGCTCTAAAGCTATAGAAATGATATCATGTTTATTTCCTTTGAAATGTGGAGTATATGAATCTATTCCTATGAACCAATTGGCTCTAAAGGAAAAAATCCTATAAAAATCATATCATATAGAGTCCCTATGATATTCCTCGACACTAAAGGATGCTTGAAATTGTTGCGGGTGATACGATGGTCTTTCTTTGTAGACTCCTCACCCATCTTTATAGTTACCTCTCAAAGATGAGTGAAATGATATATACATGGTATTCTACATGTGCAATTTGGTACACGAAAACTCGGTAAAAGTTTGCGAGATTCGAGTTTTCAATAAAGCTATATGCACTGCATTTCGGAATGGAGTGAGCATACGGCAGTTGCTAACACTCACGTGGAAGATTTGTGTGTAGGAGGAGTGGCTGTTCTGTTAAATGACATGGCAAAACTGACACTGTCGGATGCCGATCTAACGGTTCTTACGGCGTTCGTCAGGAAAAGGCTCGCGGCGAACGTTTGTCGGATAATGATTTTCGGACACATGCATTGCATTGATACGTGCCCCCTCTCTCTCACGCACACGCACCCTCATGAGTCACGACTCTCCCGAGTCCTCTCGCAGACTCGCACGTCGCACCCACCGTCTATCTGCAGGTAGACGTCACGCACATACGTTCTCTTCACACCCTACCCTCAGAACTTCTAAAAAACAAAAGACGATGCACATATTTTATTTTAGCTCGCACGTCACACACTTATACTATTACTCTTGCGGCGAACGTTCTTTGGGCATTGTATATTGTACTCTCACGAAGAGAAGCGGTGCACGCACGCACTAGTTCTCTCACACCCACTCGCGGGTACATGTAGGAGCGCATTTTTTTGAAGCTGGTACAACAAAATCACTCCACTATATATAAAAGCAGGAGCCTTAGCGCTTGCTTTACTAGGGTTCCTCTCGTTCACTCTCTCATGCTCTCCAGATCTAAGCAACACATAGGTGGCCACACTCTCTCTCAGCTCACGGCTGGTCACAAATCCGGCCGGACAACCTCGACCGGGGCAGGGGTGTAGGTGCATCATTCATGCTGTCGTCAGCGGCGAGGGAGGAGACCAACGGCTACCCGCGCGTCCCGATCGGTGGCCGTGCCGTTCTCTCTGAGAAAGCGCCGGCTCGGGAGGGCCTTCGACCCCTTCTTCCTCCCTGCGGTATTGTGGCCAAGATGCGGCCTACCGACACCGTCTTTGCCACATGCCGATGACCCTCAGGTATATATTCCTTCGAAACCTGCCTTTCTCTACTGCCCCAACTCCCTTCATGTGGATCCTTTTCTACTTCCGTCCGCTGTTCCAAAGCCACCTAGACTTCTACTATTATTAGAAGTAAAGCTAGTTCATACAGTCAACTCAAAGTGTTGGTTTAAACAGGGAAGAAAGTGGGAAAGTTGTAGCATGAATCTAGGACTTGGTTCTAAGAGGAAACGGGGGAAAGTAGTAATATCTGTCACTGTTTAAATAACTGTATTTCGTATTTGCACAAACCGGGATGTCTGTCTCCATATCGTTTTGGGATGTCTGTCTCCATATAGTTTCTATCCGCGCAATCAAAAGCACACACCTCAGTTTTAGTACAACTGCGCAAAATGAGATGGCTATCCCTTGTTGCTGTCATCTAACCTCCCGTCTTCAAGGTATCCCTACATTGGTAGTAACTAAGGTAGAATGGCCAACGCAATCTAAAAGAAGCTGATTCGTACGTTTTACTTCCTAATTGCAGTGCAGGGACGGGCGAAAACAACTGCATCCTAGTCTGGAATGCACTTTCTACCAGTTCATCCATGGACCGAGGACTAGCTGGCACGGCTGCACGGCGGTTTTTTGGACAGGTGCATGGACAAGAGGCATTGTGGTCTCCTTATTTCTGCAAATAGCGATGCTTAAATTTAGTGGAATGCACAAGCATTTCAGCTGGTCAGTACACTGCATGGTTCAGTTCAGCATTCCAGCTGAGACCACAATTATAATTGGTTATTCTAGAATGAGAGAACCTCACCCTGGATGGTGGCAACAAGAAAAAACCAGAGTGTACTCCAGGAAATTTAAGCCTGCTGCAAGGCCCTTTGCTCAGAGAAGCTTTGCTTGTTTTTTCCTGATTTGTAAACCTTCTCACAACTTTGTCTTTTGCTGTGAACTAGTATATGTTTGTTATGTTCTATGAATCATTGAGATGTATAAAATTGCTTAACTTATGCTTTACAAGTTTTTTATGAAGACGAGTTTAATGTGAGTGTTCCACATGAGCGCTGGACTAGCATGTGAACGTTTGGAATTTATTACATTGTGGCCTCAATTAACTGCATGAACCACTATAACAAGATACATAGTTGCTTATATGTCAGACAGCAGATTGTTGATTGTTAGCTGGTCGATAGCCTAGTGTTGAAGCGAGCTGAGCCAATGTGTCATGTTCTGCACAACTGCTTACAAGTGGGGTAGCACCAACAATGTTTACAAGTACTTATGTATACGTGGGCGCACGGTTCTCAAACAAGTGCTCTATTTCATCAAAACACACACTGCTCGTATGATAAACCGTGACAACTTATGTCTTAACATGCCATATTCATGAAAAAACTAGTGAGGATGCATCTATCTCGCAACAATTACGATGGTTCTCACATGATTCACGGGCACACAAAAGTAGCAACAGTTCCCATAGACGGATTCAAACAGAGTACTAGCCCCAGAGGGGTCGATAACAACCAAGGTACGGATAACTAGACACAATCCAAACTACTATTAAACACTAGCTGGGGAAACTATTTCATGCCTCGATCTAATTTGGGCTGGACGCAAGACGGACCTTGCCTTGAACATCATCGAGGACGTCCTGCAGCAGCTCAATCCTGTGAACCTTCATGAAGACAACCTTGTGGCCTTGCCACTGATAAACTTGTTTGTGGAGGCATGCCACATCATCTTCCTGTGTAAGCTTGACAAGAACAGTATGCCTCACAGACGAAGGAGTAGCTTTGAACTTCTTGTGCTTCAGTACACCCTGGACAACATGCTTGGCAACAGTGAGGCTGGAATACAACTCTTCATTGGTATAATCGCAAATGGCTTCCAGGATCCAACAACCTAAGAAATCTGTTTTCCCAGTGCGTATATTCAGGTCGTCCGCCTCATAGCGAGTGACATGTACAACCACACAATCCTTGTCTACATCAGGGCTCTAATTGAAACAGAAACAAATTCCGAATTACTTTTCAGTATAAGAAACACAAGTTATTTAAACCACTATGTATAGCATGGCATCGAAGCTAATAAAATTTTGCATTATTAATCACCACATACTTCTTTTTCTAAAAAATATCACCACATACTTAGATGAAAAACCACAATCGAGA
>NC_057800.1:240824510-241034859 GCF_018294505.1 Triticum aestivum
GTGTGGACATCCTCGAAGGGGGAAAACTGCTCCTGCAGTGCCACGGGGGTTGTAACCTCAAACGGGGCGTTGACCATCTCAGTAGTGGCCGTGAGCGTATCTGGGGTCGGCTCGCTAGTTGCCTCCATCTTCTTGGAGCTCTCTGTCTCGTGGGGATCAGCCTCCCGCGTCTGCTCCAATATCGGCAGATCTTTGCCTGGTTCTCCTTGGTCCATCATGAAACTGACGAATACTAGGAGACCACTGAAAGGAAAACACAATCGCAATGACAATGAAACAAAAAAGAGAGTGAGGATTGGTTACTGCTTTGCAAAAGTTCTTGTTTTCTCTTAATGAAAATATACCAACATCATGGATCCGCTTACCTTCCCTTTGTTCGGAGAGAAGAACAGTGGCAGATGCGAGTGTTGCCTTTCTTGAAGACGATGAGGGAGAAGGGGATTCAACGAAGAGTGAAATGATGGTTGCTTCGTCCGTCAAACTTAGACTGCGGGGAGTTGGGGTTTTGTGATACGATGGCTCGTTACTACCGCGCTACGACCGGGGTGACTCTCCGCCTGCATACTGCCTTCTAATTTGGTGGATGGCATTTGGGCCCGCACGCTGCATGGCCTGCATGTCGGTGAACAAAAGTATAACAGCATTCGGTAGAGGGAGACGTTTCAATGACCTAGGAGGAGCCAAAAGCGGTAGAGTGTCTCCACTGTACTAGTAGTAATTGTTTTTCTGGGTAGCTGTAGAGTGTCTCCACTGTACTAGTAGTAATTGTTTTTCTGGGTAGCTGTAGAGTGTCTCCACTGTACTAGTAGTAATTGTTTCTCTGGGCCCAAGACAAAACAACCCATCCACACTAGTAAATAGTAAAATCAATTCCAAAGCCCATATATTTACTGAATTGACGGATGGGTATGTCGAAGAGCAAAAAAAGAGTTTCAGGTGGGCAAAAGAGCTTCTGAACATGCCGGGCTTCTATTTACAACATATTGTGGTCATAATCCAGTAAATTTTACGACCCGGGATGTTCATTCTACGGACCTGACCGATCCATTTGACTGTGACTGCCGAAAACAGTGCTGGTGTTAGATGTTGTTGCCCTTTTCAATCTGGTTTTTTGTAAACCTGATGAACAATTAACCCTCGTGCTTTTGTACAGTTTGTAAGCTGGAGTTAGATGTTCCAGCCCTTTTCAACTCGGCTGTGACTGTCATATTTTCTTTGAAACAAGGCAAATGGCTTGCCATTCGTTTAATTTAGAGTGAAATATTGTAACAAATCCCAACCAAGGGAAATAACATCACTCTCGCCGGCTGCTTGAGCTCACTATGCATTACAGAATCCAAGTGATTAGCCCCCACTAGCACCCACAAACTTATTTTGAACTAGCACATCAAATGGGCTGTAAATTTTCATAGGAAAGGCTGCATGACCGTGATAGATTTGGATTCTAACATTTGAGACCCGCGACGAAATAGCCTATCCAAGGTGGTGTCGACTTACTAGCCAGTCAACAAACGATTCTGCCTACCAGTTGTTGGATTGACATCCAACATCTGTCGTGTATCTTCTATCTCTTCTCTTCTTCTTCCTCCAGCCACCCAAACCAAACCACCCCCTCGGCTCCGCCTGCTCCCGCCTCCCATGGCTGGCTGCGCCTCCCCCATCCTACCGTACATACCCTCCAACGTTGGCCAGTCCCTCCCTCTATTCCCCCACACGTCCTGTTATTCTCCAGCGACATCAGCCCCAACACGCACCCGCGCCCGAACCAGTCAACCCTCGTATTCCCCTCCGCCTGCGACTGGACCGACGCATCTTCAATGGCTCCTATTCGTTCCGTCCAAGGCCTCGCCATCATCCTCCGCCTTGCGGCCTTGGTTCGCTCGCTGTGCGCGGTGCGCCGCCCTCTTGCATTGTCAACATCGTCAACAACTGAGAGGAACACGGAGATGACTGTACGTGGAGACGATGACAGTAGGGGCCCACCAGCATCATGGCAGTACGCAAGCAAGTGCCTCTATAGTACAAGCCCAAAAATATGGTTCCTCCTAATGGTTGGACATCTGGGGCTCACGCCATTGTCAACGTAGTCAATAAACGAGAGAATTACACTACGAGCGGCTGACACCAGGAACCCAGCAAGTCGTGCAGTTTTTTTGAGGAACAAGCAATTGTTATTTATACTAGTTTTAGCGACGGATCAGGGTAACAATGGGGCTATGCGGGGACTGTGGCCCATCTAGCCAGGGTTTTATTTATGTTTACCACATCATGAGCCCAGTTGTGTTTTTTTCTTGCTGAAAATGGCTAGCCCAGTTCTATTTTTAAAGAAATACCCAAACAAGGCCTACTTGCTTTATCGGCCCTGCTGGGCTGCAAATCTTTCAAGACGAGGAGGGTTTCATTCGGTTTGCCCAGAAATGGGCTGTACATTTTTAAAACACATCAAACCGGGAATTAGTTTCAATTTTTTTCATTACAAGATCTTAAATTCCATTGATTTTTATGCGTGGACAATTATTTGGATTTTATATTTATATAAATTATTTTTCAAAATATTTTGAATGTGAATCCATATTTCTGGATTAAAAATAGTTGACCGCACAAAAATATGCAAATTTCATATACTTTTTAACCGTGGCCACAATATGGGGTGTAATGCTAACAAAAAGAAGATGGGCTCCAAAAAATTTCTTAAGAATTAGCAAATGGGTTGTACATTATTAGAAATAATGGCAGATGGGATCTATGCTGTTTTCCACAGATTTGAGGCTGACTTGTGCGCCTACTACAGGTTGACGCTGTAGGATCTAGAAGTAGATGTGTCTAGAGGGGGGGTGATTAGACACTTAGTGCTAAAGTTGCAATTTTTAGGCCTTTTTGGTTTGAGTGGAGTTTTAGGCACAATTTCAACATACACAATACATATCAAGCAAGCATGCAAAGAGTATATGAGCAGCGGAATGTAAAGCATGCAACTTGCAAGAATGTAAGGGGAAGGGTTTGGAGAATTCAAACGCAATTAGAGACACGGATGTTTTTCCCGTGGTTCAGATAGGTGGTGCTATCCTACATCCACGTTGATGGAGACTTCAACCCACCAAGGGTAACGGTTGCGCGAGTCCACGGAGGGCTCCACCCACGAAGGGTAACGGTTGTGCGAGTCCACGGAGGGCTCCACCCACGAAGGGTAACGGTTGCGCGAGTCCACAGAGGGCTCCACCCACGAAGGGTAACGGTTGCGCGAGTCCACGGAGGGCTCCACCCACGAAGAGTCCACGAGGAAGCAACCACCCACAAAGGGTCCACGAAGAAGCAACCTTGTCTATCCCACCATGGCCATCGCCCATGAAGGACTTGCCTCACTAGCAGTAGATCTTCACGAAGTAGGCGATCTCCTTGCCCTTACAAACTCCTTGGTTCAACTCCACAATCTTGTCGGAGGCTCCCAAGTGACACCTAGCCAATCTAGGAGACACCACTCTCCAAGAAGTAACAAATGGTGTGTAGGTAATGAACTCCTTGCTCTTGTGCTTCAAATGATAGTATCCCCAACACTCAACTCTCTCTCATAGGATTTGGATCTTGTGGAAAGAAGATTTGAGTGGAAAGCAACTTGGGGAAGGCTAGAGATCAAGATTCATATGGTAGGAATGGAATATCTTGGTCTCAACACATGAGTAGGTGGTTCTCTCTCAGAACATATGAGTTGGAATTGTGTATGTGTTCTGATGGCTCTCTCTACGAATGAAGAGGAGGTGGAGGGGTATATATATAGCCTCCACACAAAATCCAACCGTTACACACAGTTTTCCAATCTCGGTGGGACCGAATCAAAAAACTCGGTCGGACCGAAAAGGTAAACCTAGTGACCGTTAGAGATTTTCGATGGGACTGACATGCAACTCGGTAGGACCGATATGGTTAGGGTTTGGGCATAACGTAATCTCGGTGAGACCGATTACACAAACTCGGTGAGACCGAGTTTGGTAATAAGCTAACCAGAGAGTTGGTCAGGCAAACTCGGTGGGACCGATTTGCTCTTTCGGTGAGACCAAAAAGTTACAAAAAGGAAACACTGAATTTACATTGCAATCTCGGTGGGACCGATTCGCTCTTTCGGTGAGACCGAAAAGTTACGAAAGGGAAACAGAGAGTTTGCAATCCCATCTCGGTGAGACTGAGATCCCTATCGGTAGAACCAAATTGCTAGGGTTTGGCAGTGGCTTATGACAAGTGAAACTCGGTGGCGCCGGATAGAAAGAATCGGTAGGACCGAGTTTGGCTTAGGGTTTAGGTCATATGTGGAAGTGGGAAAGTAGTTGAGAGTTTTGGAGCATATCACTAAGCACATGAAGCAAGAGGCTCATTAAGCAACACCTCATCCCTCCTTGATAGTATTGGCTTTTCCTATAGACTCAATGTGATCTTGGATCACTAAAATGTAAATTGAAGAGTCTTGAGCTTGAGGCTTTAGCCAATCCTTTGTCCTTAGCATCTTGAAGGAGTTCCCACAACCTTTAGTCCATGCCACTCCATTGTTGAACTTATCTGAAACATGCTAGATAGAAATGTTAGTCCAACAAGAGATATGTTGTCATCAATTATCAAAACCACCTAGGGAGCACTTGTGCTTTCAATCTCCCCCTTTTTGGTAATTGATGGCAACATACATCAAAGCTTTAGATAAAGATATAAAGAACAGCAAGTAAAGCTTTGGAAGGACATGTAACAAGCATAGGCTCCCCCTACATGTATGCACTCATGTAAATATGAAATATAGAGGCATGTGAGAGCATAACCATGACAGAGTAGGCAATGTGTTACATGTATCTTGGCCATATGCATCAGAGCAAAGGATTATCAAGGAGAATACCTTCATGCTCATGAGTCCTTCTTCCAAACAGTATGTACATAAGCAAGAACTCTTCATACTCATGATTTTGATGCATATACTTACCTTGTGGTCTTGAGTTGGCTTAGGATGGAATGAACCTGCACAAACAAAGTTAGATAACACAGGTACATCCACTAGCCAGAGCAAACAAAAGAAACCACAAGAATACCAAGACTGAGATGACATGTAGAGAGTGAGTACAAGGTACCACATTGGATTCAACATGTCCCCAAGAATAAAGATATGCAATGAATTTGACTGATTTCTTTCACTTAGGTGTCTTGCTCCCCCTGAATCTTACATGGGATATTGGGAGAAGATAGGGAACAGAAAATCAGAGCTGAAAGATACAAATGGATAGAACTTAATGCAAATAAGCATATATGAACATGTCTTTCCCCCACAAAGACATGTGACATCTCTCCTATTGAACATCAAGCATCTGGGATCCTTGAGTATTTTCTCTCCCTGGAAATCTCTCTCTCCCCCTTAATAACATCTGGGAAATCTCTCTCTCCCCCTCAACAACATCTGGGATCCTTGAGACTTTCTCTCCCCCTTAATAACATCTGGGATCCTTGAGACTTTCTCTCCCCCTTAATAACATCTGGGAAATCTCTCTCTCCCCCTTAACAACATCTAGGATCCTTGAGACTTTCTCTCCCCCTTAATAACATCTGGGAAATCTCTCTCTCCCCCATAACAACATCTAGGATCCTTGAGACTTTCTCTCCCCCTTGAGCTTTGATGTGCTTTGATGTGATCTCTTTCTCCTGCAAGCTTTGATGTGATCTCTCTCTCCCCCTTTGACATCAATTTCCAAGAAGGGCTTTCTAGAATCCGTCGTATAGGTTTGGTCCTTGAGACTCAGCACAAAGCAAAGGATAAAATTGTGATGCTTGTAGAGGACAAGATTCATTTAGTGGAGCTGGATCAGAAGAAATGTAGAACAAGTGGCAAACTTTTTTTCTGATTGCAAAGTCGGTGGCACCGAGTGGCATATTTCGGTGGTACCGAAAAGATTCGGTTGGACCGAAAATTGCAAGTCGGTGAAACCGAGTTTACATAGAGAAAAACACTTGTCACCTCAGCTCACTAGACATGTAGGATCTCACAAAGATTTGCAATGAATTACCTGAAGGATTTGCAAGGAATTAAATGCAGAAAATGCAGAACAAAAACAAAGAGAAAAGAGAAGAAACTGAAAGATCTAGATGGAGTTTTTTTGTTTTTGAAAAAGAGAAAGAAACTAAACATGCATGAGACAAATGCAATAACACAGAAAAGAACACAAGAGAACTTCATCTAGAGTTGGGCAGTGACATAGTCACCTATGTTAGAGTATATTGACTTAGGAGTCAAGTGAGAACACTTCATCATAGGTCATACTCATCGTTTAAGCTCAAAATGGGGTTACCATTTTTCGTTTAAGCATCTTGATGTATTCACATCTTGTTGAGTTGCTTTGAATCATGTCTTGGAGTAAATCTTCTCTAAGATGGAATAACATACCTTGGGTGGTGGTGTGGTTCTTGCTCATGTAGTTGAACTTGTGTGGGTGCTCAAGGTTGATGTAGCTCATCAAGAGTTGGGAGCACCACTTGCAGTTTGAGTTCATCTACCTACATGGGTTAGTTCTTGCAAGGAAGAGCACTTGTGTATCCAAAAATGACAATCATGAAGCTCAACATAGAATTTGTCAAAGGATATGTTTGAATGGTTTTGTGCTTCCTTGTCTTCAACCACCATTGTGTAGAGTCTTGGTGATGTAGAGATTGCTCAAGATGTGAGTGAGTCGCAATCTCATGGAATTAGATTCAGCCAAGCACCTACATGGGTTAGACAACATGCAAGGTACAAATATATCCAAGACATAAGATAGTCATCATAAGAGATATATCATGGATTAGTCATAAGCTCATGTCTTGCATGTATCCAATGGAGTTTCTACTCCAAGTTCGAAGCATCAATGATGTTCAATTCACCTCTCAACCTGCAAAATACTTTCTCATCAAGAGGTTTAGTAAATATATCCGCTAATTGCTTATCGGTGCGAACGTGCTTAAGATTAATGTCACCCTTAGCAACATGGTCTCGAATGAAATGATGACGAACTTCAATATGCTTAGTTCGAGAATGTTGTACAGGATTATGACCAATTTTGATAGCACTTTCATTGTCACAAAGCAGTGGAACATGTTTCACATAAATCCCATAATCTTTAAGAGTTTGGGTCATCCAAAGTAATTGAGCACAACATGAACCAGCGGCAATGTATTCCGCTTCGGCGGTGGATAAGGATACCGAGTTTTGTTTCTTGGAAGACCAAGACACAAGAGATCTACCAAGAAATTGACAAGTACCCGAAGTGGACTTTCTATCAACCTTGTCTCCGGCATAATCCGAGTCGGAATAGCCAACAAGATCAAAAGAAGACCTCTTAGGATACCAAATGCCAAAATTTGGTGTATGGATTAAATATCTCACTATCCTTTTCACAGCCTTAAGATGACATTCTTTAGGAGCAGCTTGATATCGTGCACACATGCACACGCTTAGCATAATATCGGGACGTGAAGCACATAGGTATAACAATGAACCAATCATAGAGCGATAAACCTTTTGATCAACCGGTTCACCATCTTTGGTCAAATCATTATGTCCACTAGTAGGCATGGGTGTAGACATACCTTTGCATTCTTGCATATTGAACTTCTTGAATAAGTCCTTGGTGTACTTCGTTTGAGAGACAAATGTACCTTCCTTAGTTTGCTTGATTTGCAAACCGAGAAAGAATTTGAGTTCACTCATCATAGACATCTCAAACTTCTCTGACATAAGCTTTCCAAACTTTTCACTAAAGAGAGGGTTAGTTGAACCAAATATGATATCATCAACATAAATTTGGCATACAAATAGTTCTCCATTAACCCTTTTAGTAAAAAGAGTAGAATCAATTTTACCAATTTCAAAACCACTTGTAGTAAGGAACTTGGTCAAGCATTTATACCATGCTCTAGGAGCTTGTTTAAGACCATAAAGAGCTTTGTGAAGTTTGTAAACATGATTTGGTTTCTTAGGATTGATAAAACCGGGAGGTTGTTTGACATAAACTTCCTCCTCTATTTCACCATTTAGAAAAGCACTTTTGATGTCCATTTGGTACAAGGTGATATTATGGTGATTAGCATAGGCAAGTAAGATGCGAATGGACTCAAGTCTAGCAACGGGAGCATATGTCTCACCATAGTCCATACCTTCGACTTGTGTGTATCCTTGGGCGACGAGATGTGCTTTGTTGCGAACCACTTGTCCATCTTCATCTTGCTTGTTGCGAAACACCCATTTGGTAACAATGATGTTGTGGTTGTTGTCGGGCTTCTCAACTAATGTCCAAACTTGGTTTCTCTCAAAGTTGTGTAGCTCTTCATGCATAGCGTTTATCCAATCCGGATCTTCCAATGCTTCTTCAACCTTCATAGGTTCAATGCTAGAGATGAATGAATAGTTTTCACAAAAGTTAGCTAAACGAGTCTTTGAGCGAGTGATTCTCCCGGTTTGTATATCATTGAGGATTTGCTCCACGGGATGATCTTTGGCAATTCTTGCTCGAACTCGTGAGAGCTTTTGCTTGGGTCTTCGTTGAACATCTTCTTAATCTTGTTCTTCTTCTTGGCCTTCTTCATTGTTGACATCATCGTTCTCTTGTCGTGGTGGAGAAGGAGGTTGTTGATGTTCGTCTTGATGCATTTCCTCGTTTTCTTCATCTTGGTGTGTCCCACTTGTGGATGCTTCCGTGTCAATTCTTGGTTCACCTTGTCGTGAAGTAGAAGCTTCCACTTGGACGGATGAAGTACTCTCCTTCACCTCTGTTGGACGAATTTTGCCAATGGAAAAGTCTTGGATTGCTTCTGAAGGGTCTTTATCTCCTACATCAATTGGCAATTGCTCTACTTGCGAGCCATTAGATTCATCAAACTTCACATCTACCATCTCTTCAACCTTACTGGTGAAATTGTTGTAGACACGGTAAGTGTGAGAGTTTGAGCCATAACCAAGTAGAAAACCTTCATGAGATTTAGGAGCAAACTTTGAACGACGATGCTTATCAAGAATGTAGCACTTTGAGCCGAATACTCGAAAGTATCCAACTTGGGGTTTGTTACCGGTGAGAAGCTCGTATGCTGTCTTGCCGAGTAGCTTGTGAAGATATAAGCGATTTGTTGCGTGACAAGCTGTCTCAACCGCTTCTGCCCAAAAGTGCTTCGGCATCTTGTATTCATCAAGCATCGTTCTTGCCATTTCGATGAGCGTCCGGTTCTTCCTCTCAACGACTCCATTTTGTTGAGGTGTGTACATAGCCGAGAACTCGTGTGAAATCCCTTCTTCGTCAAGAAAGGTGTCCACATTTGCGTTCTTGAACTCCGTTCCGTTGTCACTCCGAACCTTCTTGATCTTCACGTCAAACTGATTTTGGGCCTTCCTAGCGAAGTTTTTGAAGATCTTCTGGACCTGCGACTTGTCATTAAGAAAGAACACCCACGTAAATCTTGAAAAATCATCAACTATAACTAGACCAAAAGAATTTCCACCGAGACTCTTGTAGGCGTTGGGACCAAAAAGATCCATATGAAGTAGCTCGAGTGGCCTCCTTGTGGTCATGATGTTCTTCACGGGATGTCTTCCTCCAACCTGTTTACCTGCTTGACAAGCACTGCAAAGTCTATCCTTATCAAATATGACATCGTTAACTCCAAGGATATGATTTCCTTTAATAAGCTTGTCAAGGTTTCTCATGCCAACGTGACCTAGTCGTCTATGCCACAACCAACCTTTTGAGGATTTAGCAATAAAGCAAGTTTTAGGTTGTGCCTTTTTAGAGAAATCGACAATGTAAAGATCACCTCTACGCATACCGGTAAAGACCATTTTATGATTGTCTCGACGAAATACTTGGCAATCTACCTCAGTAAATAGGACATTCAAACCGAAATCAGCAAGTCTAGATACTGAAAGTAAGTTGTAGCCGAGAGATTCAACGAGCATGACATTTTGAATGGAACTATCATGTGAGATGGCCACCTTACCAAGGCCAACCACTTTACCCTTTGAATTATCACCAAAGGTGACATATTTTCGAGGGCCGTCATTTTCAGCAAGCTCACGAAACATCTCTTCATCTCCGGTCATATGATCAGTACATCCACTATCAAGAACCCATTCCTTTCCTCCTGATTCATATCCCCGAAGATTTGCCATAAGACCAAAATGTCTCATTGCATCATCAAGATCGAAGTCACTATCATCATCATCATCATAGTATCCATGTTCATCATGATCTTGTGACTCATCATTTCCTAGAGAGGGTAATTCATTAGATAAATGATCATCAAAGTGGTCACTTTTATGAATTCTTATAGCTTCGAATATGATATCACTAATGATTCCAACATCTCCTTTAGCATGCTTAAGATTGGTAAGTTCAAATAGACAATTACCAAAACTAGGATCACTAGAGTTCATCTTACTCAAGGCAATAGATTTATGGAGAATTTCATCCAAAGTTTTCAAGGAATGATCGGGAAATCGTTCCTCAAGAAATTTCCATATAGTATAGGCACAATTAAGAGTAAGCAAACTAGCAATCAAATTTTTGGGCAATCCTCTAATGATGAGCTCAATAGTTCTAAGATTGCGAATCATGTCAATATCTTCATCTAGGGTAGGATGCAAAGGATCAATATGAGGTGCACAAGGGCTAGCAATATACTTGTTCAAATGATATTGATTGAAAATTACAAGCATCTCATTTTTCCACTCATGAAAATACTCTCCATCAAGAATAGGCTATCTATGTCTAAGACTCCCTAAGGTAGACACATCCATCTTCCTCCAATGGTGATTAAACCAAGGCAATGGAAACCTGGCTCTGATACCACTTGTAGGATCTAGAAGTAGATGTGTCTAGAGGGGGGGTGATTAGACACTTAGTGCTAAAGTTGCAATTTTTAGGCCTTTTTGGTTTGAGTGGAGTTTTAGGCACAATTTCAACATACACAATACATATCAAGCAAGCATGCAAAGAGTATATGAGAAGCGGAATGTAAAGCATGCAACTTGCAAGAATGTAAGGGGAAGGGTTTGGAGAATTCAACCGCAATTGGAGACACGGATGTTTTTCCCGTGGTTCAGATAGGTGGTGCTATCCTACATCCACGTTGATGGAGACTTCAACCCACGAAGGGTAACCGTTGCGCGAGTCCACGGAGGGCTCCACCCACGAAGGGTAACGGTTGCGCGAGTCCACGGAGGGCTCCACCCACGAAGGGTAACGGTTGCGCGAGTCCACGGAGGGCTCCACCCATGAAGGGTCCACGAAGAAGCAACCACCCACAAAGGGTCCACGAAGAAGCAACCACCCACAAAGGGTCCACGAAGAAGCAACCTTGTCTATCCCACCATGGCCATCGCCCACGAAGGACTTGCCTCACTAGCGGTAGATCTTCACAAAGTAGGCGATCTCCTTGCCCTTACAAACTCCTTGGTTCAACTCCACAATCTTGTCGGACGCTCCCAAGTGACACCTAGCCAATCTAGGAGACACCACTCTCCAAGAAGTAACAAATGGTGTGTAGGTAATGAACTCCTTGCTCTTGTGCTTCAAATGATAGTCTCCCCAACACTCAACTCTCTCTCATAGGATTTGGATCTTGTGGAAAGAAGATTTGAGTGGAAAGCAACTTGGGGAAGGCTAGAGATCAAGATTCATATGGTAGGAATGGAATATCTTGGTCTCAACACATGAGTAGGTGGTTCTCTCTTAGAACATATGAGTTGGAATTGTGTACGTGTTCTGATGGCTCTCTCTACGAATGAAGAGGAGGTGGAGGGGTACATATAGCCTCCACACAAAATCCAACCGTTAGACACAGTTTTCCAATCTCGGTGGGATCGAATCAAAAAACTCAGTCGGACCGAAAAGGTAAACCTAGTGACCGTTAGAGATTTTCGGTGGGACTGACATGCAACTCGGTAGGACCGATATGGTTAGGGTTTGGGCAAAACATAATCTCGGTGAGACCAATTACACAAACTCGGTGAGACCGAGTTTGGTAATAAGCTAACCAGAGAGTTGGTCAGGCAAACTCGGTGGGACCGATTTGCTCTTTCGGTGAGACCGAAAAGTTACAAAAAGGAAACACTGAATTTACATTGCAATCTCGGTGGGACCGATTCGCTCTTTCGGTGAGACTGAAAACTTACGAAAGGGAAACAGAGAGTTTGCAATCCCATCTCGGTGAGACCGAGATCCCTATCGGTAGAACCGAATTGCTAGGGTTTGGCAGTGGCTTATGACAAGTGAAACTCGGTGGCGCCGGATAGAAAGAATCGGTAGGACCGAGTTTGGCTTAGGGTTTAGGTCATATGTGGAAGTGGGAAAGTAGTTGAGAGTTTTGGAGCATATCACTAAGCACATGAAGCAAGAGGCTCATTAAGCAACACCTCATCCCTCCTTGATAGTATTGGCTTTTCCTATAGACTCAGTGTGATCTTGGATCACTAAAATGTAAAATGAAGAGTCTTGAGCTTGAGGATTTAGCCAATCCTTTGTCCTTAGCATCTTGAAGGAGTTCCCACAACCTTTAGTCCATGCCACTCCATTGTTGAACTTATCTGAAACATGCTAGATAGAAATGTTAGTCCAACAAGAGATATGTTGTCATCAATTATCAAAACCACCTAGGGAGCACTTGTGCTTTCAGACGCGTATGCTTTCATAAAAAAGGTTGACGCACACGCAACGCCCTATCAACTTAGTCAACACACGAGAGCAGTGACTGTTGGATGTCCATCCAACGGCTGTCGTGCTTCTTCAATCTCTGCTCTTCATGCTCCAGCCGCTCAAACAAGCGCCGGCGGGACTTCCTGCTCCCTCCTCCCGCGGCCGGCTATGCTGTCGCGCAGGCCTCACGGCCCCACCATACTCCCATCGCTGGCCTATCCATCCCTCTACTCACCCACACATGTTGTTTTTCTCCGGCGACGGCAGACTAACCAGTAAACCCTCGTACTCCTCCGCGTGGGAAACAACTGCAGAGTATTCCCTGGCTCCGTGTCATTCCCTTCCTAGGCCTCGCCGTCGTCCACCGCCCTGGTGCTCTCGGCGCGGCCTGGTCAACATGGTCAATGAACAACATCCATCGGAAGTGGACTGTACGTGGAGAGGCTGACAGCTGGGTCCACGGCCGCACGCAAGGAAATGCCTCCTTATTACGCGCAAAATAATGATTCCTCCACCTGACAGCTAGGGCCCATGGGAAGGGCCTCTATATTTCGCGAAAAAACGTTTCCCCCGCTGACAGGTCGGACCCACCAGCTATATCTTCGCACGCAAGGAAGTGCCTCCTTATTACGCCCAAAAAATGAATACCCCCTGCTAGCTGGGACCCACCATATTGTTGGGATGACTTGTGGGCCTACTAAGTTGACAGGGACAGAGGGCTTTGTCAACTTAGTCAATACTCCAGTGACCATATGATGTCCATCCAATGGCCATAGTGCTTCTTCAACCTCTGGTCTTCTTGCTCCAGCCGCCCAAAGCAGCGCCGGTCGTGCCGCCTGCTCCTGCCTCCTGTGGCCGGCTGTGATACCGCGGAGGCCTCAACGCCCCCATACTACTCCCACCACTGGCCAGTCCATCCCTCCACTAACCCACACCCCCTGTTATTCTGCAGCGACGGCAGCCTCACACCGCAGCCGAACCAGTGAACGCTCGTACTCCTCTCCGCATGGGCATCCACTGCCGCGTCTTGCCCGGCTCCGCATCGTCCCCTTCCTAGGCCTCGCCGTCATACACCACCGTGGTGCTCTCGACGCGGCGTGGTCAATGTGGTCAACGACCGACTTCCATCGGAAGAGTACTGTACGTGGAGAGGCTGACGGCTGGGTCCACGGCAGCCGCAAGGAAGTGCCTCCTTATTACGCGGAAAATAATTATTCCTCCACCTGACAGCAGGGACCCACCGGACATGCCACCAGTATTTTGCGAAAAAAATCATTTCCCCCTGACTGCTGGGACCCATCGGACGGGCCACCGAATTTCGCGAAAAAAACGTTACCCCCGCTGTCAGCTCGGACCCACCGAAAGTGCCTCCTTATTACGCACAAAAAAATGAATATCCCCCCAGCTAGCTGGGACCCACCTTAGTGGGAGGCTGACTTGTGGGCCTACTAAGTTGATGGGGACGATGGGCTTTGTCAACCTAGTCAATATGAACGATTCTAGCTCCAATGACCGTACGATGTCCATCCAACGGCTGTAGTGCTTCTTCGTGCCGCATGCTCCTGCCTCCCGTGGCCGGCTGTGCTGCCACAGAGGCCTCACCACCCCCTACTATTCCCACCGCTACCAGGCCCTGCGGCGACGACAGCCTCACACCATAGCTGAACTAGTGAACCCTCGTACTCCTCTCCGCGCGGGCTTCCACTGCCGCGTCTTCCCCGGCTCCGCGTCGTCCCCTTCCTAGGCCTCGCCGTCGTCCACCACTGTGGTGCTCTCCGCACGGCGTGGTCAACATGGTCAAGGAAAAACTTCCATCGGAAGAGTACTGTACATGGAGAGGCTGACAGCTGGGTCCACGGCCACAACCTAGTTTTTTTGTGATTTTCCAAGTAAGTCGCTTTGTCAGGCCTGTTGGGCTGCAAATCTTTCAAGACGAGGAGAGCTTTCATTCGGCTGGCCGAGAAAATGGCCCATCAGTAATGAGAAATGGGATGTACATTTTTAAAACACATCAAACCGACAATTAGTTTGAAATATCTTTTTTTTCATTTCAAGATTTTAAATTACATTAATTTTTTTGCATGGAGAATTTGTTGGATTTTATATTGATATACATTTATTTTTTAAATCAGTTTGAATGTGAGTTGAAATTTCCGGATTACAAACAGTTCGAACCGCACCAAAATATGCAAAATTTCGTATATTTTTTAACCGTGGCCACAATATGGGCTGTAATGCTAACAAAAAGAATATGGGCTCCAAAAAAACCTTAAGAATTAGCAAATGGGCTGTAAATTATTAGAAATAATGGCAGATGGGCTATATGCTATTTTCCACAGATTTGAGGCTTTCCTAAAAAAAAGGTTGACGCACAAGCACTGACTGTTGGATGTCTATCCAATGGCCGTCGTGCTTCTTCAATCTCTGCTCTTCCTGCTCCAGCCGCTCAAACAAGACCGGCGGGACTGCCTGCTCCCTCCTCCCCGCGGCTGGCTGTGCTGCCGCGCAGGCCTCACCGCCCCATCGTACTCCCAACGCTGGCCTAGCCATCCCTCTACTCACCCACACATGTTGTTATTCTCCGGCGACGGCAGACAAACCAGTAAACCCTCGTACAGTCATACTCCCCTCCGCGTGGGAAACAACTGCCGAGTCTTCCCTGCCTCCGTGTCGTCCCCTTCCTAGGCCTCGCCGTCGTCCATCGCCGTGGTGCTCTCGGCGCGGCGTGGTCAATGTGGTCAATGACCGACTTCCATCGGAAGAGTACTGTGCGTGGAGATGCTGACAGCTGGGTCCACGGCCGCAGCAAGGAAGTGCCTCCTTATTACGCGCAAAATAATTATTCCTCCACCTAACAGCGGGGACCCACCAGACGACCACCGTATTTCGTGAAAAAATGTTTCCACCTGACTGCTAGGACCCACCAACTACACCTTCGCACGCAAGGAAGTCCGTCCGGGCAAAAAAAACCAAAATGATTCGCCCCCCTGACTGTTGGGACCCACCAGCTACATCTTCGCACGCAAGGAAGTGCTTGACAGTCCAGACCCACCTGGTCGAAGCGTACGTAGCGTTGCCATTCTGGTCGCGAACGTGTACGTACATATATCCTAGTGGATGTAGAGGCGCGCACGTAGCATGTACACGTATGTACAGCGGCCAGGGTGCAAGAAGGAAAATACGGCCACGTATGTGTACATACGGGTGGGGTCTCAAACGCCTACTCGCGCATATGTACGGCGAGGGCTCATAACATGGCTGGGTCGGAACAGAGAAACAGCGTCGTCGTCATGTTCATGGGGAGGCAATAGATTGTGTTGTGTTCATGGGGAGGCAACGGAATGCATCGTGTACATTGGGAGGCAACGAAACACGTGGGAGCCAACCGGCTAGGTCGGAACGGAATGCGTGGTCGTGTTCATCGGGAGGGCTTGGACGGAACAGGCAATGGAAACGAGGCCCGGCGTACCGCAGAACGGAGGAAACGGCCTTGTGTTCGACCGGCCACGCTCGAAACGTGATCCTGTTCATCGGGAGGGGTCTGGCGTACCACAAAACGGACAAAACGAACCTCCTACGGACTAAATGGGGGTCCTGTTGATCTGGAGGGGTGTGGCGTACCGCAAAACAGATGAAACGGACCTCCTACGGTCGAAACGGGGGTCCTGTTGATCGGGAGGGGTGTGGCGTACCGCAAAACGGACGAAACGGACCTCCTACGGTCGAAATGAGGGTCCTGTTCATCGGGAGGGGTGTGGCGTACCGCTAAACGGGACTCCACGGGATACTGTTCATCTCCACCGTCGACCTCCTCCAGCGTCCACGGGCTCCTGTTCATCCAGCCTCCACAGGGCGCTACTCCACTGGCTACTGTTCAACCACCCCTCCACGGGCACCCCTTCATCGTCTACTTTTCATCCAGCCCTCCACACCACGGGGTCCTGTTCAACCACCCCTCCACGGGCACCCCTCCACCGTCTACTGTTCATCCAGCCCTCCACACCACGGGGTCATGTTCATCCAGAGGCAACGCCACCGCTCACTGTTCATCCACCCCCCCCCCCCCCCGCAACGCTCACTATTCATCCCAGAGGCAGCATCGATCGGCTTCAATTAGGAGCAGTAGCGAAGGAATCACTCGATCGGTTTCAGTTAACAGCCATCGATCTTTTGCTCGGGTTCAGTAACGCGTAGCCTGCAGTGCAATCGCTCGGGTTTAGTTAGAGCCCAACGCCTCGCTCGGGTTCAGTTAGAGCCAACGCCTCGCACACATGCGCGTACGTGTACGAGAGAAACGCGCATCGCTCGGCCCTCGACCTCCCACCGTAACCGGGAACTCCCTGAAATTTTCCTCGCCCTCGCTTCTACCATGGTTTTTTCCGTCATGGACGGCCCAAAGAATGTCATGCAGCTGCGTCTCCGGCCCGCCTAGGACGAAAAGCCCATTTTCTGTCATGATTTTTTGTCATAGAAGTAGGAGCCCACCACATCTATGATGATACAGGGTTTTGTCACAATTATCATCATAGAAGTGTCATATGTATGACAGAAAAAAAATTTGTTCGGCCCAAAAAGTCACGGCTGTGTCTCTTTTTTCTAGTGAGCACCGCACGCTGTTGGCGTTCTTGGAACGGGGGTTCCCAGATTTGCCTGCCTGCGGCCCGCGGCGTGGCTAAGCCAGCAGGCCGTACGGCTCATTTTCACCAACAAAGCGCCCAAGACCCTCGCGAGGGGCCAAGCCTCGAGAGGTGGATGATGCAAGACCTCCTCCGGAGTGGCCTAGCTAGGAAGGCTCATGAGGAGCGGAGATATCAAGGCAGGGCGAACCTCACGAGGTTCTCGTGATGTGAGCCGTGACGATTGACACCAGGCGGGCGCCAGCGCGCACAGCGTCCTTGTTTGCTCTTTGGTGCAAAGGGGGCAAGCGCAGCCGCAGAGTACCGAGGCCTCAGGCAAAGGTTGCCATTTCGGTGCAACAAGACCAAGACCATGGACTGCAAGACAGAGGTCACTGTGGAGCCCAGAACAGCGTCACCGCCAGAACTTTGTGCAGGCGAAGACAACTTTTGTCAGGATAGCTTGTACTAGTTGTCCCCCTTCAAATTAGCCCGCCATTGTTGGCTCCCTTCCCGCTCGATATTTGGGAAGAGGACTAGGGCCTGTATAAATAGTACTAGCCACCACAGTGGAGGGGACGATCTCATCTTAGCTGGAGAGAGACCACTCCCACGAACACAAGCTCACCGAGCACAAGAATGCCTCAACCTCGGGAGGCCATTCTTCCCATGTATTGTCCACCATCAGCCCAAGAGGCAATCCACCACCACCACACTGGAGTAGGGTATTACACCACAACGGTGGCCCGAACCAGTATAAACCCCGTGTCCTTCTGTGTTGTGAGTTCGTCGAGGTCGTTCGTGAGATCCCAGCGAGCTAGGGCGTAGATCGGTTGGAGGGACAGACTTCGCGAGCACCCCAGTGTTCGAACCTTAAGGGTTTGTGGGACCCCATACCCCGACATTTGGCGTGCCAGGTAGGGGTGCACCGGAGCTTTTCTCCATCGACCAGCGCCCCGTACCGCCGCACCGCGCTCCCATGGCAGGTGCCTCACCATCGACCTCCTCGGCCGACGCCAGCAGCGGGGAGTCTGGGAACCGAACCCTGCCCCCGCTCTCCGACTAGTGCAGTGGCCGGTCAAGTTCAGGCCGGAGATGCCGCCGCGTTACGACGGTGTGGCAGACTCGGCGTTGTTCCTGCTAGTGTACGAGGAGGCCGTCCTCGAAGCCGGAGGTGACGACAAGATCATGGCGAACTTGTTCCCCCTGGCCCTCACCGGCGAGCCGCGCGCTTGGCTGCTCAACCTCCTGTGATCCACAATGACGTCCTGGGGGGAACTTGGCGACCTCTTCACTGCGCTCTACGCGACACCGGCACACCACGCAATCGCGACACTGCTGGGCGGCTCCCAAGCACCTCCTTTCAGATCGCCATGTCAAGCCTTTCTTCCGCAGATTGGGGCCGCCTACAAGCGCCCAGGGGCTCCGCCGGGTTGGGCCGCGCCGGAAGCCGACCTCTCCTTCGACTCGGAAGACCACCCCGGCTCCACTGCCGGCTCAGGGATGCTTCCGATGCTCTGCACGCCCACCATCTGCAACGTGGCCGTCACCAAGACCCTCATCAACGGCGGCGCCGGTCTCAACCAGCTCTCCGTGGAATCTTTCAGCCTTCTTCATGTGCCGCTCGAATGGCTCGGCCTCAGCAAGCCCTTCACATGGGTGGGCGGTGGAGCTGCTCACCCCTTGGGGCAGATCCGCCTCCCTATCACCTTTGGCACACGGGATAACTATCGCACCGAGCTGGTGGACTTTGACATCACCCACATTGGTCTCCCGTACAATGCCATCCTCGGGTACCCGGCCCTCGCTCAGTTCATGGCGGCAACTCACTCGGCCTACAACCTCCGAAAAATGCCAGGGAGCAAGGGTGTCCTCACCATCCAAGGGGACGCTAAGGAGGCCGTGATGGCGCTCAGGCTCACCTTCAAGACCTCCGCAGCAGCGCAGCCAGCCGGCGCTGGTGCGCCAGGGGCCAAGGAGGCCGCGCCCACCAAGAGAAAGCAGCTGTTCACCCAAGACAAGGCAGAGACCAAGCAGGTGCCGGTCAACGAGGATCGGTCTTCAGGACCCACCTTCACCCTAGGAACCGGCCTTAACCCGGGGCAAGAAGAAGCTTTGGTGAGGTTCTTGCGCGCGAACAAGGAGATATTCGCTGGGAGCCGATCAACTGGTAGGGGTCCCGAGAGAGGTAATCCAGCATCACCTAAAGGTGTGCCCCAACGCACGCCCCATGAAGCAGCGAGCAAGGCGGCAGTCCACTGAGAAGCAGACCTTCATCGTCCAAGAGACACGCAAGCTGGAGGCGGCCGGTACAATCTGGGAAGTTCGATACCCCGAATGGCTGGCGAACCCCGTTGTGGTGCCGAAGAAAGGCGGGAAGGAATGGATGTGCATCGACTTCACCAACCTAAACAAAGCCTGCCCCCAAGACTCGTTCCCCCTTCCGTGCATCGATCAAATCGTCGACTCCACCGCCAAGTGCGACTTGCTGTGTTTCTTGGATGTGTTCTCTGTATACCATCAGATCAATGGCGGTAGAGGATGTCGAGAAGACGGCCTTCTTGACACCATGTGGGGCGTACTGCTACACCTGCATGCCTTTTGGCCTTCGCAACACGGGCACAACCTTTCAGCGGCTAATGCACATCGCCTTGGGGCGGCAGCTCGGCAGGAACACAGAGGCTTACGTTGATTACATAGTGGTCAAATCTCATGAGGCGAGGACGCTGATTCAAGACTTGGAGGAGACCTTCCAGAGCTTGCGCCAAGTGAATTTGAGGCTTAACCCGGAAAAGTGTGTGTTTGGCGTCCCATCCGGCAAGTTGCTAGGGTTTCTCGTATCCCACAGAGGGATCGAGGCGAACCCGGAAAAGATCAAGGCCATCGAAGACATGATCCCACCACAGACCCTCAAGGAGATGCAGAAACTGGCAGGACGGGTGACCGCGTTAGGGCGTTTCATCTCTAAGCTAGGCGAGCGCGCCTTGCCCTTCTTTAAGCTCATGAAGAAGAAAGGCCCCTTCGAGTGGACCCCGGAGGCCGTCCAGGCCTTCCAAGACCTCAAGAAATACCTCACCAGCCCCCCGGCGATGGTGGCACCGCGGCCTCTCGAGCCTCTCTTGCTCTACCTTGCCGCCACCCCGTACTGTGCCAGCGCAGCTTTGGTGGCGGTTCGGGAAGAGCGTCAAGATAAGGGTAGAGCTGATACAACATCGGGCCGGAGAAGTGCAGTGAAGCCATCAGCGGCGGAAGACCTAGCTCAGGAGAGCAACATCGTGAAGGCTCCCGAGGGCGGTCAGGTCTCAGGAGACCCATCACCTCAGGATATGCCGCAATCTACGTGGGACCCGAGACTCAACGGTGTACCGGCCCTCGTCGAGCATCCAGTGTACTTTGTCAGCACTGTACTGCGGGATGCGAGGGCGCGCTACCCCATGCCGCAGAAGCTCCTGCTTGCACTTTTGGTGGCCTCGCGCAAGCTGCGACACTACTTCCAGGGGCACCCCATCAAGGTTGTCTCGTCTTACCCGTTGGAGAGGATACTCAGGATCCCAAACTCAGCCGGAAGGGTCGCTGAATGGAACATCGAGCTGCAAGCATTTCAGCTGGAGTGTAGCACCACCAGGGTCATCAAGGGAGCCGCGCTTGCCGATTTTGTGGCAGAATGGACAGATTGCCCGGCTCTTGAGGAAGGAGAAGACCGGTCCACTTCCCCAGGAAGCGAGGCGCCAGACGGCTGGGTCATGTATTTTGATGGCTCCTTTGCGCACCAGGGTGCGGGGGCTGGAGCAGTGCTCATCTCGCCCACTTAGGACAAGCTTTGCTACGCCGTGCAACTCTGCTTTCAGCACGGCGAGAAGGTCTCTAACAATATCGCAGAATACGAGGGCCTCATAGCTGGCCTGAAGGTTGCGGCGGCTATGGGGGTGAGACGCCTTACCGTCAAGGGCGACTCGCAGCTCCTTGTCAACTTCTCCAACAAAGTGTACGAGCCAAAGGACGAGCACATGGAGGCCTACCTTGCTGAGGTGCGCAAAATGGAAAAGCAGTTCGCAGGCTTGGAGCTGCAGCACGTGCTCCGGGGCACCAGCAAGGAAGCCGACGACATCGCAAGAGAGCATCCAAGTGGCAACTACAAGATCCCGGTGTCTTCGAAGAGCGGCTCTTCAAGCCGTCAGCTACGCCGCCTCTTTCAAGCACGGCTCAGCCTCGGGAGGAGCTCCCTCAGCCCCCGGCCTCGGGAGCCCCAGATTGTGGCCCAACCTCAGGAGCTCGGCTGCTCTTGGCGCTCGAGCCCCAGGAGGAGTGCTGGACCAAGGAATTCAGGGAGTACCTCATGCACGGGACACTGCCAGAGAGAGAAGAGGATGCGTAGCATGTGTCCCGATAGGCCATGGCATACTGCATTCAAGACGACGAGTTGTACAGGAAACGACCGAACGGCGTCATGCTGCGCTGCATCTCCAGTGATCAAGGGAGGGAGCTGCTGACTGACATACAGGGCGGGGACTATGGGCATCACTCGTCATCACGGACCCTCGTCGGCAAGGCCTTCCGCAGTGGATTCTATTGGCCTACAGCACTCAACGATGCAGCTGAGCTGGTGAAGTCCTGCGAAGCTTGCCAATTCCATGCCAAAAAAATCCATCAGCCTGCTCAGGGCCTCCAAACCATCCCGCTCACGTGGCCATTCGTGGTCTGGGGGCTGGTAATCCTAGGCCCGTTCCCGCGAGCGCGAAGGGGCTACCGATATCTCTACGTCGCCATCGATAAGTTCACTAAGTGGGCAGAGGTGGAAGCCGTCCGAACCATTCCAGCCGGCTCTGCCGTCAAGTTCATCAAGGGCCTCATGAGCCGCTTTGGGGTCCCTAACCGCATCATCACAGATAACAGCTCGCAGTTCACTAGTAACCTCTTTAAAACCTACTGTGTTAACCTTGGAACGCAGATCTGCTACGCTTCGGTAGCCCACCCCAGGAGCAATGGTCAGGCCGAGCGCGCCAACGCTGAGGTCCCGAGGGGCCTCAAGACCAGGACCTTCAAGAAGAAGCTGGAGGCCTGCGGCAGGGGCTGGCACGACGAGATCCAGTCCATGTTGTGGTCCATTCGCACCACCGCTACCAAGCCAACGGGCGAGACTCCGTTCTTCCTCGTCTACGGAGCTGAAGCAGTCCTCCCTCACGAGGTCAGGCATCACTCCGCACGGGTCCTGGCGTTTGACGAAATGCAGCAGGACACCATGCGGGGGATGGATCTCGTGTTGGGGGAGGAACGACGTCGCAGAGCTGCATTAAGGGTGGCAAGGTACCAGCAAGTGCTGCGGCGCTATCACTGCTGCAACATTCGCTCCAGGATGCTCGAGACAGGAGACATGGTCCTGAGGCGGGTCCTCTCTAGGGAAGGCTTGCACAGGCTCTCACCCATGTGGGAGGGCCCGTTCAGGGTCGTTCACATAGCCAGGCCTGGCGCCGTGCGCTTGGAGACGCAAGAGGGGACACCCATCCAAAACGCCTGGAACATCCAGCACCTCCGGAAGTTCTACCCATGAAGCAAGGCCCAGAGCCTGAGAAGCAAGGCCCAGAGCTTGAGAAGCAAGTCCCAAAGCCTGAGAAGCAAGGCCCAGAGCCTGTGAAGCAAGGCCCAATGCCTATGAAGCGAGGCCTAGAGCCTGTGAAGCAAGGCCCGGTGCCTGTGAAGAATCGCCACCTGTGACACTCTCACGTAATCATGAGTTGGGGTTGTACACGCCTCGGAGTCTCAGGAGCACCGGCCTCAGGCCCTGGGGCTCCCTCCCATGCCTAGTGGACAACACTTAGCTCCGCGCTGGTGAGAATACTTGAAGACTAGATTAGGTGCCGGACGCGGCTTTTCATTTGCTTTCCGTAGTTGGCTTGCTTTTCCTTGATCGAGTTTGCCTTTGGCGTTCCTTGCCGATTTGGTTCCTTCGCCTTTTATCGCGCTTTTCAGCTCTGGTTTACCCGTGATCTCTCTCTCTCTCTCTCTCTCTCTCGCATACCTCGTGAGGGGGCTAGGCAGGTGCCCTCGCGAGCATTTTTCTTCTCTCTGCCTTCTCGCGAGTCACCCTCGTTTGAGCCTGAAAGCTGGCACATCTCTCCTAATGTGTGCCCCTTGGGTACCGTGATGCAAAGCGCCAAGTCAAGGTTTGGGTTTTCTGACCGGTAGCTCAGTGACAAAGAAGCGCGGAAGCTGGAGCCAGTTGCCGGCCGGGTTTTCTGACCAAACAACGAACTCCGGCGACGCCTCCGCTGAATGGAAGCGCGGGCGGGGAGGCCTCGCCACCATCGCGCACCTCCCCCCGTCGACTGGACCGCCATGGTTGGGATGGCCCCCTCCGTGTGCCGTGGCGCCGCCTCGACGGTGGGCCACGGTGGGGGTCGTAGCATGCTTGTGCAGGCGGCCGCGACCGTGCTTGGGCATCGGGGAACCAGGGCCCTCACGAGGGGCCTTACCCTTCTCGGCGGCAGAGAACTTCCTTTGAGGCGCCATCAGAGGCACTGCAAGCAATGGAGCAAGAAAGGAGGAAGCAAGCAAGGAAGAGATGGGCAATGGGGGCTCCGCCCCTCCCCATTTATAGCAAGAGAAGGCCAACCGGCATCCCCCACGATCACAGGTAATGATGGTTTCCCTTGCATGTCGCAAGGACTTGTCAAGTCGTGCAGTCGTCAAGGCAGCATGGGGAAGAGAAGACGCCCACGTCTAATCAACCGCCACGCGTCAACCGAGACCGCAGGCTTTTGGGGCCCGCAGTGCTTCGAGCTTGACCCTTGGCTTCGCCGCGAAGCCAAGCCCGCACGCACCTTGGGCCTGGGGGCTACTGTCAGCGTTCTGGGAACGGGGGTTCCCAGACTTGCCTGCATGCGGCCCGCGGCATGGCTAAGCTAGCAGGCCGTACGGCTCATCTTCACCAACAAAGCGCCCAAGACCCTCGCGAGGGGCCAAGCCTCGCGAGGCGGACGATGCAAGACCTCCTCTGAAGTGGCCTAGCTAGGCAGGCTCACGAGGAGCGGAGATATCAAGGCAGGGCAAACCTCACGAGGTTCTCGTGACATGAGCCATGACGATAGACACCAGGCGGGCGCCAGTGCGCACAGCGTCCTTGTTTCCTCTTTGGTGCAAAGGGGTCAAGCACAGCCACGGAGTACCGAGGCCTCAGGCAAAGGTTGCAATTTCGGTGCAACAAGACCAAGACCATGGACTGCAAGACGTAGGTCACCGTGGATCCCAGAACAGCGTCACCGCCAGACTTTGTGCAGGCGAAGACTAGTTTTGTCAGGATAGCTTGTACTAGCTGCTCCCCTTCAAATTAGCCTTCTATTGTTGTCTCCCTTCCCGCTCGATATTTGGGAAGAGGACCAGGGCCTCTGTAAATAGGACTAGCCACCATAGTGGAGGGGACGATCTCATCTTAGCTAGAGAGAGACCACTCCCACGCACACAAGCTCGCCGAGCACAAGAACGCCTCAACCTCGGGAGGCTGTTCTTCCCTTGTATTGTCCACCATTAGCCCAAGAGGCAATCCACCACCACCACACTAGAGTAGGGTATTACACCACAATGGTGGCCCGAACCAGTATAAACCTCGTGTCCTTCTGTGTTGTGAGTTCGTTGAGGTCGTCCGCGAGATCCCAGCGAGCTAGGGCGTAGATCGGTTGGAGGGACAGACTTCATGCGCACCCCAGTGTTCGAACCTTAAGGGTTTGCCGGGACCCCATACCCTGACACATGCCCGAGCGGTATTTTGCAGATGTCCTAGAGGGTTCTCGCATTGTAGCAACACAATGTGCGCAAGACATTATTTTTGAATGAATACATTCATGTTGTCTTTGCCTTGTATTATGAAACAAAATAGTTATGTAATATAATGTTTTGCTATTTAAAGAATTTCTCCTCCTGTGCGTCCGTCTTATGTGAAATCTGAGAGTTGGCCAGTCGTCGGCTTCTGCCCCACGTAGGAAATACGGGGGTGTTCGGGATGTAATCTAAACACTCTTGATCCAATTGTTTGGTCCTTGAAGGAGGTGTTTAGTGTGACGAACCATGTAATCAGACTATGCGGCTTTAGCACCCTCACTTAGCCATAGGAGTTTGAGAATAGAAATATAGGCGCAGCCCCTAGTATCAGAACTAGGATGATGCAAACACTTGATCAGGTAGGTACCAATCCCTCGCGTAATGCGGAAAAAAAATCTCTAAGGATTTGAGACCTCTGAAGAGCTGACTGGCTCCCGCCGCATCATGACAGTCAGTTTTCGGCTTTCTCTACTGAGGTGCTCATCCAGGTAAACCAGGGCACAATCGCAGTAGTTCTCCCTTTACTACCCTAGCCGATACAATAGAACGTAAGGTAGTAAGCACAGGAGCCAGGCAACCCAACTATTGACCAAAGACATGATTCGGAGCCAATCCATATAGTGCTAAATTCAGGGTGCCGAACTATACTGTAGAAGTGTTCGGACTTTTGTTGCCGTGTCATGGGGTGCTATGAAGCCCCTGGCAAATTGAAATGTACCAGAGTGTACGGGTGCTATTTGATAAAGTTATCAAAAAAGGAAAAAGGAGAAAAGGTAGTAAGCTAGAGCCGTAAAATTTCGGCCACAAACTGTTACCATTATAATTTCATTGGTGCGTTGAAGCGGATTTATACAAGTAATGCAATAAGCAGAAGGCTATGTACTATGCCTTAACCAAAGGAGAGCTGCGTGTGGGTCTTGAAAATAGGTAAAGGGATCATTAAAGAAACAACCTAAAAATTCCCCAGTACGTCCATGCTTCTTGTCGTCTTGGTGTCTTTATCCTTCGAAAAGAATCGATGGTCGAGCCGTCAGGAAAGGCCTGTGAAAAAGAAACCTGAAAAAGGGGAAAAAGGAAACAGTGAAAGTGTGTGTGTCCGGGGCGGTCGAGACGTATTGCGGATCACAAGCTGGTTATGCCTCCATCCGTGCCCATGGTATTTTTAGTGCGTAGTTATGTACGCGCGGTACAATTGCCACCACTTGGTCAGGACTGGGACGGAGGCCGAATTGCTAGTCGAGCTCTTCACGAGCCGAGCTGTCTGATACGTCCATTTTGCATCATGCTTTTATATCAATATTTATTGCATTATGGGCTGTTATTACACATTATGTCATAATACTTATGCCTATTCTCTCTTATTTTACAAGGTTTACATGAAGAGGGAGAATGCCGGCACCTGGAATTCTGGGCTGGAAAAGGAGCAAATATTAGAGACCTATTCTGCACATCTCCAAAAGTCTTGACACTTCACGGGAGCATGTTTCAGAATATATAAAAAATATTGGCCGAAAGAAGTACCATAGGGGGGCCACCCACCGTCCACGAGGGTGGGGGCGCGCCCTACCCCCTGGGCACGCCCCCTGCTTCGTGGGCCCCCTGGCAGCACTCTGATGCCCAGCTTTGGCTATATGGAGTCTTTCATCAAGGAAAAAAATCATAAGCAAGCTTTCGGGACGAAACTCCACCGCCATGAGGCGGAACCTTGGCGGAACCAATCTAGGGCTTCGGCGGAGCTGTTCTGCCGGGGAAACTTCCCTTCGGGAGGGGGAAATCATCACCATCATCATCACCATCGATCCTCTCATTGGGAGGGGGCCAATCTCCATCAACATCTTCACCAGCACCATCTCATCTCAAACCCTAGTTCATCTCTTGTATCCAATATTTGGTTCAAAACTTCAGATTGGTACCTGTGGGTTGGTAGTAGTGTTGATTACTCCTTGTAGCTGATGTAGTTGGTTTACTTGGTGGAAGATCATATGTTCAGATCCATTTTGCATATTAATACCCCTCTGATTATGAACATGAATATGATTTGTGAGTAGTTATGTTTGTTCCTGAGGACATGGGAGAAGTCTTGTTATAAGTAGTCATGTGAATTTGGTATTCGTTCGATATTTTGATGAGATGTATGTTGTCTTTCCTCTAGTGGTGTCATGTGAACGTCGACTACATGACACTTCACCATTGTTTGGGCCTAGAGGAAGGCATTGGGTAGTAACAAGTAGATGATGGGTTGCTAGAGTGACAGAAGCTTAAACACTAGTTTATGTGTTGCTTCGTAAGAGGCTGATTTGGATCCATATGTTTCATGCTATGGTTAGGTTTACCTTAATACTTCTGTTGTAGTTGCGGATAATAGGGGTTAATCATAAGCGGTATGCTTGTCCAAGGAAGGGCAGTACCCAAGCACCGGTCCACCCACATATTAAGTTATCAAAGTACCGAACGCGAATCATATGAACTTGACGAAAACTAGCTTGACGATAATTTCCATGTGTCCTCGGGAGCGCTTTCCTTTATATAAGAGTTTGTCCAGGCTTGTCCTTTTCTACAAATAGGATTGGGCCATCTTGATGCACCTTATTTAATTTTATGACTTGTTACTCGTTACAAATTACCTTATCACAAAACTATCTGTTACCGATAATTTCAGTGCTTGCAGAGAATACCTTGCTAAAAACCACTTATCATTTCCTTCTGCTCCTCGTTGGGTTCGACACTCTTACTTATCAAAAAGGCTATGATAGATCCCCTACACTTGTGGGTCATCAAGACTCTTTTCTGGCACCGTTGCCGGGGAGTGAAGCGCCTTTGGTAGGTGGAATTTGGTAAGGAAATTTTTATATAGTGTGCTGAAATTTACAGTCACTTGTTACTATGGAACATAATCCTTTGAGGGGCTAGTTCAGGGTATCTTCACCCCGACCACTAGAGCAAAGAGTTGCTCCTCAACCTACTGAACCTACTGAAAATATTTACTTTGAAATTCCTTCGGGTATGATAGAGAAACTGCTAGCTAATCCTTTCACAGGTGATGGAACATTACATCCTGATTTGCACCTAATCTATGTGGATGAAGTTTGTGGATTATTTAAGCTTGCAGGTATGCCCGAGGATGTTATCAAGAAGAAAGTCTTCCCTTTATCCTTGAAGGGAGAGGCATTGACATGGTTTAGGCTATGTGACGATATGGGATCATGGAAACTAC
This sequence comes from Triticum aestivum, assembly GCF_018294505.1. Classification (NCBI taxonomy): domain Eukaryota; kingdom Viridiplantae; phylum Streptophyta; class Magnoliopsida; order Poales; family Poaceae; genus Triticum; species Triticum aestivum. The sequence goes on from NC_057800.1 coordinate 240,852,830, forward strand.
AACCGATTGAAATTGGAATTTCATCATAAGTTTTATTCTATGCATCTTGTTCATCGTGATCGTAATTATATATATATATATATATATATATATATATATATATATATATATATATATATATTTGGCCTCGTGAAGGAGAAAGCATCGCTCAAGCTTGGGGGAGGCTTAAGGAAATGTTATATTCATGCCCATATCATGAGCTCTCAAGAGAAATTATTATTCAAAAATTTTATGCTCGGCTTTCTCTCGATAATCGCTTCATGCTCGATACTTCTTGTACTAGTTCTTTTATGGTGAAGACTATTGAATTCAAATGGGATTTATTGGAAAGAATTAAATGCAACTCTAAGGATTGGGACCTCGACAAAGGTAAGGAGTTAGGTATAACACCTAAGTTTGATTGTGTTAAATCTTTTATGGATACTGATGTTTTCCGTGAATTCAGCACTAAATATGGACTTGACTCTGAGATAGTAGCTTCTTTCTGTGAATCCTTTGCTACTCATGTTGATCTCCCTAAGGAGAAGTGGTTAAATATAATCCTCCCATTGAAGTAAAAGTAGTTGAACCTATTAAAGTTGAAGAAAAGACTATCACTTATAATGATCATGTTGTTCCCACTACTTATATTGAGAAACCACCTTTCCCTGTTAGAATAAAGGATCGTGCTAAAGCTTCAACTGTGGTTTGTAAGAGTAATACTAGAACACCTACTCCCTCTGAGCAAATTAAAGTTGAACCTAGTGTTGCTATGGTTAAATATCTCTTGGCTGATAATATTGATGGGCATGTTATTTACTTCTGTGATGAAGCTGCTAAAAATAAACATAGACCTGTTGTAGGCATGCCTGTTATTTCTGTCAAAATAGGAGATCATTGCTATCATGGCTTATGTGATATGGGTGCTAGTGCAAGTGCAATACCTCATTCCTTATATAAAGAAATTATGCATGATATTGCACCTGCTGAGTTAGAAGAAATTGAGGTTACAATTAAGCTTTCCAATAGAGATACTATTTCACCGGTTGGGATTGTTAGAGATGTTGAAGTCTTGTGTGGGAAAGTTAAATATCCTGCTGATTTTCTTGTTCTTGGTTCCCCACAAGATGACTTTTGTCCCATTATATTTGGTAGATCCTTCTTGAATATTTTTAATGCTAAGATAGACTGCATAAGGATATTGTTTCTGTTGGTTTAGGAGATATGTCTCATGAATTTAATTTTGCTAAATTTCGTAGACAACCCCATAATAAAGAATTGCCTAGTAAAGATGAAATTATTGGTCTTGCTTCTATTGCCGTGCCTCCTAACGATCCTTTAGAACAATATTTTCTAGACTATGAAAATGATATGTTTATGAATGAAAGAAGGGAAATAGATGAAGTATTCTTTAAACAGAGACCTATTTTGAAACACAACTTGCCTGTTGAAATCCTAGGGGATCCTCCACCACCCAAGGGTGATCCTGTGTTTGAGCTTAAAACTTTACCTGATACTCTTAAATATGCTTATCTTGATGAGAAAGAGATATATCCTGTTATTATTAGTGCTAATTTCGGAGCATGAAGAAAATAAATTATAGAAAACTCTGAAGAAGCACCGTGCTGCTATTGGATATACTCTTGATGATCTTAAGGGCATTAGTCCCACTCTGTGCCAGCACAAAATAAAATTGGAGAAAGATGCGAAACCGAATGTTGATCACCAAAGATGGTTAAATCCTAAGATGAAAGAAGTGGTAAGAAAAGGAATACTAAAGCTTCTGGAGGCAGCTATAATTTATCCCATTGTTGATAGTCAGTGGGTGAGTCCTATCCATTGTCTCCCTAAGAAGGGAGGTATTATTGTTGTTCCTAATGATAAAGATGAATTGATCCCACAAAGAATTGTTACAGGTTATAGAATGGTAATTGATTTCCGCAAATTAAATAAAGCTACTAAAAATGATCATTACCCTTTACCTTTTATTGATCAAATGCTAGAAAGATTATCCAAACATACTCATTTTTGCTTTCTAGATTGTATTCTGGTTTCTCTCAAATACCCGTGTCAAAAGAGGATAAAAAAAGACAACTTTTACTTGCCCTTTCGGTACCTTTGCTTATAGACGTATGCCTTTTGGTTTATGCAATGCACCTGCTACCTTTCAAAGATGCATGCTACTATATTCTCTGACTTATGTGAAAAGATTGTTGAGGTATTCATGCATGATTTCTCCATATATGGAACTTCTTTTGATGATTGCTTAAGCAACCTTGATCGAGTTTTGCAGAGATGTGAAGAAACTAATCTTGTCTTGAATTGGGAGAAGTGCCACTTTATGGTTAATGAAGGAATTGTCTTGGGGCATAAAATTTCTGAAAGAGGTATTGGAGTTGATAAAGCTAAAGTTTATGATATTGAAAAGATGTCGTGTCCTAAGGACATTAAAGGTATACAAAGCTTCCTTGGTCATGCTGGTTTTTATAGCAGGTTCATTAAGGACTTCTCTAAAATTTCTCAGCCTCTGACTAATCCCTTACAAAAATATGTTCCTTTTGTTTTTGATGATGACTCTGTAGAAGCATTTGAAATACTTAAGAAAGCTTTGATTTTTGCACCTATTGTTCAGCCTCCTGATTGGAATTTACCATTTGAAATTATGTGTGATGCTAGTGATTATGTTGTAGGGGCTGTTCTAGAACAAAGAGTTGATAAGAAATTAAATGTTATCCAATATGCTAGTAAAACTCTAGACAGTGCTCAAAGAAATTATGCTACTACTGAAAAAGAATTTTTAGCAGTTGTGTTTGCTTGTGACAAGTTCAGACCTTATATTGTTGATTCTAAAGTAACTGTTCACACTGATCATGCTGCTATTAAATATCTTATGGAAAATAAAGATGCTAAACCTAGACTTATTAGATGGGTTCTCTTGCTTCAAGAATTTGATTTGCATATTATTGATAGAAAGGGAACTGAGAACCCCGTTGTAGACAACTTGTCTAGGTTAGAGAATGTTCTTGATGACCCACTACATATTGATGATAGCTTTCCTGATGAACAATTAGCTGTGATAAATGCTTCTCGTACTGCTCCATGGTATGCTGATTATGCTAATTATATTGTTGCTAAGTTTATACCACCTAGTTTCAGATACCAGCAAAAGAAAAGTTCTTCTATGATTTAAGACATTACTTATGGGATGACCCACATATTTATAAATAAGGAGTAGATGGTGTTATTAGATGTTATGTACCTGAGCATGAACAGGAACAGATCCTACGCAAGTGTCACTCCGAGGCTTAAGGAGGACACCATGCTAGAGAAAGAACTGCACATAAGGTATTGCAATCCGGTTTTTATTGGCCTACTCTCTTCAAGGATGCCTGTAAGTTTGTTTTGTCTTGTGATGAATGACAAAGAATTGGTAATATTAGTAGACGTCAAGAAATGCCTATGAATTATTCACTTGTTATTGAACCATTTGATGTTTGGGGCTTTGATTATATGGGACTGTTTCCTTCCTCTAATGGGTACACACATATTTTAGTTGTTGTTGATTATGTTACTAAGTGGGTAGAAGCTATTCCAACTAGTAGTGCTGATCATAACACCTCTATTAAGATGCTTAAAGAAGTTATTTTTCCGAGGTTTGGAGTCCCTAGATATTTAATGACTGATGGTGGTTCACATTTTATTCATGGTGCTTTTCGTAAAATGCTTGCTAAGTATGATGTTAATCATAGAATTGCATCTCCATATCACCCACAGTCTAGTGGTCAAATAGAACTGAGCAATAGAGAGCTTAAATTAATTTTTCAAAAGACTGTTAATAGATCTAGGAAGAATTGGTCCAAGAAACTTGATGATGCATTATGGGCCTATAGAAATGCATGCAAAAATCCTATGGGTATGTCTCCATATAAAATGGTTTATGGAAAGGCATGTCACTTACCTCTTGAACTAGAACATAAGGCATATTGGGCCATTAAAGAGCTTAATTATGATTTCAAACTTGCCGGTGAGAAGAGGCTTTTTGACATTAGCTCACTTGATGAATGAAGAACCCAGGCCTATGAGAATGGCAAACTGTTTAAAGAAAAGGTTAAAAGATGGCATGACAAAAGGATACAAAAACGTGAGTTTAATGTAGTTGATTATGTATTGTTATACAACTCTCGTTTAAGATTTTTTGCAAGCAAACTCCTCTCTAAATGTGAAGGTCCTTACGTCATCGAGGAGGTCTATCGTTCCAGTGCCATAAAAATCAACAACTTCAAAGGCACAAATCTAAGGGTGGTGAACGGTCAAAGAATCAAACATTATATCTCAGGGAATCCTATAAATGTTGAAACTAATGTTATTGAAACAGTAACCCTAGAGGAATACATAAGGGACACTTTCCAGAATGTTTCAGCCTCCAAAAAGGAATAGGTATGTGGTACGGTAAGTAAACCGACTCTAAAACAGTTCTAATAGCAATTTTTTCTCTGTTTTGGAATATTTAAGAAAATAGGAAAATAATAAGTAGTCCAGGAAGGACACGAGGCGTACACGAGGGTGGAGGGCGCGCCCCCTGCCTCATGGGCACCTCGTGTGCTCTCCGGACTCCGTTTTCTTGCACGATACTTCTTTTGGTCGGTAAAAATTCACTATATAATCTCCCGAAGGTTTTGACCACCGTATCACGCAAATATCCTGTGTCTTTGTTTTGAGCTATTTTTGCTGCAGATTAGAGTAATATGTCATCCCAAGATTCGGAGGGAGAAAGCTATGTGGCTGATTACCTTGCAGATCATAAGGTCTACGGGGACTTGGAGGATTGTGGTTGGACCTTGGAGGAAGAAGAAGACTATGAGCCTAGGGGAAAGGAGGAGACGAGCTGAGATGAAGATGAAGTCCCATTACCTCAACTTGGGGACATGCATGTGGAGTTCAAAAAGTCAAGCCTCCCCAATAGAGCAAATAAACCTAATATCGAGTTTATACCTTTTCGTCTCTTGCAGGAGAATAAACAAGAACTATGAAAAAAGGTATTAAGCCTTGAGCGGGAGATCGAGGACCTAAGGGAGTAAAATTCTATCCTCAAGCGCAAATTAAGGAAGAAGCACATGCCATCAACAACTCCATCATCACCATCCCCGAAGAAAGAGATATAAACACATGGGTATGGTCACTCCCCTTGGCAACTGCCAAGCTTGGGGGAGTGCCTCGGTATCGTATCACCATCACACTTTTATCTTTACCATTTTTCTTAGTTCGATCCTTTTGGTAATATCTTGATCTAGTAGAATAAAAGTTTTAGTATGATCTAGTTTTGAGTTTTGCTTTATGATCCTTCTATGTAATCGAGTCCGTGAGCTATATATAATAAAGATTAGTGTTGAGTCTAGGGCTTGGTTATCTTGCTATGATCTTGAGGGAATAAAAGAAAAGATAAAAAGAAATAAAGAGATCATATGGATCTTATGGAGAGTAATGACTTCACATATAAAGAGTATGATGAATAAAAATTGTTGAGAGTTGACAAGCATAGTTTTGGTCATCATTGCAATTAATAGGAAGTAATAAAGAAAGAGAGGTTTTCACATATAAATATACTATCTTGGACATATTTTATGATTGTGAGCACTCATTAAAATTATGACATGCTAAAGAGTTGATGTTGGACAAGGAAGACAACATAATGGGTTATGTTTTCTTACATCTGAGATAAATTATATTGTCATGGATCATCCAACATGTTGAGCTTGCCTTTCCCTCTCATGCTAGCCAAATTCTTTGCTCCAAGTAGAGATACTACTTGTGCTTCCAAATATCCTTAAACCCAGTTTTGCCATGAGAGTCCACCATATCTACCTATGGATTGAGTAAGATCCTTCAAGTAAGTTGTCATCGTTGCAAGCAATAAAAATTGCTCTCTAAATATGTATGACTTATTAGTGTGGAGAAAATAAGCTTTATACGATCTTGTGATGTGGAAGAAATAAAAGCGACGGACTGCATAATAAAGGTCCATATAACAAGTGGCAATGTAAAGTGATGTTATTTTGCATTAAGACTTCATGCATCCAACCATAAAAGCACATGAAAACCTCTGCTTCCCTCTGCGAAGGGCCTATCTTTTTATTCTTGTCCTATACTTCATGCAAGAGTCACGGTGATCTTCACCTTTCCTTTTTACATTTTATCCTTTGGCAAGCACAATGTGTTGGAAAGATCCTGATATATATTGCTAATTGGATGTGAGTTTTCATGAACTATTATTGTTGACATTACCGCTGAGGTAAAAGGTTGGGAGGCAAAACTGTAAGCCCCTATCTTTCTCTGTGTCCGATTAAAACTTCATACCATAAATATCGCGTGAGTGTTAGCAATTGTGAAAGATTAAATGATGGTTGAGTATGTGGACTTGCTGAAAAGCTCTTATTAACTCTTTCTAGTGTTATGATAAATTGCAATTGCCTCAATGACTGAGATTATAGTTTGTTGGTTCTCAATGAAGTTTCTGATTCATACTTGAAATTGTTAGTGAATTATTACTTTAGCATAAGAGATCATATGACAATATATATACACATACACACACACACATATATATATATATTGTTGTTCTAAGAATGATCATGATGCCCTCATGTCCGTATTGTATTTTATCGACACCTCTGTCTCTAAACATGTGGACTTATTTTTCGATTTCGGCTTTCGCTGGAGGACAATCGAGGTCTAAGCTTGGGGGAGTTGATATGTCCATTTTGCATCATGCTTTTACATCGATATTTATTGCATTATGGGCTGTTATTACACATTATGTCACAATACTTATGCCTATTCTCTATTATTTTACAAGGTTTACATGAAGAGGGAGAATGCCGGCAGCTGGAATTCTGGGCTGGAAAAGGAGCAAATATTAGAGACCTATTATGCGCATCTCCAAAAGTCCTGAAACTTCACAGGAGCATGTTTCAGAATATATAAAAAACATTGGGCGAAAGAAGTACCAGAGGGGGGCCACCCACTGTCCACGAGGGTGGGGGCGCGCCCCTGCCTCATGGGCCCACTAGCCGCCCTCTAATGCCCATCTTTGGCTATATGGAGTCTTTCATCAAGGAAAAAAAATCATAAGCAAGCTTTCATGATGAAACTCTGCCACCACGAGGCGGAATCTTGGCGGAACCAATCTAGGGCTCCGGCGGAGCTGTTCTACCGGGGGAACTTCCCTCTAGGAGGGGGAAATCATCACCATCGTCATCACCATCGATCCTCTCATCGGGAAAGGGTCAATCTCCATCAACATCTTCACCAGCACCATCTCATCTCAAACCCTAGTTCATCTCTTGTATACAATCTTTGTCTCAAAACCTCAGATTGGTACATGTGGGTTGCTAGTAGTGTTGATTACTCCTTGTAGTTGATGCTAGTTGGTTTACTTGGTGGAAGATCATATTTTCAGATCCATTATGCATATTAATACCCCTCTGATTATGAACATGAATATGATTTGTGAGTAGTTACGTTTGTTCCTGGGGACATGGGAGAAGTCTTGTTATAAGTAGTCATGTGAATTTGGTATTTGTTCGATATTTTGATGAGATGTATGTTGTCTTTCCTCTAGTGGTGTCATGTGAATGTCGACTACATGACACTTCACCATTGTTTTGGCTTAGAGGAAGGCATTGGGAAGTAATAAGTAGATGATGGGTTGCTAGAGTGACAGAAGCTTAAACCCTAGTTTATGCGTTGCTTCGTAAGGGGCTGATTTGGATCCATATGTTTCATGCTATGGTTAGGTTTAGCTTAATACTTCTATTGTAGTTGAGGATGCTTGCAATAGGAGTTAATCATAAGTGGGATGCTTGTGCAAGGAAGGGCAGTACCCAAGCACCGGTCCACCCACATATCAAATTATCAAAGTACTGAATGTGAATCATATGAACGTGATGAAAACTAGCTTGATGATAATTCCCATGTGTCCTCGGGAGCGCTTTCCTTTATATAAGAGTTTGTCCAGGCTTGTCCTTTGCTACAAAAAGGATTGGGACATCTTGCTGCACCTTATTTACTTTTATTACTTGTTACTCGTTACAAATTACCTTATCACAAAACTATCTGTTACTGATAATTTCAGTGCTTGGAGAGAATACCTTGCTGAAAACCGCTTATCATTTCCTTATGCTCCTCGCTGGGTTCGACACTCTTATTTATTGAAAAGGCTATGATAGATCCCCTACACTTGTGGGTCATCACTGTCCTGCTGCAGAATGGTCTGGACTCTCTTGGCAGTGTCCGAGGAATCGGCCGCCAAATTAAGGTTCTGCTTAAAAAGGCTGCTCTATACTTCTGCCGCTAAGGCAGCGGTGTGCTCCTCTGTGCGGAGGGAGCGTTCCGTGTTTCCATTAACTATTATGACGCCTCATGGTCCGGGCATCTTGAGCTTAAGATAAGCATAGTGTGGCACCGCATTGAATCGAGCAAATGCGGTTCGTCCGAGCAGTGCATGGTAGCCACTGCGAAAGGGGACGATATCAAAGATTAACTCCTCGCTTCGGATCCCAAAGATCCAAAGACAACCTCTAGTGTGATTGAGCTTGTATAGAGGGCCTCTACACCTGGTATGACTCCTTCAAAGGTAGTTTTTGTGGGCTTGATCCGTGATGGATTGATGCCCATTTTGTGCACTGTATCCTGATAAAGCAAGTTGAGGCTGCTGCCACCGTTCATCAGGACTCCCGTCAGGTGGAACCCGTCGATTATTGGGTCCAAGACCAATGTGGCTGAACCGCCGTGACGGATACTGGTCGAATGATCCCGCCGATCAAAAGTGATCGGGCATGACAACCATGGATTAAATTTTGGGGCGACTGGCTCTATCGTGTAGACGTCCCTGAGTGCGCGCTTGCGCTCCCTCTTGGGGATGTGGGTAGCATATATCATGTTCACAGTTTTGACCTAAGGGGGAAACTTCTTCTGTCCCCCTGTGTTCGGTGGTCGGGGATCCTCGTCGTCATCTTCACTTTGCGATCCCTTCTCCTTGCTTTCGGCGTTTAACTTGTTGGCTTGTTTAAAAACCCAACAATCTTTGTTGGTATGATTGGGTGGTTTGTCTGGGGTGCCATGAATTTGGCACGGATGATCGAGTATGTGGTCCAAGCTAGATGAGCCCGAATTGTTCTTTTTGAACGGCTTCTTCCACTGACCGGGCTTAGAGCCACTGAATCCGGCATTGACCGTCGTGTCATTGGTGTTGTCATTGTTGTTTCGACGCTTGTATCTGTTGCGTCAAGACTCGTCGTTGCTATTTTTGGCTTCAGGGGTGTCGGCGTCGCTTGCATTGTTTTTGCTACGGGCCAGCCAACTATCCTCGCCCGCACAAAAGCGGGTCATGAGTGCCGTGAGGGCTGCCATGGACTTTGGCTTTTCTTGGTCGAGGTGGCGGGCGAGCCATTCCTCGCGGATGCTATGTTTAAACGCCGCTAGGGCTTCGGCATTCGAACAGTCGACAACCTGGTTCTTTTTAGTTAAGAACCTAGTCCAGAATTTTCTGGCAGACTCTCCGGGCTGTTGAACTATATGGCTTTAGTCATCCGCGTCGGGAGGTCGAACATATGTGCCTTGGAAGTTGTCAAGGAAGGCTTCTTCCAAGTACTCCTAGCTTCCGATGGAATTTTCGGGCAGGCTGTTCAGTCAGTGCCGGGATGGCCCTTTGAGTTTTAGGGGGAGGTATTTAATAGCGTGAAGGTCATCGCTGTGGGCCATATGAATATAGAGAATGAAGTCTTCGATCCATATCGTAGGGTCTGTGGTTCCATCGTATGATTCTCTATTTACGGTTTTGAACCCTTCTGGGAACTCATGTTCCATGACTTCATCTGTGAAGCAAAGAGGGTGTGCGGCGCCTCTATATCGGGCCGCATCGCGACATAGCTCTGATAGAGTCCGTCTACGGCTTTCGGCCCGCGCATGACTAGGTCTATCACGTCTGAATAGATGGTCGTAGTCACGTGTCGAGGCACGTCCTCGCGATCCGTAGATCGATCTGCTATGTCCTGCTCTATTGTTCAGGTCCTGCCTAAGGTCATATGTATGACCGCGAGCTGTTGTACCTCTGCCCTTGCGATGAGGCGGGGCGGGCTGGTGTTCAGCTTGAGTTGTCGTTTTATCCCGTCCGCGTGGTCGTCGGTCAGCCGCATTGCGTGATGGGGGTATGTGCTCCGGTGCCTCATCGTTAAACTGAGGTAGCAACTTGCGCTTTGGGTAGCTTTTGGCTGGGCGCTTAAGGCCGTATTCTTCGGTTGCTAGGACAATGGTCCATTTATCATTGAGCAGATCTTGGTCAGCTTGAAGCTGTTGCTGCTTCTTTTTTAGGCTCCTTGCAGTAGCAATTAGCTGGTGCTTGAAGCGCTCCTGCTCAAGAGGTTCCTCGGGCACGATAAAATCCTTAGTGCCGAGGCTCCCCTCGTCCTCGGAGAGTGGAAGATAATTACTGTCCTTCGAGTCTTTGTGTGTGGCTTGTTTACCAAGGATAACTTGCCCATCCTCCCGTTCATCCTATTTGGCAGTTTTATCAACGAGGTCTTCGTTGTCTTCGACGCCTTCCAGGGTGTTATCTTCTCCTGTGCCGGTGTTGCTGTCTTTGCTACGGCATGACTTGGAGCGGCGCCGCTGACGCCGGCGCTTTGATTGTATCTCGGGAGGTTTATCCTCAACTGGATCCTCTTTCCCATCGCTGCTATTCTCTTTCCGTGCATCCACCATGTATACATCATACGAGGAAGTGGTCGTCCAGCGTCCGGTAAATGATGGGTTCTGCGCCTCTTCTTCTTCTCTGGCATCATCGTACATACCATCGATATCGTCGGAGCCGTAATAGAGTGTGTCAGTTAAGTCTTCGACAGTGGCTATGAAGTGGGAGGTGGGCGGGAATCGAAATTCTCCATCATCAGCCTCCGGTTCGAATCAGATACAATTCGGCTGTGAGCCCCCCGCTAAAGATAGTGCTCTTAACGAGCTTAGCACGTCGCCCAAAGGCGAGTGTCGGAAGATGTCCGTGGAGCTGAATTCGACGATCGATGACCGATCAAGCTCGACGTATGCAGACGCATAAGGTTCGGAGCCTGTAGCCGGAGACAAGTCCGTGGTTCCGGGGACATAGATGTCACTTGAAGTTAAGTCTGTGTGCGGCTCCAACACCACCGAGTCTGCAGCTTCCATGATGAGGTTGAGCTTCCCGTCTTCGGATGGCGCGAGCTGCTCCGGATCTAGGGCCCGAGCAGCTACAGGTGCTATCTCCTGTGTACGGGCCGATGACAGATTGGTGTCATGTTCATCATGGTGGCAAGGAGCGGCTGCCATGGTCTCGAATCCGTCGAAGATCAAGTCTCCACGGATATCCGTGATGTAGTTCAAGCTTCCAAATCTGACCTAGTGGCCAGGGGCGTAGCTTTCAATCTGCTCCAGATGGCCAGGCGAGTTGTCCTGCAGTGCAAAGCCGCCGAACACGAAGATCTGTCCGTGGAGGAAGACCTCCCCTTGGACAGCATCGTTGTAGATGATTGAAGGAGCCATCAAACCTCTTGACGACGACACAGTGGAATGTCGGTGTCAAAACCGGTGGATCTCGGATAGGGGGTCCTGAACTATGCATCTAAGGTCGATGGTAACAGGAGACAGGGGACACAATGTTTACCCAGGTTCGGGCCCTCTCTATGGAGGTAATACCCTACTTCCTGCTTGATTGATCTTAATGAGTAGGAGTATTACAAGAGTTGATCTACCACGAGATTGTGATGGCTAAACCCTAAAAGTCTAGCCTGACTATGGTTATGAGGATGTGTCTACGGACCTAGCCCTCCGGTTTATATAGACACAGGAGGGATCTAGGGTTACATAAGGTGGGTTACAGATAAAGGAATCTTCATATTTGATCGCCAAGCCTGCCTTCCATGCTAAGGAGAGTCCCATGCGGACACAGGCAGAGTCTTCGGTCTTTGTATCTTCACAGCCCATCAGTCTAACCCATATCCAATAGGTCGGACATCCGAGGACCCCTTAGTCGAGGGCTCCCTCACCTGGTTGTGTGCGTAGTCCACAGGATATGATTTATTACTTCTTTGCTAAATATTCTCCCACTCATAAGAAACAAGCTGCCTTAAGGGAAATATATAATTTTGTGCAAATTGAAGTAGAGAGTCTCCCATAAGCTTGGGGGAGGCTTCTCCGATTACTTAATGCTTTGCCTGATCATCCTCTCAAGAAAAATGAAATACTTGATATATTTTATAATAGACTAACCGATGCTTCCAGAGACCACCTGGATAGTTGTGCTGGTTGTGTTTTCAGGTAAAGAACTGTTGAGCAAGCTTAATTGCTATTGAATAATATATTGAGTAATTATAATGATTGGACACTTCCTGAACCAACTCCTAAGCCAACTCCGAAGAAAAGGGGTATTCTATTTCTCAGTCCTAAAGATATGCAAGAGGCAAAGAAATCCATGAAAGAAAAGGGTATTAAAGCTGAAGATGTTGTGAATTTACCACCTATTGAAGAAATACATGGTCTTAATAAACCGACACAGGTAGTAAAGGTAAATTCTCTCTATAGATTTGATGAAGGTGATATTCCTCGTAATAAGTCTGCTAGCCAATGCTTGGATGAGTTTGATAATTTTATTGTTAAACAAGGAAACTTCAATGCTTATGTTGGTAGACAATTGAAACGGAATGCTTATATGGGTGAACACTTGAATGATTATATGTCTAGAGTTAAAGGTGGCCTTAAACTTATTAGTAAACATGCTTCTATGGTTACCACTTAGGTAGAACAAGTTCTTAAAGCACAAGATGATTTGCTCAATGAATTAAATAATAAGAAAAATGATAATGCTGTTAGATTTATGACTAGAGGGGGTAGAATGACTCAGGAACCTTTGTATCCTGAGGGCCACCCTAAGAGAGTTGAGCAAGATTCTCATAGAACTAATGTTGATGCACCTAGTCCTTCTAAGAAGAAGAAAAAGAAAAAATATAGGACTTTGCATGCTTCTAGTGAACCTGTTGTTGACACACCTAAGAATCCCAATGATATTTCTATTTCTGATGCTGAAACACAATCTGGTAATGAACATGAACCTAGTGATAATGATGATGTTCATATTGATGCTCCACCTAGCAATAACAATGATGTAGAGATTGAACCTGTTGTCGATCTTGATAACCCACAATCAAAGAACCAATGTTACGATAAGAGAGACTTCGTTGCTAGGAATCATGGTAAAGAAAGAGAACCATGGGTTCAGAAACCCATGCATTTTCCTCCTAAACCATCCAAGAAAAAGGATGATGAGGATTTTGAGCGCTTTGCTGAAATGATTAGACCTATCTTTTTGCGTATGCGTTTAACTGATATGCTTAAAATGAATCCTTATGCTAAGTATGAAAGATATTGTTACAAATAAAAGAAAGATACTGGAAGCTGAAATTTCCACCATGCTTGCCAATTATACTTTTAAAGGTGGAATACCAAAGAAACTAGGAGATCCAGGAGTACCAACTATACCATGCTCCATTAAAAGAAAGTATGTTAAAACTGCTTTATGTGATCTTGGGGCCTGTCTTAGTGTTATGCCTCTCTCTTTATATCGTAGACTTGATTTGAATAAGTTGACACCTACTGAAACATCTTTGCAAATGGCCGATAAATCAACCGCTATACTTGTCGGTATTTGTGAGGATGTGCCTGTTGTGGTTGCAAACGTTACTATTTTAACGGACTTTGTTATTCTTGACATTCCCGAGGACGATAGTATGTCGATTATCCTTGGTAGACCCTTTTTGAATACTGTAGGGGCTGTTGTTGATTGCAATAAAGGCAATGTCACTTTTCATGTTAATGGTAATGAGCATACAATACACTTCCCGAGGAAACAACCTCAAGTCCACAGTATCAATTCTATTGGAAACATTTCAACGATTACTATTGGAGGTTTTGAATTCCCTCTTCCCACTGTCAAGAAGAAATATGATATTCTTATTGTTGGGGACATGCATATCCCCGTTGAGGTAACCTAGTGTTTTTCGAAAATTCTCCGGTTTCATGTTATTCGGAAAGAGTTTGTTAACAAGACTTGATCAACCTTGTTAGTGGATTCCTTTTGATGAGCACGAGATGGATGAAGTTAGAAAACATAACTCTCTGTACCCTCCTTTTACTTTCTGTTATTTAGATTAAATAAAGCAAAAATAGTATTTTCTGTCTGTTTTCTGAATTATCCTTGCAATAGAAATACCCTGAAGATAAAAGTTCTCCAAATGTCCTGAAAATGAAATATGATTTTTTGTAGAATATTTAAGAATTTCTGGCACTCAGAACACACCAGGGGGGCACCATTTGGCCACGAGGGCACAGGGCGCGCCCACACCCCTGGAGCGCGCCCCTGCCTCGTGGGCCCCATGTGGACCCCCTCCACTTATTCCAACACCCACTCACTTGGTCTTCCTCCAGAAAAATCCTCCCATAGTTCAAACCCGTGTTCTAGCTCATCTTGCTGCCAGTTTCGATCTCTTTGCTCAAAGCTCCATTCACAAAACTATTTTGGGGGATTGTTATTCGGTATGTGACTCCTCCAATGGTCCAATTAGTTTTTGTTCTAGTGATTTATTTATTGCAAACTTTTGCTGCTAAGGTGACCCTATTCTTGAGCTTGCATGTCAAATTTATATGGTCCAAAGTAGTTTTGATGCATGATATAGCCTCTAGGCACTTGTGGGAGTAGTTGCTATCAATCTTGTTGAGTTTGGTTCACTTTTATTTGAGTCACCAAAAAATTTCAGAAATTTTTCAGAGAAATAAAAATGCATAGGAAAATGTACCAAGGTGGTTCCTCGGGGAAGCAAGGACCAAGGCTCGTGATACGTGAGCCGGACGATGAACCACCGAGGGAAGCTCAAGTGCGGCCTTGTGAATGGCCGTCAGAGGATTTTATGGTCCAGGCGGGCATCAAGGATGAATTTGACGCGTATGTGCGTACTGCTGATCTTGAGGACTTTGTGTCAGATAAGTGCCTATAGTACCAGTACCTAACTGATTCCTTTGTGAGGAGGTTTAAATTTACATCGTCGCGCAATTCTCACACTATTTTATTTGATCTTTATGATAAATCATATACCATGGACCTAGAAGATTCTAATACTGCTTGTAAACTCCTGCAGTGGGGTAATGTTAGTGAACCTCACAAATCTGAATATAAAGACTTTCTTGCTAGTATCACTGTGGGGGAATCTAGTGAAATCACACTAGCTACCATAGGGAGCATTCATTTCCCTTGCATACATTATTTTGCTCTCTCTATAGGTAGATGCATTAACTGTAAAGATGAGGCTTGTCACTTGTGCGTTCCAGATCTTAGTGTCCTCAAGAGTGTGGTATTAGGTGATAAACAATATAACTTGGGGGCCATTGTTGCACGAAGGTTGCATCTTAACAGTACAAGTGGAGATTTGTTTGGTGGAATTTATGCAACTCGTGTAGCTAATTATCTTGGTGTACCCATACATGGAAATGATATGGAGTTGCCTCCTGGTTATCAAGATTATAGTGTTACGGTTCGCCATCAGTTTCTTGAGAGGAATGAACAATTCCTCCAGTACAGACTAATCTTTGACAAACAGCGCACTATCCATGTTGCCCTCCCTGCTCCTACTTTCTTTAACTTTCAGGCAAAAAAGGAGATATGTTATAACCAGGGAGGAGGCGAATGAGTATGAGAGGAGGACGGAGGCAGCTCGCCTCCAAGCTGCAGCTCTTCAGGCAGTAGCTGCTGCATCTCAGTACAACCCCATCTACAACTTTGGATATCCGCCAGGCCAGCAGTGGCCATAGACCAACTTAGGCCAAAAGCCTAAGCTTGGGGGAGTACGTATTTCTCACCGACATTACATTCATGTTCACACACTCATTCTAGTTGTCGGTGCTCATACTTTTTCATTGTACTATCCATGCTAGTTTATTTTCTTTTCTAAGCCTTCTTCTTGTGTGTTTGAAAAACCTTAAGAAAAACCAAAAAAATAGTTGTAGCTTTTAGCTAGTTTACTTTCCATGCCTGTAGTAGTAGTAACTAAAAGAAAACCCAAAAAGATTTCTCGTTCTTCTTTTTCTTGTTGGGAGCTTTCCCGTGTAAATAGTTTTATTTCTTTTCTTATTCTTTGGGGGTCGAGAGGAGAAGACCATGATGAAAATGTTGAGTGGCTCTCATATGCATTATTGTTGATTTAACCAAGAGCCCATATTACCGTGTCTTCTCCCTTGTATTAAATGCTTGCAGATTCTAGCTTGGTCCAATGCACGTGCACTATTATTATTATCCACAGTGTTCGGTCGTGTGAGTGAAAGGCAATAATGATGATATATGATGGACTGAGTGAGATGAGAGAAGCTGGTATGAACTCGACCTATCTTGTTTTTGTAAATATGATTAGTTCATCGTTCCTGATTCAGCCTATTATGAATGAAACATGTTTGCAATGACAATTATAGATTATAGTTGCTCATGCCATGCTTAATTATCTAGGAGTTTATAATGGATTACCTTGCGTGCCAACATGCTATTAAAATGGTTGTGATGTGGTATGATAGGGTGGTATCCTACTTTGAACGATTCGAGTGGCTTGACTTGGCACATGTTCACGCATGTAGTTGAAACAAAATCAACATAGCCTCCACGACATTTATGTTCACGATGATTTATATCGTACTCATGCTTGCACTCATTGTTGATTAATCTTAATGCATGTTCATGACTGTTGTCTCTCTCTAGTTGGTCACTTCCCAGTCTCTTTCTAGCCTTCACTTGTACTAAGCGGGAATACTGCTTGTGCATCCACTTCCATAAACCCCAAAATTATTCCATGTGAGTCCACCATACCTTCCTATATGCGGTATTTACCTGTCGTTCCATGTAAATTTGTATGTGCCAAACTCTAAACCTTCAAATGAAATTCTGTTTTGTATGCTCGAATAGCTCATGTATCAACTAGGGTTTTCTATATCTTCCATGCTAGGTGGACTATTCTCATGATGAGTGGACTCCACTCATCACTCACGAGAAAATGGCCGGTAACCGGGATGCCGAGTCCCATGCTCAAATCAAATAAAAATAATTGCAAACAAAACTCCCCCAGGATTGTTGTTAGTTGGACGTCACCCATTGTTTCGGACAAGCCATGGATTGGTGTTTGGTGGCACCCATTGTAGAAGTTTTCTTTATCACTTTTTGTTTGTCAACTGAATTGCTTGAGGACAAGCAAAGGTTTAAGCTTGGGGGAGTTGATACGTCTCCAACATATCTACTTTTCCAAACACTTTTGCCCTTGTTTTGGACTCTAACTTGCATGATTTGAATGGAACTAACTCGGACTGACGCTCTTTTCAGCAGAACTGCCATGGTGTTATTTTTATGCAAAAATAAAAGTTCTCGGGATAACCTGAAAATCCACGGAGCCAAGTTTTGGAATTAATGAAAAATATTGGTGAAAGAATCAGCATCAGGGGGCCCACAACATGTCCACGAGGGTGCAGGGGCCCCCTAGGGTGCGCCCCTGCCTCGTGGGCCCCTAGGACTCCACCAACCTCAACCCCAACTCCATATGTTCACTTTCGGGGAGGAAAAAAATCAGAGAGAAGGATTCGTAGCGTTTTACGATACGGAGCCGCCAATCCCTAATCTTCCTCGGGAGGGCTGATCCGGAGTCCGTTCGGGGCTCTGGAGAGGGGAATCCGTCGCCATCGTCATCATCAACCATCCTCCATCACCAATTTCATGATGCTCACCACCGTGTGTGAGTAATCTCATCGTAGGCTTGCTGGACGGTGATGGATTGGATGAGATTTACCATGTAATCGAGTTAGTTTTGTTAGGGTTTGATCCCTAGTATCCATTAGATTCTAAGATGGATGTTGCTATGACTTTGCTATGCTTAATGCTTGTCACTAGGGCCCGAGTGCCATGATTTCAGATCTGAACCTATTATGTTTTCATGAATATATGTGAGTTCTTGATCCTATCTTGCAAGTCAATAGTCACCTACTATGTGTAATGATCCAGCAACCCTGAAGTGACAATAATCGGGACCACTCCCGGTGATGACCGTAGTTTGAGGAGTTCATGTATTCACTAAGTGTTAATGCTTTGGTCCGGTACTCTATTAAAAGGAGTCCTTAATATCCCTTAGTTTCCAATAGGACCCTACTGCCACGAGAGGGTAGGACAAAAGATGTCATGCAAGTTCTTTTCCATAAGCACGTATGACTATATTCGGAATACATGCCTGCATTACATTGATGAACTGGAGCTAGTTCTATGTCACCCTATGTTATAACTGTTGCATGAGGAATTTCTTCCGACATAATTATCCATCATTGATCCATTGCCTACGAGCTTTTCACATATTGATCTTTGCTTAGTTACTTTTCCGGTGCCACTGTTACGATTATGACAAAAACTACTACTATTACTTTTGCCACCATTACCGTTACTTCCATACTACTTTGCTACTAAATATTTTGCTGCAGATATTAAGTCTTTCAGGTGTGGTTGAATTGATAACTCGACTGCTAATACTTGAGAATATTCTTTGGCTCCTTTTGTGTCGAATCAATAAATTTGGGTTGAATACTCTACCCTCAAAAACTGTTGCGATCCCCTATACTTGTGCGTTATCAAGACTATTTTCTGGCAACGTTGACGGGGAGCAAAGCTCTATTGTTTGAGTAACTTGGGATTTATATCTGTTGATCACTATGAGGAACTTGAAAGATGAAACAACCAAGATTTTTCCCTCAACTACGAGGGGAGGTAAGGAACTGCCATCTAGCTCTGCACTTGATTCACCTTCTCTTATGAGTAAATTTGCGACACCTACACCTATTATTGATTCTGATATGTCGCATGTTATTGATGATAACACTTCTGCTACGCATGATGCTTATGATGAAACTACTTCTATGCTTGATAATACCATGCCATTAGGTGAATTTCTTGATGAACAACTTGCTAGGGTTAGAGAGAATGAAATTATTGAAACAGATAAATATGATCTTAAGAAACTATTAGCTAAGCTGAAAGAAAAGTCTTTGAATGCTAGAATGAAATAT
This sequence comes from Triticum aestivum, assembly GCF_018294505.1. Taxonomy (NCBI): domain Eukaryota; kingdom Viridiplantae; phylum Streptophyta; class Magnoliopsida; order Poales; family Poaceae; genus Triticum; species Triticum aestivum. The sequence continues at coordinate 240,871,961 of NC_057800.1, forward strand.
GACCCTGCTTTTGCTACTTCACCTATCTGTATTTCTGATAAGGACTATGATTTCTCTGTCGATCCTGAGTTAATTACTTTGGTTGAATCTGATCCTTTTTATGGCTATGAATTTGAAACTGTTGTGGCACATCTTACTAAATTGAATGATATAGCCACCCTATTCACTCATGAGGAAAAAATTAGTTACTAATATATCCTTAAGTTATTTCCGTTCTCATTAAAGGGTGATGCTAAAACATGGTTTAATTCTCTTGCTCTTGGTTGTGTGCGTAGTCCCCAGGATATGATATATTACTTCTATGCTAAATATTTCCCCGCTCATAAGAAACAATCTGCCTTACGGGAAATATTTTTTTTTGCAAATTGAAGAAGTGAGTGTCCCACAAGCTTGGGGGAGGCTTCTCCGATTACTTAATGCTTTGCTTGATCATCCTCTCAAGAAAAATGAAATACTTGATATCTTTTATAATGGACTAACCGATGCTTCCAGAGACCACATGGATAGTTGTGTTACTTGTGTTTTCATGGAAAGAACTGTTGAGCAAGCTGAATTGCTACTGAATAATATATTGAGTAATGATGTTCTCCAATGATCCTATGGCTGCACCAAGTTGAATGTTATGTACACCGACGATCCGGACTCGGTGAAGCTCTGCCTCGCCGAGTTCAAGCAGTACCTATAGGACGAGAAAGCACAAGGTCACAGGACTAGACCTTGTGCCCATCCATTCATCTCCTGACAGGGACTAGTGGATCACCGTCGCCCAGGTATGTGTGCGGGACGAGGTTCTCGTCTACCACTGTTGTAGGGCCATCAGAGGTTCTGGAGCATTCACCCATTTCATTGGCAGCGCCGACTGCACCTTTGCTATGGTGGAGAGAAGGAAGAACGCGACGATTCGGCCATCTGGTGCAACAAGCTTGTCGAAGCAATACAAGATCATCGGCAACGGGCAGGAGAAGGACACCATGGTTGACCTCGCCGAGACCATCATCGACCCCTGATACGCCAACATGAAAGAAGACAACGATACCAAAGGACCTGAACACGTGGGAGGTACCTCTGAATCTAGCCTACATAACCTACGCGGCCAAGGACGCATACGCATAACACAAGCTACGACATGTACAAGCGGATCTTGCACAGGAGGGTGTGTCTGCTTCCCGTAACCGACGAGTACACGGACAACGTCAGCGTCATGATCAAGCATGCTAGGAAAGTCTAGATGTTGTACTTTATCTGTTTATAAGCACCTTAATCATCTGAGTGTTTCATGCATTAGCCTATGTGTCGTAATTATCTGTTTTGTCCGAAATATTTCTTTTAAGAACCCATTAACCTGTTTGCTTTTTTAGTGGCTATTTGCTTATGTATGTAACTAGTTCACTCGTCTATTTCAAAAAAACTAGTTCACTAGGCTGACGTGCTTTGAATCACCTTCCTCCCAACATATTCCCCTTCTCAGGTGGACCCAGCAGGTCTCGTACACAGACATATGGGACCAACCACCTATCCATTTGTATTTCTTTATTTTGTTCAATCTTTTGTCCTCTTCCTATACAGCAGCTGGCCATCATAGCCTATGGCATTGGCCAGGCCATCCCTCTACTCCCACACATTGTCCGGCGGCGGCAGCTCCACCGGCCCACCCTGCACCCGAACAAGTCAACCCTCATACACCCCTCCGCCTGCATCTTCCCCCGCTCCGGTCCGTTCGGTCCGAGGTCTCGATGTCGTCCTCCGTCTTGGTGCTCTCGCCATGGAGCCGCCGTCTGTCGTTCCCAACATGGTCAGCAAAACAAGAGGAATCGGGAGACAACTGTTCGTCGAGAGGCTGACATTCCCGGGCCCACCATGTCCTTGGCCTAGGTTCTGTTGTTTAGCATGGGCAGCCCACGACATGTTTCAACATTTTTTGGATCCAGCAGGTATCAAGCGGCCTCTGGGCCTCCCAACCTAGCTTGTCTATAACATCAGCAGCCCAAGTTATGTTTTTTTTCAAGACGACGCACAACTCAGTTCTATTTTTCTATAAGAATGCAAAACTGGACCTATGTTTTCTATAAGAATGCAAAACTGAACCTATATTTATATCTTATTTTACTACATATATATATGATAGAAACAACACAAGGTTCCGTTAAACCTATCGTTCGTTCAACCATTTTATACACCTTCCCACTTCCTTTATTTTTCGTTTTCATTGATCCTATATCTGAATTTTCTCCCATTTTCTTTTTCGATGTAAACTGAGTTTTATCCCAGTACTTTTCCCTAGAACCAACACAACTGTCCCACGTCTAGCCTAAATAATAATAATACCACACGTCCTATTAACTCATCAAATTAAAATGATATTTTATTTTGTAAATTGAAAGTTCTTACAAAATAATAATAATAATTGTTTATATATAACTTGGCAAGTTAACTCCTAGTGATTGCGTACATAAGCTTGCAAAGATTTTACTGACCAATGCAGTAATCGACGTGCAATCATGTGTTTATGTTTTTATAACATTTCACCGTCCAGCCCAACATGATATTTCACCCATCCCAACAAGTCCGCGGATTTCGACAAAAAATGCAAATGGGCTTTAAATTCTACCATATATATAAACGGGCTGCATAGATGCTACATCATTGTTTCACCCAGCCCACCAAATGGACTAAAAAACAAATGGATTGGCTGACATGTGGGCCAGTAGGTCGAAGCCTAAGCAATGCGTTGGAATTACATCCAACGATCGGCATTCTTCTTCAATCTCTCGTCTTCTTCCCCAAGCGCTACCGGGACCGCTTGTTCCAGCCTCCGGCATCCAGCGGCGTTGTTTTGCGCGCCTCAGTGAAACGCTACCCCGCTGATGGCCAGGCCATCCCTCCACTCCGCACCTCCTGTTATTCTCTACCGAGTGTAGGCCCACCCCGCCCGAACCAGTCAAGTTTCCAACTCCTCTCTGTCTGCGACTCCACTGCCGCGTCATCCCCATCTCCAGGTCGTTCCAGTCTGGGGCCTCGCCGTCGTCCACCACCTCACTGCGCTCAGCGTGACGTGGTCAACAAACGAGAGTCATCGGAAGAGGACTGTATGTGAAGAGCCTGACGGCTGGGACCCACGAGGTCCATGGTCGCACGCAAGGAAATTTCCTCCTTATTAAGTTGTTTCTTCCCCCTGATAGCTGGGACCCACCGGCTGTATCTTCGTACGGAAGGACGTGCCTCCTTGTTATGTGAAAAAACCATTCCTCCCGATGACAGCTGGGACCCGGCAGATTTGGTGGCTGACTTGTGGGCCTACTAAGCAGACGTGTATGCAGGGCTTTCTCAACTGAATCAACAAATGATTCTAGCAGCTGGACCGTTGGATGTTAATCCAACAACCGTGCTCCTTCTTCAACCTCTGTTCTTGCTCATGTCTCCCATGGGCGGCAGTGCTGCTGCGCACCCGAACCAGTCAAGTTTCCCACTCCTCTCCATCTGCGACTCCACTGCCGCGTCTTCCCCGTCTCCGGGTCGTTCCAGTCTAGGGCCTCGCCGTCGTCCACCGGCCTTGGTGCGCTCGGCACGGTGTGGTCAACGTGGTTAACAACCGAGAGTCATCGGAAGATGATTTTACATGAGAGGCTGACAGTGGGGACGCACCACGCCCATGGATGCATGCATGCAACTGCATCCTTTTTACCCTGAAAAATAATGTTTTCTCCCCCTGACTGTAGGGAACCACCAGCTACATCTTCGCATGCAAGTGCATCCTTATTACGGGCAAAAAATATCCCCCCTGACAGTTGGCACCGAGCAGCTATATCTTCGCACGCAAGGAAGTGCATCCTTATCCTCCCTGACAGCTGGGACCCACCCAGTCGAAGCGTACATACCGTTGTCTATCTTGTCGGAACGTGTACGTACATACTGGTCGATCGGTCTCTTAGCAAGTATGAACCATGGCCGAGTAAGTAGCAGCACATGTCATAGTAGAGCCCCCTATGTAGCAGGTCTGGCTGTCCCGTCTAAACCATGTACATGTACATACAGCCACACGCCAAAAAATACGGCCATGTACGTACATACGGGCGGGGTCTCGAATGCCTACTCGCGCATACGTACGGCCAGGGCTCGTGTAGATGGCTGGATCGGAACGGAGAAGCTGCACTGTCATCGTGATCATGGGGGGCAACTGGCTGGATCGGAATGGAATGCGTCGTCGTGTTCATCGGGAGCCAACTGGCTTGGACAGAACAACCGATGGAAACGAGGCCTGGCGTACCGCAAAATGCAGGAAACGGCCTTGTGTTTGACCAGCCACGGTCGAAACAGGATACTGTTCATCGAGAAGGGTCTGGCGTACCACAAAACGGAGGAAACGGACCTCCTACGGTGGAAACGGGGTCCTATTGATCGGGAGTGGTGTGGCGTACTGCAAAACGGAGGAAATAGACTTGTGTTGGAGCACTACGGTCGAAACGGGGGTCCTGTTCATTGGGAGGGATGTGGCGTACCGCAAAACGGGACTCCACTGGACACTATTCATCTCCACCGTCGACTGCCTCCACGGACTACTGTTCATCCACCGTCGAACTCCTCCAGCCTCCACCTGCGACTGTTCATCCACGGGCTCCTGTTCATCCAGCCTCCACCGCACGCTCCTCCACCGGCTATTGTTCAACCAACCCTCTCCACGGGGTCCTGTTCAACCACCCCTCCACGGGCTACTATTCATCTAGCCCTCCACTGACTACTATTCAACCAGCCCTCCACGGGGTCCTGTTCAACCAGCCCTCCATGGGGTCCTGTTCATCCAGCCCTCCACGGGGTCCTGTTCATCCACCGGCTCGATCGATCGGGGTACTGTTCATCCAGCGGCAATGACCTCTACTGCCACAGGGTCCTGTTCATCCAACCCCCCACCGGGAACTGTTCATCCAACCCCCCTCCCCCAACAACCACTACAAAAAAATACACTTCCGTGATGATACGTGTTTGTCACAGTAGTTCACTTTTTTTTGTCATGCATGTACATCCATGACAAATTTATGACAGAATCAAGATAGTCATACCTGTGCTGTCGCAGAAGTGTTCCATGACATTACCAAAATTATCATCATGGAAGTGTCCACTTCCATGACGATAAATCGCATGTCATAGAAGTGCTTTCATCAAGGGTGACCGACACATGGCATCCACCGTAACGGAATGCCGTTAAGCTATCGGGGCGGGTTTTGGATCCGATAATCCGTTAACAGCCCCGACCAATGAGGATTTTCCACGTGTAAAATCATCATTGGCTAGAGGAAACACGTGTCGGCTCATCGTCGGGACAGATGTCATCCACTCACTAGACAGAAGGCGCCTATGATACGTCGACACGTGGCACGGCCCAACAAGTTTAAATGGGCCGGCCCAACTAAAGGCCCACAAGATTTTGCGGACCATAATGGGCCGTCACAGCTAAAGGCCCACGAGATTTTGCGGACCATAATGGGCTGGCCCAGCTAAAGGCCCACAAGATTTCGCGGGCCATAATGGGCCGGCCCAGGTAAAGGCCCACAAGATTTTTGTATGCCATAATGGGTCGGCCCAGGTAAAGGCCCAAGAAATTCTTGCGGATCATAATGGGCCGGCCCAGCTAAAGGCCCACGAGATTTCGCCGACATTAATGGGCCGGCCCAGCTGTAGGCCCACAAGATTTTGAGGACCCTAGTAGGCCGGCCCGTTAACTGGCCGCCATGTTTTGGGCCAAATGTCGGCCATATTTGATACGGTCATTAATGGCCTGCCACGCTCCGGGCCTAATAGTGGCCCATATGAGATCCGGCCCGTTAAAAGCCTACCACGTTCTGGGCCAAATTACGGCCCAGATCAGGTCCGACCCTTTAAGAGGTTTTGGGCCTAATTATGGCCCATATCAGATTCGGCCCGTCAACTGGACACTATGCTTTTGGGCCCACTTGCTAAAGGCCCACTTAGTAATTCGGCCTGATATTAGTTTTGGCCTGTTAAGGGCACGTTTAACATTTTGGCCCTATATTAATTTCAGCCTGTTAAAAGCCCATCATATAGTTGGGCCTAACTACGGCCCGGTTTGCATCCGGCCTGCTCGCAGCCGATATCTGATTGGGCCAAACAAGGACCGAGACAATTTTCGGCCTGTTAAAAGCCCATGATTTGATTCGCACAATCATGGGTCGGGGTTCATTTTGGGCTGCTGCCGGTCCGTGAGCTGATCGGCACGTTTCAGGCCCAACCTACATCGTGATTGCATGACGGCCCGATTATGTACCGTAATTTTACGGTTTGGCCGGTTTACTGCGAAGACAGGATATATATATAGTAAAATAACTGCAACATCGTGAATAAGAAAAAACCTATACTATACAATAAAGAAATTACGGCATATTACATCCACTTGGCATCAAAGTTCGCCACTATGATAATAAAGCACAAGCAGACAACGGTTTACATACACTGGGCATCAAAGATCGCCACTAGTGCAAATAAACACACCGACAAAATAATATACAAAACTGATAGCACTTCAATAGAGTTCAAGAAAGGTTAGCCCTGCTGGGGAGCTGCAGTGCAAGCAGCTGAGCAAGATGATGAGACTGCGCTTGTTCAACACTTATATCTTCATCACTCTGAAAGATAAACAAGCATACAGACGACGGGTTTTGCACATAAAAGTATCAGTGCTGAGAATTCATCACATTTCTTACTGACGAATAAAGTGACACAGTTTAAACTTGCATTAATACAATATGGTATTGTTCAGGTCAAGACATGGCAGGAAATGACATTGTGAAGGAGTTGGCAGCTTCACGACACCACTGGATTACAGATCAAGAACTCATAAGTATCAATGGTTAGTGTGCTGTCAATTTATACCATTTCAGATTGGCAAATAAAGAGATGGTTTAAATAATAGTAGAATGATATGACATTTTTCATAGTTAAGACATTGCAGAATATGACATTGTGCTGTAGTGGGTAGGTTCACCACACCACTAGATTACAGATGAAGAACAGAAGCATACATGCAGTGCAAAAGAAGATCACTTGCTCTGTATAGTTTAATTTACATGGAATGAAGAAGGAACTTGGTTGTACAACTGAAAACTTAAATTGAGAAAGGACGAACTTTTGTTTATGAACTACATATAATAAACTTTAAACAAGCAATTTGATGCAAACACCAAAAATAAACAGCTATTGCAGTCATGCCTAACCAAATATATACAACAAAGTTTGAAGGCTTGATATGGACAAACTTACATTATTGGTGAAGACAGGCTCTATAAAGGCCTTGTCCATGCTGATGGGGGGGGGGGGTCAATTCAAGAAGTTTACCACAGAATCTTCTTCAAAAGCAATGCCTTTATTCTACATTTTGTTAAGAGTAAATATAGATGTGATAATATACGAAAAAATGGAGAATATTTAAGATAAGATGAAGAGTGATGTTACATAACCAAGTAGCTATAAATGTAAGTGCAGCGATACAAGAAAAGGTACAGCCAAGAGCAATGCACAGCTAAACTTCTTCAGTACCAACCTTATGGTAAGAGTAAATATAGATCTGATGTGTAGAAAATGGAGGGCAAAGGAGAATAAGCTGCAGAGTGATGGTACATGAACAATACCTATCATTATAAGTACACTGATAAAGGACAACATGTACTTACAAGAACAATGTAGAGCTAAAAAAACATTGGCATTGGATATATTCTACACTAATGTAACCATTCATACAGATCAGATAATTTGGAGCGAACAATTGATAGGCAAGCTATCATGCATACTGCTGTCACATAATGAACCAGGTATGTATGCAAGTACAGTGATACAGGACAACAGGTACTAACAAGAGCAAAGCAGCGGGCAGCATATTTGCGATATCCTGTCGTTCTTTTCAAACCGGAATTCTTCTTCGAGCAGATTTCCTGCAAAAAAGATCCGTAAGGCACATGCAGAAAAGTAGAAGTTCAAATTGTCATGAGATTTCATAGACAGTACCTCATCCTGGGAACGAGACCAGTGCATAACAAGGTTTTTCCATTCAATGTCTTCTAAATTTATCACAGGAGACTTCACCGGAAATTTGTTTATAGACTTGCCATCAAAGTGTGATTTCCTCAGGTAACACCGATACTGCTGCAATGCTTCCTTGAAAAGCACAAGCAAGCTTTGCTTGTCATGACTATCCAGATTAACCCTCGCCTAGTTACAACAATGTAATGTAAATCATTGATGTGTTCAATCAGCAGAAAACAGGAAAATAATAGCCATGAATAATAGCACTTACACGTAAGTTGGACAAGAACATGTGAAAATGGTGTTTGTCTTCACAATAATCTTCCCATGATGAGAATATATGCACGTAGTCCCTAACAACATTGAAAGCATTGTCTTTTAAACTGGGAATAAATGGAATGGGGTTCCAATCTGCAGGAATTGGCCGTCTCTGCAGTTGGGATAGGTCTTCGGTCGGTAGACTTGTTGTACTTTTTGCTGGAGTGGGATTTTTCTGTGGTACAACTAGTGCTATGGCAAATGAAATCGGTATACCTTTTGCTGGAGTGCAGGTCCTGTGTGGTGGGGCTAGTGGTGTGGCCAGTGAAGTATGGGTACAGTCTACTGGAGTCGGTCCTACGTTTTGTGTCACTGGTTGTACAGCCAATATAAGTGGGGTGCTGTCTGGTTTCTCCAGCACCACCACATTTTTCAAGGACTTTGCTGGTGCTCCTTTAAGTTCAGCAATCACCCTCTTCCTTTTTGATGTCTGATGCACAAGAACAACATTTGAGTGGAAAAACATGGTATGATGACAGATGGAATATGTATTGATAATGGATGGGCATGGCATCTCGACATATATGATGAGTAAACTAAGCAGATGGTGGTGCAACAAAGTAGAAGAAATGCAAGACAACATATGCAAGATACCCGCAATCAATAAAACATTGCCAAATTAGAACAGACACCTTGATGGGTGAACAGGACAGGCCATCTGCCTTTGACTCCTTGAGGTTAGAATAGTCATTAGGATCATATTCTGAACAAGAATCAACAGGTGGGGAGCGTATGAGTTTCATTGCATCCAGAATGGCACTCAATGCCTTGGTGCCAATTTTGTAAGTCATTGCAGTGTTTAGCTTCAAGAGTGGACTGCTGCTAGTGCGACACAAAGCAGCTACACAGATCATAGTGTAGATATAACGGGAAAACCTTAAGCATCAGAGTAAAATTAGCAAAGTGGAATTTGCTAGAATATATGTGCTAGTGTTGCCGGTATGGCTAGAAAGGCTTCGGATACCAGCTCTCTTCAAGTGAAGGTGCGGTACTGTTAATATCAATGTAACTCTCAAAGGCGACACAGCTCCCCGCATTTCCTTGCTATTCTTATAGGATTCAAGTGGGCAGGCCACTACAAATCCTATTCCTATGTTTACAAGATCCTACGAATCAAAGAGGCTCAAAGTGTCCATCACAACCGACTATATAGACCTCTACACTGCAAATGTCCCTGCTCATCTTCAGTACAAGGAACATACTGTACTACTATCATACTCCCTCCATTCCAAAATATAAGTCTTGGTAGAGATTTCCACTATGGATCACATATAGATGTATCCAGGTACATTTTAGAGTGTAGATTCACTCATTTTGCTCCATATGTAGTCCATGGTGGAATCTATACAAATACTTGTATTTAGGAACGGAGAGAGTACATATTAAAGAAGAACAGAAGAGGAACGTGGTAAAGAAGAGCAAGAAGATTTTGGATAATAAAATGTTGGTTGCGCAGTGCCCACACATGATGAACCAGAGCACATTAAGAATGCAACTCCTAGCTATCTCTCGACCATTTCAGGCGGTTGGATGAAGATCCTACATCTCCTAACCCTTCTTCTTCCTCATCTCTGATTTTTCCCATACAGAACACCGCACGGGCCGCCGGCCGGACCACCGGCCCCCACCGCCTGTGTTCCTCCGCCACCCCCACCCCAACCCCCACCCGCGTCGAGTTTTCTTCGTTCGGCAAGGCCCCACAACCACCCGAGCCCCTTCGATCGCACCGGCGAACTCCGGCGAGCTCTGAAAAATCAACTGACCCAATTTTGAAATTTAGTCTACTGTGATTTAACTAGTGTGGAATATAAAAGGGGAAAACCATAAGCATTGCGAGTATGGTGTTGAGCGTGCCATGGCGGATCTGAAGGTGCAAACCGGACAAAGGCAACTTTGCAACCAAGACAAGAAATCAGAGTAAAGCAGTGGCGATCTATTTTCTTGCTGTGATAAATAAGTTGAGCAGATACGAAAGAGTATCGCCTCTGGTACGGCGCTGTGTACGCATCTGCTGAGAATTTGACGGTGTTGCGGTAGTGATGGCTGTCGGCAGCGTGGAAGCAGATCTAGGAGGGTAGACGGTGGCGGCAGGGCGCGGTGGACGAGACGGTCGTAGGAGCGGCGCTGGCAAGGTGGACGACGGCGGGGATGAAGTAAGAGGACGGGATGCAAGGATCCCGGTCCAAAGCCGTGGATGAGAGAGGTCGATCTCTTGTAATGGACGGCGGCGTCAGGGTATCATCTGCGGCATGGTGGAGGAGGACGATGGTGGATGGGGTGGCGGACGGCGGCGGACGGAGGAGGGTGGGGTGGAGAGGGTGTTTTGGCGCCCACGGAGTACGAATGGGAAAAAGGGAGGTAGAGAGGAAGGGGGAACCATGTATTCAGGGCGCGCTTGTCTCAAATGCGAGAAAATTTACAAACTTAGCCCCCGTTTCAAATTTCTACTACATCACAACAACACTAGTCGGTTGGGGATAGGACGGTAATCTTGCATACACCGAATATTTGCCGACGAGAGTTTGTATTTGGCGCCCACCGTGTATGAATATGAATCAGGGAGGGAGTCGATTTCGGCCGAGGACACACTGTGTTTTGGTGCCCACCGTGTATGAATCCGGGTGAGAGGCGGTTACGTCACATTTGGGTGAAATTACAAACCTACCCCTATCGAAACCTATAGAAATCCAACATATAGGCTTTGCGTGGCAGGGATAGGCACTACTGATTTCCATCTCGCAGATTTTGGTTTCGGGCGGTTACTGCGACCTTCCCCGCTTCGTTCAAATTTTGCAAAGTGCACTTTTACCGTGCCAACTCAATTCGAATCCCGTTTGTATTCTATTTTTTTGGGCGGGATCCATTTTCAATTGGAATTACATTCTATATACATCATTTTTTAAATATACTTTCAAAAGCACAACAAAGAATTCTGCTCCTTTATATGTATAATATGATTTACAAATACAACGATCTCGAAATCTTAAGGTTGAATTCGAAACAATTTAACCAAATTATGTTCTACTAAAATGTATGGATCAGTAATATCTACATATTAAATAACATAGATGTGCGTGAATTCATATGAGTATGCATGTTTGATAGATCAATTTTGGTTCGAGTATGGATTACATGTATCATCATCTCGAATTCAAATATTTGAATCCCTTTTTTGTTCACTCCTTTCACGCCCATCTCTCTCGCATGCATGCTCCTTCAGGTAGCTATCACTCTCTTTTCTCCAGCTCACCCGCATGCTCACTTCATGTTGCTCCTATCCTCGCAAACATGGTCTCTCGACGTCTCCCTTGAGAAGTGTCACACTCTCCCTATCATTATAAATTACACGGTTTTCATTATCTCTCACGTCTCTACTATTCTCTGATATCACTCGGTACCTAAACTTTCTTTTTCACCGCCAAACACACAGTCTCCACTCGTCTTTCACTTTGTCTTTCTCTCTATGGGATTCTCTCACACACCCTATATGTCTCTACATATGACTCATACCACTAAAATTACTCTCTCTATCTCTCCTGTAGACACAACATTTGTTGCGGTCTCCTTTTCGTCTCCATCCCAGACTGACATTATTCATTTGTTTACTGATTAGACAACCCCGACTACCGTCTGCTCTCTCTCTCTCTCATAGACACACACGCACAACTCCTACCACTAAAATATGAATGGAAAACGAGATTTTGTTATACCCAAACAAAAAAGGACTAGAGGGAGTGATTTCTCTGACACGGACGTTACCTCTCATAGCGCAGGCATTGAACCGGCGCGTCGACCAAAAGGGCCGCACTTGCTGCAGGCCCGGCTGAGCACGCCTCCTCGCCGTGTGCAACCAGCTTAAGACTGCCCCACATGCCTTCATTGAATCCGCGCGTGTGCCGGCAACACGTCCTTCCGCGAGCCGGCAGGCATTTTAGAACACAAAAAATGACTAAAATATAATTAATTTACGCTTGGTCTTGACTTGTTGTGCTCGCACTGGTAGCAGGAACTAGTAGAGGATTTTCTTTATTTATAACTCTCCTCACATTTTTTGGCTTTGAAGTGAATCATGGTTGTGGACATTATGTATGAATGTGCAGATATCTATGAACATGAGTTCGATGTGGAAGTTGAACTTGGAATGTCGGGCTTGCGCGTGAACTATACCATGTCCAATGCTTTGTTTGTTATTATTTGGAAAGTAATTGCTGTTTTTACATGACCTGAAAAAACATTTTGTGCCACATCAGTAGATGCATGGACATCACAACAGGCATGCTGATTGGATAAACATTTGAACATAGCTATTATGAAGGAAATTTTGTATTGACAACAGTTTTAGATAGCAGGAGACGCCTAGCCTGCTCTGCCTCTGCTAGCTTATTTCTGGCTTCTTCTATCTCTTCTTTGGCTTGGGTGAAGGGAGCATCTGATTGCTCTTTTCGCTTCTTCAAGAACTTAGCTACATTCTCAAGGGCTGTTGCACACTTTCTTTCAGCCTTTACTAATGCCACGAGGACACGAACAACTGACGACTCCACCTGGCTTGTGTGTAATCCAGCATCATCTGGGAATTTGCACCTTGTGTCTAATCCAGCATCATTAGGGAACTGTCACCTTGTGTGTAATCCAGCCTCATTTTGGAAACATGATCTCGAGGTTGACCATACTTCCCTCCTTGCAGGAACTGCATCCTGACATGAAGTTACTTCTTTTTTAGATCAATACTCAGAGCAACCTAGATCCATTTAGTAGAAGCCAAATAAACAGAACTCGGAGAAGTGAATTCAAAAGGAATAAATAAATAAAAACAGACTACAAGGTGAGAACACCCACTTCCTACATCAAGCTAAAAACGAAAGCATTAGTACGATTAAGACTCTTCTTATTACACATCGAAGAACACCACACTTAAGAGAAACAGAAACTACAACATATACACATCGAAGAACACGAGGCTACACGAAAGTAATTGAAAGGGTGTTACTTACCAAAGCTCGTTTTACAGGTTCGGTGCAGCTCCTCTTTAACTTGTCACGCTCCTTGAAGATGTCCCGAATATCCCGTGTTTGGTCTTCATTGCTCCTCTGCATGTTCGCACTCGTGGTTTTAAAATCTCAACATGGCAAGAAAAATATACTACTAGTAATACTCGCGCATCTTGTGGGCAACATTAAAGCACTTGTCTGCCATGTTAGAGCATCTCCAACAAGATAAACTACTCATACAAATGCATCTTGATGCGTGCAATGCATGGGCATTTTGCAAGTTCTAAAAACCTTTCCATCATTTGCCACACTAATGGTTGCAGATGAAAAACCTACCCAAGCACAGCGCGATACAGGAGTGACGCACAATTACAAAATGATATTCTGTTGGACAATGGAGGCTATAATCAATTACTTTTATGGGAACAATAGCACCTAGGAAATTTGAAGGGTAGGTATGAAAAAATTGGAACTGCACATGTACTGCTAAGTGATTCAATAGACACATTACCAATCGAGGAGGAGAACGATGGTCGCGGCAGCCTCTGTGAGTCATGGTCGGCAACGGGAGTCAGTTCATTGTCCATGACGGTGGTACGTCTGTGCTTGGTGTCGGCTTCCGGGAAGCAGATCCAAGACCGTGGAAGATGATGCCGGGGAAGAGGCTCCGTGTACGATGACGAAGGTGGACCGACTCTAGTGCGGCGTACGAGGTCGTCGATGAGGCAGATGCGCTACGGTGGACGAGTGTGCCGATGTAAAGGGGAGGAGCACGAAGGCTGCGGTGCCGTGGAGAAGTCTATTTTGCGGTGGGGATAGAAATTGGGGAGTATTCAGGTGTACTACTCTGGGTACCGGGGTGGGGTTGGCTGGGTAGGGTGAACCTGAAGTTACGAAAACAGCCCCCTACCAAGCGTCATCCATAGGCCTGTTCCGAAGGCTATGATGGTAACTTACCACTGCTCGAATCAGGGTCATGGGAGATTTTCCCGCCGACCTCAAAATTTTGTGACACTGGACTCCCCGTGTGGCGTGTTGAGTGATTCGGCTAAGCAACTAGCGAGTAGTAGTAGTAAACTATGAATATTAGGTTTGACCGAAGTCAAACTTCCGAAAGTTTGACCAAGTTTATAGAAAAATATAAACATTTACCATAACAAATATGTATGATGTGAAAGTACATTCAATAATGAATCTAATGGTATTTATTTGTTATTGTATATGTTAATATTTTTTGTTATAAGCTTTCTGAGAGTTTACAAAACTTGACTTTGACCAATGCTAATATGCGGACTTAAATAAAAACGGGGGGAGTACACATTTGTTTTCTTAGTTTGTAGTGAACTAATCATTTGTTGAAATTGTGAAATAAATATATTAGGCTATTGACTTCGAATGTAATGGTCTATACAATTCAATAGTTACAATCATTGTCGAATCCCAAGATGTATACAAGGTCTATAGTACTTCACAACATGCTCAAAGTCACATAATCCCAGTCAAATGAGATTCTAAATGCATTTCATAGTTATTACTTTGTAGGATGCAACAAGAACAACCATAACTCTACATCATCCATTATAGAAGCAACATTTTGACATATCCCAATGTGTGAATGAAACATGCAGAGAGAGCTTTTGAATATGAAGCAGATAGGGCGGGAAAGATTGTATGTATGTGGACGAGAGAGTAGGAGACAAACCTAACGAGACAGAGAGAGAGATAAAGAGAGAAAGAGAGAGGAAGAAGTTAGGTCTGTGAGAAAGATGCATACATGTAATATACATGAGATGCATGTGCATCTGGATTCTGTATACGTGGAAGGAGAAGAAACAACATGTTTGATGAGAGAGCAGGAAAAACATGGACGAGAGGGGAAGGATCTCGTGGGTTGAGGGATTGACAATTTTGTGCGGGGGAGAGAGGGATTGGTAATTTTGTGCAAGAGAGAGAGAGGGTGGTGGGAGGAGTAAGTCAGCCGTCGTCACATCACCCTGCTTCCAAATGGCCCCGCATTCTCTAGCGCGGTGTGGTCGCTGTCTTTGATCTACTCGTTGCCCTCTTTGAAGATTGAGGTGTTGTGCATGTTGGGGTGCAAAGAAGCACAAGCGGGAGTGGTCGCCGTATAACCTTGGATAGGGATGAATTGTGTGCTCGGGGGAGTGTGTGTGTGTGTGTTGTGTTACGTGTGTCTGTGTGTGTGTGTCAGATATTGAGAGAAAACAAACCTAAGGAGAGAAATGGGTATTCACGAAGAGATTGTGCGGGCCTTGAGGTGGGCAGGGGCCGGGTGAGGGTGTCAAAATGTGCGCGTTGATGCATGTGTTGCATGCGACCGTGCGGGGGACGGACGAATCGAGAGAGATGGTTGTTGTGTTACGGATGCGCCTCTCTCTGTCTCTCTCTCCCCCTCTCTCTCTCTCACACACACACACAAGTAAACTAGAAGACCGTTCTCTCATGTATACACAATGTATCGGCATCTGTCTATGTCTCACTCATACACGATCATTTGCACATTCACACCTCTCTATGTCTGTATCACACGCACACCGTCTCCACATTGCCCTTCTGCCACAACAAACATATGGACACATACACACGTTCTCTCTCAGTCACACACACAAAATCAGCATTAAAAAAACTAGGGCGCACCTAAAACGTCCAAATCCAAATAAACATGAACTAGAGCTAAATTCAAATATATGGAAATATTGCAGCGTCAAGAAATTTCACAGGAAAAAAAAAGTTGAGTAATATTCGAGGATTGTTTTCACATACACAAAAAGGTTCGGTGGATGTCCTTCGAGCGTGACACGGTGACGCACCGTTCGATCGACCGCGCGGTCGCGGTTCACGCGCTTGCACAGGATTCTGTATCGTGGCCGTGGTACTAAGGCTGATCACAATGGGCAAGAACATAAGCTAGTAACTAATAAAAGCGCTGCCTAAGTCTAATGTTTACGTGTACTAGTACAGTTTCCTTTTTAGTTTGACCAACCTTATATATAAAACTAAAGTAAGCTCCCACACGCGCACTCATCAATATGTCGCCGCTGCCGTTGCGCATGCCGGCGCCCGCCTGCTCCGGGCAACAATTTCTCGCCCATCACCGTTTTGTCGCCGCCATCCCTATGCCATGAAGCCGAAGGCTCGCCCGCTCATGTCATCTGCAGTCCCTCCTCGCGATGCCGCCGCGCTGCCAAGCACGCGAGTAGCTGGTGGAGCCGCGTCTATGCACGCAGCGTACGAAGAGGAGGACGAGCACGTGCTCCAACACGCCGGTGAGGAGGAACTAGCGTGTCTTTGTCGTCTCCGCCCGCGCGGAGGAGGCGCGCATGGTGGCTGTCGCGGCGGAAGCCAGTCACGCGCGCGTCGAGCCCGCAAACTGGGTGCGAACGCGGAATCTACCTTTGATACCTTGAATGCCACGTGGATCCTTCAAGCTGAAGGAGCAATTTGGGTCAGTCGACTCATGTGAGCCGTTTGATGCAACATGGATGGCTAGAAGGGCTTCTTCCACCTCTTCTGTCGTCTTCTTCCTTCGCTCCATCGAACTTCTTTCACAAATCGACTGACCCAAATTATACTACTAGTATGAACGTATTAAGTACAGTAGGAACACGAAGATACGAGCAGTAGTACCAACTGCAAGAAGAACAGTAGTAAGACATAGTACTAGTACTATTGTACGTACTAAAGAGTTCAAATAATGAGAAAGAACATAAACATAGTTCCGCTAGGGCCTCAGCACAACACACCCTTGAAAATATACTAATAAGCAACTAATCCGCTTGACACTGCAGTAGAACCAGCATGAGAGACGACACTGCCACCTACTTGGAGTTTGAGTCCACGTCCTCGACTTCGTCCTCGTCCCTCTTCCTCTTCCTCTTCACCGACGCTTCTTTGCTTGAACCGGACACTGGGCTCTGCTTCTTCATCCAACCATTGTAGATATTTAAACAAAGGTAGGCATCCATTGCTGTGTATAGGATGTGATCTTCATCTAATGTCTTCGACTCCCATGCATGATGAAACTTGTGATGAGGTTTCTTCAGTTTAGCGTACGAAGGATCAATCATGGCTGCTGCCAGGGTCAGCATTAAAGGTTGATAGGAGGACACCAGGCTTGCCATCTGGAGATCGAAGGGCTGGCCTAGAACGAGACCTATCCGACGCAGGACGTCACTATCGTTCTTAAAGCCTACAGTAACGAATTTCACTCTTTTGTCCTTGAGGAAGTTCTTAAAATCATGGCACTCAATGTCGGCATGGCATATGTGGTAGACCAAGCAAATGTTATGTACGCAAACCTGGATCACGGTGGGCTTCTTCCTCTCTTCGTCCTTTAGATCCTTCTCTCGTCCCAGGACTATGGTGTACTCAACATCTAGCCCAGCGACCCACTCATCCATTGAACTGTTGAACATGCGTAGGAAGCGAGCAAGCCATGCTTTCACCGTCTCGGATCCATGTGTGTAGATGATGATGAACTGATCGCCGGTGATGGCTCTAACCTGGTACTCAGCGGCAACCATGGAGATTTGGGAGGCCATGTATTTTGGAGGAGGGTTAGGAGAAGTTGAACTGTTGTACCCCGCAAAAAAAACTGGGAGCGAACTAATGTGAAAGGACGGGACGACTGGGAGCAAACTGTTGTAAGGTAGAAGACGGGGACGAGTAGGGCATGCAAACGGCATGGGGTTGCTGGCTTGCCCGGTGGATATACGGCTGCAAGCCCCCAAAGAGTTCTCAAGAACTATGCGGGACCCACTAGATGTCATGTCTACTAGACCCATATCGTAGGCCTGACGGTATAGCTTCTGCCTGTTCGCACGCCATGCCGGCGCGTGGATGTAACTTCACTTAATACCGTCAAACGTCGCGCCTCCCACGACCTTCGCATCCCTCGTGCGGTCGCGCCCTTTGAGATTTCGACCGGCTATAATGAGCAATTTTTTGCCTTTTTTTAGACAAGCAATTCTTTTTGCCTACTCCGCATGCATGATACTCCCTTTGGTCCTTTTTACTCCCGTCAACCGTTTGCAAAGTGTTTGACCAAATTTATACTTTTTTTGAACACCACCTTATATTAATTAACCAGCCACACCAGTACACTCATTCGATACAATATTCACCACACAGGGCAGTACGTTATTTGCAAGAATACCATCTAATCTATTGTCAAAGCTATACTTAGCGATTAAGTGTGCCACCTTATTGGCCGAACGGCTAATCTTTGACAATTGAAGATTGTTGATCAACTTCGAGATGCTCAATGCTTTCATCTTCAGGTCACGCATAGCAGACCTATCAACGCTTTGACAGGCATCAATGAAATCCCACGACCAAATTTATACTAAAAATATCAATATCTACAATACTCCCAAAACACTTAGGCGTGGTGCATTAACTTCTACCTCGTTTCTTGTTTCTTGACATATCAACCAATAGGAGATGTGGGTGTGCATGCTTTTAATGACTTGAGACTACCAAATACGACATGCAGTGGTTAGTTCATTGCATGCAATGCTATTAATTAGCAAATAAACATTAAGATCTCTCATTTTCCCCTCCTCCTTGGTCACAGTGCACAATCTAAGATGACTTGCTCACCTAGACGGAGGGAGTACTGATTATAATGAGTACTCCCTCCTTCCATCTATATAGGGCCTAATGCGTTTTTCAAGACCGCCTTTGACTATTGATAAAATTAATACTACATGACATGCATAATGTGAAAATTATATCATTGAAAGCTCCTTTCACATACGAATTTGATGATGTGCTTTGTGTAAGTTGCATGTCATATATTATTGCTCTAAAATTTGGTCAAAGTTAGCCTCGAAAAATGCATTAGGCCCTATATAGATGGAAGGAGGGAGTATAAGAACTACATTTTATAATGAGTGTAAAAATATTGATTTGACATTGTGAATGTTGACACATTGTGGAATAGTTTTTGAAGTCTGCAAAAGTACTCAACTAGTGTTGTCGTGCTCCACAAAAAAATGTGTTTACCAATGCATGCATGAACTCTAGTTACTCTAACCCCCTCTCTTCTTTAATTCTTTGCCACATCAGCATGTTTGCTATTCCCGTGTGCATGATACCAGCTAAGATACCACCATTATGGCCAGCCATAATCATCGCATGCAATAATTTAGTGCACCTTGAAATATGAACATGTGTGGGGCGTGTTTTTTTAATGACTTGAGACTATACCTAGCCCGGCATGCAATATGACTTATTATGCACCATTCCCCATACCTGCAGGAAGCCCGTTCGTCTCCAAATTTTTTCCTCTCCATGTGTGGAAACAATATGCCTGTCAAACTCTCCTTCTCCCTCTGGCGGTCCCACCACTCCACCCCGTGTGAAAAAATCTGCATGCATGACTCTCCTCCCCCCATGCTCGTCCAATCCGTTGTGACCAGCAATATTTCCACCCCTTCGCTCCCCCGTAATTTACTCCAACAAATATGCCCATGTAGTTGTTACTTAACTGTAGGTGCATTCGGTCACTGACATATGGGCCCAACAGGGGTCTGGCCCACATGTCAGTGACGCAACTGGACCGGCAGTTAAGTCAGTGCAGCTCAGTCCATATCTTATGTAGGTGTGCCATTGCTCGCTATAAATACTGCGCCTCCCACGACATTGCTATCTCCTCCCCCTCACGTTCATGTTCATCGCTATCTCCTCCCCCTCCCTCTCACGTCGACCACCATGGTATCGCCCCTCCCAAGCCCTAGGAGCCCCTCACTACACCGCGTGGACGGTCACGCGTCACCGCTCTGTTCCTCACTGCCACTAGTCGAGGAGGACGCGTCGGTGTTCCGCTCCTCGCCTCTACGCGACGCGTCGCCATTCCGTTCCTCACCGCCACTAGTCGAGGAGGACGCGTCGGCGTTCTGCTCCTCGCCACGACGCATCGAGGTGGACGTGTCGGCGTTCCCAATCTCGCCAGCACGCGCGCTGGAGGACGCGTCGGCTCCCCGCTATGAGGAGAACGTCGCGCCGCCCACCGAGCCCCCCAGCCTTGAGGAGCTTTGGAAAGAAATGGATGTCGCCTTGTGGGAGGCTTTGCCTCCAGCAGAGCGCGCCAAAATAGAGGCGGAGAACAAGGCCGAGGAAGAGAAGCGCACTGTGGAACAAGCTGCATGGGAGGCCTATGTCGCGGCCGAGAGAGTCAGGCAATTGGCTCTTTGGCAGAAGGCTCGTGCGAGGGCGTGAGGGTGGCGGAGGACGCCCGTGCCGACGCTCTGAGTGCAGTCGGGCCCAAGCGCCTCATCTACGCTTGGCGGTACGTGGACCGGGTGCACGCTTCCAGCAAGGAGGAGTAACTGTTGGCGTCGGATCACCACACCGGTGAGATCGCGCTCGCCCGCCGGCAAGCCGCCAATAAGCACCTCGCGAGTTGCGAGGCTAAGGAAGAGGCGTTGTGTCGGCGCGCTGGGAAACGGCCGTGCATCAGGGCACTCGTGGTGCGCCGCAAGCGCTCCTGCGAGCGTCATGGCTTTTAGGAGGAGTATAATTTTTGTTTCGTAAGGCGATCTCATTAGTTTTGGGACGCAAATGATAAATCCCGAATGTTCAGGAATTTTTTGCGTCCTTAATTAAGTATGTAAAAGGGAAAGTTTGGAAACCTTGTGTATTCGTACGCATTTTGCAAGTACGTGCATATAGCACAAACTTTACTATATACTATCGCACTACACGTCTCTCTCGATATATGCTTGCAGACTATGCTACTCCCTCCGTCCAGGTCAATAAGTCATCTTCGGTTGTGCACCGTGACCAAGAAGGAGGGAAGACTTATACACCTAGACGGAGGGAGTACTACTATTACTTATGTACGTGCACATGCACGTTTTAACATTACGATGCGGTTTTTGTAAAAGTGGAAAAACAACACTAGTCAAGCTTGTGAAACGATTCAATGCAAAACAAATGCAAAAATGCTTGTTTGATTGGTTACTTTTAGCTTCCTTCTCTGTGGTCACTTCTCTGTCGTACTTTGTACGGAGTATCTCACTGGTTGGAAAGGCATGCAAATTCCCAAACCACTTCCTACACCCTGTATCTCACTGGTTGCCGGTGTTGATGTTGTCGCCCATGTCATCGAGGATGAGGTTGCCGAGGTCGGGGAAGAAGTCGTCGTTTGCAACTAATCTTGTGGACTAGCACGGTTCGTAGTCGTTCCACGCTCGGGCATTGAAGTTTGTAACTATTTTAGATTAGAATATACTACTCCTCCGGTGCTAGTAGTAGAGAAGAGTCCTACTCTACTACTCTACTCAAGCAAGTTAGGGCATAGCATTGTAGGGAGTACCAGTACTGTGATCACTCAAGCAAGATGTCTGGCATCGACATGACCCTACGCTGCTGGTATGTGTCTCGTGAGTCAAGCGGCATGTTGTAGTCATCATCACCTGTCAACTTCCCGCAACACATATTCGCTTCTCCATCTCTGTCCGCACATAATCTCGTCCAATCTTCCATCCCCGCTAAGGCGCCTCCCCCTCGTCTGAAACCCAAGCACTAACAATGGCAGAACCAAGCAGCATCCGCCGAAAGAGTGGCTGGAATTTGCTCCCCACAGAGGTAATCAAGCTCATTGTTTCGCGTGTGGACAATCTCAGTACCATGCCGCTCGCCGCGTGCTCGTCGAGGCTGTACCATTTACTCAAAGCCCTCAGGCCGGAGCTTTTTAAGCCAGCTCCTTGCTTGCTGATGCCGCCTGATCTTCAGAAACGGCGTGTCACGCAGCATAACGATCGTAGGGTGGCGAGCATCAACCCCCTTGAGTGCGATCCAATCCCCGTCAGCCTCAACTACATTAACGGTATGTACTGGGTCGGCATGAACATGTCTTGGATGGTGCTCATCGATGGTCACAGCAGCTGGATGCTCGTGGAGGTCTACACCCGGCGATTGATCCCCCTTCCTTCGATTAACACTGCACTGCTTTGGCACCGTGGCCCAGAATACTCAGAATCTTACAGTAGCCAACATGATACCAAGTTTGATTTGCTCAAGGTTGTAATCTGCCAAGTGCCCACAAGATCTGTGAATTATAAAGACTTCAGGCTAATTGTGTTCTTCAACCGCGGTCTCGCCTATCTGACAGGTCACTGCGGTAAGTCGATAAATCTGCACGTCCATCGCAGGATCATACATCCTCCATGGTTCTCTGATGCCATTGAACACAAGGGCTTCATTTACATTGTCGACTCCTTCTATGGCTGGACGTATTGCTGGCCTACTCCAGTCATCGCTACAAACGGCTGTTACAGTAGTATGTTACTTTCCTATGATATCATGATGGCTTGCTTATATTACTGTCAACATTTGCTGAAAAAATATTCATGCTCATAACATGTTGTTCTTAAGATTGACTAAACCAAGAGCCCTTTTTTATTTGACTCCAACTTGATATGATGTTGTAGGCCGCCTGGTGTCCCTACCCTTCCTAATCCTAGAACCTTTCAAAGAAAAGCGGCATGGCAGTTGCAGGTGGTTCCTGGCTCGATCAGACGACAGCGAAAGATTGATGATCGTTCGCACGTACCGGACGTGTTGTTTCGCGGAATACAATCACAATCACTGCAAGGTCTTTGAGCAGGATCCCAGCTTCTCTGGGCCTTCAGGAATTTTTGACTGGAGGCTGGTAAGTAGCCTTGGTACACGCTCTCTGTTTGTCAGACTGAATTATCCGATTCACTAGGAGATAACCGACGGCAAGGATCATGATGGCAGCGTGGTTTCGTTCATCAGGAAAAACTGTGTGTACACAGCGTACCATGCGTCTCTGCATGCACCATACCCTGATATGTGCCGCCACACTCTGCAACCCAAAGTAGGAGAGAGGGTCGCAAGTATCAGACTTCGACCTGCTGGTTGGAGTTTCCCCCGTCAGGCACCCATCTGGTTCAAGCCGTCAGCCAATCTCCACAGCTTAATAAATAGTAACGTCTAACTGAGCCAATTAGTTAGATGCGTACACTTGGTGTAGTAGGATCTTTATTTAGTTTGATGCATACACTTATTCTTTTTTGGTAGCCCTTTTGTAATGATGGCTGATGTTTGGTTTGGAAGAGAGAGCTGCGTCTTCACTCTTCTGGCCTGCTTACTGCTTCTGTTGCACCCCCAGCCCTGGTTGCTGCTACTGCTGTTTTCAATGTACAATCAGTAGTATATTTTGTCTGTTGGTTGAATAAATTTGTTGTTAGAACGACAAACATAATGTTTCAGAAGTCGTTGCATGGTTCGATCCTTTAGTGCCCCGTACCGTACGTAGCGCATACTATTTATCGTACGGAACACATTTTTTTGAAACTCGGAACACATTTTCCACTTGTTGATAACATGCAGCCCACTGATGAAGGCCCAATAGAGAAGCCCATAATTAACTGGAAGGGAGGCTCTCACATGAATCCGGCCCAGGTACATGCACATGGTCCCCAAAACGTAAATAAGTAAATAAATAAATAAATAAATAAATAAAGCTAAATGCTCATGCACCAGTTCTTTGGGAAAATAGGTAGCTCAGTATTTCTTTTTGAAGAATACCCAAGCTAGGCCTATTTGTTTTCTTCGAATTACTGGGCTACAAATCTTTCAAGACGAGGAGGGATGCATTCCGGCCTGGCTTAAGAGTATGGTCAATGTCTGTTAAAAGTAATATCAAAAGGGGTTGAAAATTCCAAAAAAAATAGCAAATGGGATATAAGTTTCTTTTTTGTTTTTGTTCTTCACTGATATCTTATACGTATTTCATTGGATTTAACATAACATAGTACTAATTTATTTTTAAATTTGTTTTAGTATGGCTATTAATTTTTGGATTAAGAATATTTCGTTCCCCAACAAAAATTTGCGAATTTTCAAAATTTCCCACATATTTAGTTAATTTTTTGACCCTGGTACTGACCAGAAAATGGCCAGCAATTCTAAAAATGGAAAACGGGCTGCAATAAATTCCATATGAATTAGAAAATGAGTAAAAATTATAAAAATAATAGCAAATGGGCTGTAAACACCACAGATTTCGAGGCTGACTTGTTTATGCAAGGCTTTGTCTGTGAACACACGATTCTAGCAGCAGTTAGTGTTGGATGTCCATCCAACGGCCGACGTGCTTCTTCAATCTCTGATCTTCCTGCTCCAGCCGCCTAAACTAGCGTCGGCGGGACTGCCTGCTCCCTCCTCTTGTGGCCCGCGGTGATGCCGCGCAGGCTTCCCTGGTCCACCCTACTCCCTCCGCTGGCCTGGCCACACGCAATCAACTGCCTCCTTATTACAGTAAACCAATAAACCCTCGTAAAGTCGTACTCCCCTCCGCGTGGGAAACAACTGTCGAGTCTTCCCTACCTCCGTTTCGTTCCCTTCCTAGGCCGCGCAGTCGTCCACCGCCCTGGTGCTCTCGGCGCGGCCTGGTCAACGTGGTCAACGACCGACATGCATCTGAAGTGGACTTTACATGGAGAGGCCGACAGCTGGGTCCACGGCTGCACGCAAGGAAGTCCCTCCTTATTACGCGCAAAATAATGATTCCTCCACCTGACATCAGGGACCCACTGAAAGGGTCTCTGTATTTCGCAAAAAAACATTACTGTCGCTGACAGCTCGGACCCACCAGCTATATCTTCGCACGCAAGGAAGTGCCTCCTTATTACGCACAAAAAAATGAATACTCCCCCTGTTAGCTGGGACCCAGTATAGTGGCAGGCTGACTTGTGGGCCTACTAAGTTGACGGGGATGGAGGGCTTTGTCAACTTAGTCAATATGCACGATTCTAGCTCCAGTGACCGTACGATGTCCATCCAACGGCCATAGTGCTTCTTCAACCTCTAGTCTTCTTGCTCCAGCCACCCAAACCAGTGCCGGTCGTGCCTCGTGCTCCTGCCTCCCGTGGCCGGCTGCGATGCGGCGGAGGCCTCACCGCCCCCTACTACTCCCACCGCTGGCCAGGCCATCCCTCTACTCAACCACACCCCCTATTATTCTGCGGCGATGGCAGCCTCAAACCGCAGCGAACCAGTGAACCCTCGTACTCCTCTACGCGTGGGCATCCACTGTCACGTCTTCCCCAACTCCGCGTTGTCCCCTTCCTAGGCCTCGCCGTCGTCCACCACCCTGGTGCTCTCAGCGCGGCGTGGTCAACGTGGTCAAGGAACGGCTTCCATTGGACGTGGACTGTATGTGGAGAGGCTGACAGCTGGGTCCACGGCCGCAGCAAGGAAGTGCCTCCTTATTACATGCAAAATAATTATTCCTCCACCTGACAGTGGGACCCACCGGACGGGCCATCGTATTTCGCGAAAAAAATGTTTCCCCTTGACTGCTGGGACCCACCAACTACATCTTCGCACGCAAGGAAGTGCGTCCGGGCAAAAAAAAACGATTCGCCCCCTAACTGCTGGGACCCACGAGCTACATCTTCGCAGGCAAGGAAGTGCCTGAGAGTCGGGACCCACCTGGTCAAAGCGTACGTAGCGTTGTCATTCTGGTCGCGAACGTGTACGTACATACTGGTCGATGTAGAGGCATGCACGTGTCGTAGTAGAGGCGCGCACGTGTCGTAGTAGAGGCGCGCACATAGCATTTACACGTACGTACAGCGGCCAGGGTGCAAGAAAGAAAATACGGCCACGTATGTGTACATACGGGCGGGGTCTCAAACGCCTACTCGCGCATACGTACGGCCAGGGCTCGTGTACACGGCTAGGTCAGAATGGAGAAACAGCATCGTCGTCGTGTTCATGGGGAGGCAACGGAATGCGTCGTGTTCATGGGGAGGCAACGGAACATGTGGGAGCCAACCGGCTAGGTCGGAACAGAATGCGTGGTCGTGTTCATCGGGAGGGCTTGGACGAAACAGGCGATGGAAACGAGGCCTGGCATACCGCAAAAAGGAGGAAACGGCCTTGTGTTCGACCGGCCACGTTCAAAACGGTATCTTGTTCATCGGGAGGGTTCTGGCGTACCGCAAAACGGAGGAAACGGCCTTGTGTTCGACCGGCCACGTTCAAAACGGTATCATGTTCATCGGGAGGGGTCTGGCGTACCGCAAAACAGAGGGAACGGACCTCCTACGGTCGAAACGGGGGTCCTATTGATCAGGAGGGGTGTGGCGTACCGCAAAACGGATGAAACGGACTTGTGTTGGAGTGCTACGGTCGAAACGGGGGTCCTGTTCATCAGGAGGGGTGTGGCGTACAGCAAAACGGGACTCCACGGGATACTGTTCATCTCCACCGTCGACCCCCTCCAGCCTCCACGAGCCACTGTTCATCCACCGTCGACCTCCTCCAGCCTCCACCTGCGACTGTTCATCCACGGGCTCCTGTTCATACAGCCTCCACCGTGTGCTACTCCACCGGCTACTGTTCAACCAGCCCTCTCCACAGGCTCCTGTTCAACCACCCCTCCACGGGCTACTGTTCATCCTGCCCTGCACCGTCTACTGTTCATCTTGCCCTCCACGGGGTGGTCCTGTTCATCCAGCCCCAACCGGCTCGATCGATCGGGGTCCTGTTCATCCAAAGGCAACACCACGGGGTCCTGTTCATCCACCCCCACCAGGAACTGTTCATCTAACCCCCCCCCCCCCCCCGCAATGCTCACTGTTCATCTAGAGGCAGCATCGATCGGCTTCAGTTAGCAGCAGTAGCGAAGAAATTGCTCGATCGGGTTCAGTTAACAGCCATCGATCGATCGCTCGGGTTCAGTAACGCGTAGCCTGCAGTGCAATAGCTCGGGTTCAGTTAGAGCCCAACGCCTCGCTCGGGTTCAGTTAGAGCCAACGCCTCGCACACACGCACGTACGTGTACGAGAGAAACATGCATCGCTCGGCCCCCGACCTCCCACCGTAACCGGGAACTCCCCGAAATTTTCCTCGCCCTCGCTTCTACCACGACTTTTTGTCATGGACGGCCCAAAGAATGTCATGCAGCTGCGTCTCCAGCCCGCCCAGGACGAAAAGCCCATTTTCTGTCATGATTTTTTGTCATAGAAGTAGGAGCCCACCACATCTATGATGATACCGGGGTTTGTCACAATTACCGTCATAGAAGTGTCATATGTATGACAGAAAAAATTTTGTTCGGCCCAAAATGTCATGGATGTGTCATTTTTTTGTAGTGAACGCTCACTGTTCATCCAGAGGCAGCATCGATCAGCTTCAGTTAGCAGCCGTAGCGAAGGAATCACTCGGGTTCAGTTAACAGCAAGGGATCGATCGATTGCTCGGGTTCAGTAACCCGTAACCTGCAGTGCAATCGCTCGGGTTCAGTTAGAGCCCAATGCCTCGCACACGCGCGCGTACGTACGAGAGAAACGCACATCGCTCGGCCCCCGACCACCCACCATAACTCGGAACTCCCCCGATATTTTCCTCGACCTCGCTTCTACCACGGTTTTTTCCGTCATGGACGGCCCAAAGAATGTCATGCAGCTGCGTCTCCGGCCCGCCCAGGACAAAAAGCCCATTTTCTGTCATGAATTTTTTGTCATAGAAGTAGGAGCCCACCACATCTATGATTATACCGGATTTTGTCACAATTATCATCATAGAAGTGTCATAAGCATGACGGGGAAAAAGGTCGTTCGGCCCAAAATGTCACGGATGTGTCTTTTTTTGTAGTGTCATCTTCTTGTATATAAGTCTCGAGGTGGAACTTGGGCAGGAGCACTTTTGCCCTTCGGCGGAGCGATTCCGCCGGGGGAACTTCCCTCCCGGAGGGGAAAATCATCGTCATCATCATCACCAAACTCTCCCATCTTGGGGAGGGAAATCTCCATCAACATCTTCAACAGAACCATCTCATATCAAACACTAGTTCATCTCTTGTGTTCAACCTCGTTACCAGAACTATAGATTGGTGCTTGTGGGTGACTAGTAGTGTTGATTACATCTTGTAGTTGATTACTATATGGTTTATTTGATGGAAGATTATACGTTCAGATCCAATATGTTATTTAATATCCCTCTGATATTGAGCATGATTATCATTTGTGAGTAGTTAGTTTTGTTCTTGAGGTCACGGGAGAAATCATGTTGCAAGTAATCAATTTCATATAGGGTCACCGAGTATTCATCCGATTAACCAGTTAACTTGCCGATTAATCCCTACTCATAGGGTCACCGAGTAGCCGATAAACCGAAAAATCGTCCGGTTAATTGATTAAATGGCCGATTAACTTGCCGATTAGCCGATTAATCCCCTACTCGCTAGCCAACCGAGCAGCTACCAGTTAACGATTTCCTCAACAATGTGTGAAATTGATATGTGTTCGATATTTTGATAGTATGTATGTTGTGATTCCCTTAGTGGTGTCATGTGAACGTCGACTACATGACACTTCACCATATTTGGGCCTAAGGGAATGCATTGTGGAGTAGCAATTAGATGATGGGTTGCGAGAGTGACAAAATCTTAAACCCCAGTTTATGTGTTATTCCATAAGGGACCGATTGGATCCAAAAGTTTAATGCTATGGTTAGAATTTATTCTTAATACTTTTCTCATAGTTGCGGATGCTTGCGGGAGGGTTAGTTATAAGTAGGAGGTTTGTTCAAGTAAGAACAACAGTTAAGCACCAGTCCACCCACATATCAAATTATCAAAGTAGCGAACACAAATCAAACCAACATGGTGAAAGTGACTAGATGAAAATCCCGTGTACCCTCAAGAACGCTTTGCTTATCATAAGAAACCATTTTGGCCTATCCTTCGCCTCAAAAGGATTGGGCTACCTTGCTGCACTTTTTGTTACTATTATCGTTATTTGCTCATTACAAATTATCACTACAAAAAAATACACTTCCGTGATGATACATGTTTGTCACAGTAGGTCACGTTTTCTGTCATGCATGTACATCCATGACAATTTTATGACAGAATCAAGATAGTCATACCTGTGTTGCCGTAGAAGTGTTCCATGACATTACCAAAATTATCATCACGGAAGTGTCCACTTCCATGACGATAAATCGCGCGTCACAGAAGTGCTTTCATCAAGGGTGACCGACACATGGCATCCACCGTAACGGAACACCGTTAAGCTATCGGGTCTGGTTTTGGATCCGATAACCCATTAACAGCCCCGACCAATGGGGATTTTCCACGTGTAAAATCATCATTGGCTGGAGGGAACACGAGTTGGCTCGCCGTTGGGACATATGTCATCCACTCATTGGACCCAAAGCGCTTATGATACGTCGACACGTGGCATGACCCAACAGAGGCCCATTCCTGTGAAAAGGCCGGCCCGTTTGACTTGGTCAAAAGGTGGCGGGCTGGCCCACGGCAAGCCTGTTAATGGCCTGTTCGCATATAGCCCATTTACAGCCCGCTAACCCAGGGCCCGTTTATGGCCTATCCGAATTAGGCCCAGTAGCGTCATCTGGGCCGTCCAATATAATTCCAGCATGTTTTAACTTCCGACCCATGTATGGCCCATGACATCTTTCGGCCCATATGAGGCCCTTAGTAACCCTCGGCCCATTAATGGCCCGTGGTAAAACTGGCCCGTAATGAACAGTGTATCACTTTATACCCATTAACGGCCCATTATTCCGTTGGGCCGTTTCCAGCCCATGTTATCTTTCGGCCTTCTCAGGGCCCATTTATTCTTGGGCTCATTTCCAGCATTCGTTTACTTTCGGCCCATTACTGTCATTTTCTGCTTGTGGGCCAAATTCAGCCCGTGGTTACAGTCGGCCCGTTTGTGGCCCGTTAATACGTTGGGCCGTTTTCATAGCATCATCAAATACGGCCGATTAACGACGGCCCGTTATGGTTGGCCCATGAACGGACGATTTCAACTCTAGCCCATTTACGACCATAATGTGGTCTGTTATTGGCCCATGGTTGGCCAACCGATCATACGGCCCGTAGAAGGCCCATTGATGATACGGCTCATAGAAGGCCCATTGTGTCAACGGTCCGTATAAGGCCCATGGTTTTTACGCCCCATAGAAGACCCATTGTTTCTACGGCCCTTAGAAGGCCCATTGTTTCTACGGCCCGTACGAGGCCCATGTTAACTACAATAAATATGTAGCCCATGGTTAATGTGTCCTAGTTTTAAAAAATAGGTTATTGCAGCCACTAGCAAACCGCGGAAAAAGAACTGCACTAACCACAAGAAAACAAATAAATAGGACAATAAGGAAATAAACATGCAAGCAACTTACGCTAGGCTATCACAGCTATTACACATATTACATCCACTGGGCATCAAAGTTTGCCACCAGTGCAAATATAGGGAACAAAGCAGCATATAAATGCCGCAGCAAAACAAGTCCAGAACTGAAAACCACTTCAGAAGAGCTCAAGAAACAATATCCTGGGTACCCATAATGCTGGCAAGATGCTTAGCAAGCTTATTAACTTTCTCTTGTTTGGTGCTTAAATCCTCCAGCACTTGCTGTTGCACCAGAAAGTATGCATCTGAATTCTACAGGGACTTCCTTAGTCCTTCGGCTTCCTGTCTCATAACATCTGATCGATGTCTTTCAACTTGAAGTTGAGACTCAAGAAGCCGAACTGATTCAGGCAGCGAGTTCGAAGAGCTGGTGCCAGCAGTAGTAGCCAGTAACTCGAACACTACATCAAGACAGGACTTTGGGGTTGTCTCAGTGTCTTCAATATAGTTTTTATCAGCTTTCTTGGAGACCAACAGGGATGTCTCACTATCTTGAACCTTATCTGCATTACTTCCTGTACCATTGCATAACGGGGTACTCTTCTCCAATATTTTATCCGCATTCTAAAAGAGAAACAAACAAACACATCACAGGTTTACAATGTAGTATATGAAACTCATTTTGGTAAACCAGTTCAGTAGTAAGGTGGACAGGATAACAACATGAAACAAACATATATCTATGTAGTATGGTCACTGTATGGTCTATATCATTCTAGTTTATGTTGCCAAATCAAGATAGATACAGTTCGAATCATATCTATTTAAGACAAAGCAGCTTAGACAGAATATAAGTGTGGGAAACTACACAGCAATAACAACACTTGTAAGGTGCATGGCATGAGAATATAACTGTTTATTCAATTGAAACTGAAATCAACATAGAGCAAGTTACAACAGCAAACACGTTAAAGAAACAGGTTTAAAACATACCTGTTGCGCCATTGGAGTTTCAATTGCATCCTTCAAATTTGAAATTAGTTGGTATGAGTAAATACAGTGATGCAAGAGCAAAGTAGTATGAACCATAGCTACGGAACCTGACCTGAGAACAATTCTTCTTCTGCTTTAAGCGTTGACTTGGGGTTCGGAGTGGTGGTCCTCGTGCTTTGGGCACTGCAGTTGCCTTACTAACTGCTCGTGTTTGGGTGCTCTGTGGTGGAGACGGTGCTGTGTCAACGGGAACTGGGTTACTATCTGCTGGGGTTGGGGTTAGAAGGGGTGTAGCTGGTTCTCTGTCCAACTGGGTAGGGGTACAATCTGCGTGAGTCTGGGTTATGTGTGGTGGGGCTGGTTCTTGGGCAAGTACAACCGTGGTTCTATCTCCATCGACAGGTAGCACGATCTTTTCTGAAGACCGTGTTTTTACTCCCACAGATACTGCCATCACCCCCTCCAATTGAAATGGCTGATAAACAAGAAAAGTAATTGAATGTACAGACATTGTAAGATAGACAGGTGCAATGGATAGTAGGGAAGAAAACAGGGCATGAAATAATTCACATTTATGTTGTCTAACCAAACAGAATAGCAGGACATAATTTCACATATATGATGGCTAATTAAACAGGATAGCATGACACAATTTCACATGTATGATGGCTAACTAAACAGGATAGAATGACATACTTCAAAATATGATGACTATGTAAACAGGATGACATGATATAACTATACGATGTGTCTATTAAAGTGGTTGGCATGCCATAAATCACAAACATGCCATCGATGGAAACATGATGGCATGATATAATTCACGGATAGAATGACATAATTCAAAATATGATGACTATGTGAAGTGAACAGGATGAGATGATATAACTATATTATGTCTTTAGAAAATGGGTTGGCATGCCATAATTCAGATACATGCTGTCTATGTAAACATCATGGCATGATATAATTCAAATATATGATTTATATACTAAGGAAGTGAGCAGAGGGCAATCGCATATATGATGTGTCAACTAAGGAGATGGCATTCAATATCGTGTATATGATGTAAAAACTAAGCATTGCAATACAACATATGCATGATATGAGTAATATAACCCTGCCAAGTTTGAGCATACACCTCAGGGGGATAATAGGACTGGTCATCTGCCTCTGAATCCTCCTCTGAAGAGCTATCTGTAACCAGCAAGATATCTGCTTCACCAGGTAGCATTGTCTGCTCTGAAGACCTTGTTTTCACTCCAGATTTCTCCATCACCAATTCAAATGGCTGATGCACAGGAAGAGCAGTTGAATATACAAACATTGTCGACAAAAGCAATGAGAAATACAAAAAAAGGACGGCATGATATAATTCACATATATGACGCTTGGCTAAACAGCATGGCATTGCATAATTCACATATATAATGCCTTGCAACAAGATAGCATTGCATAATTCACATATATAATGTCTTGCAACAAGATGGCATTGCATAATTCACATATATGGTAATTAGACACTAAACAGGTGGCATTCACACAAAGCATGTCTAAACTAAGCAAATGACATAGCAATGCAAGATACCATACGCACGATATGAGCAACATAACCCTGCCAAGTTAGAGCATGCACCTCGGGGGGGGGATAGGACTGGTCATCTGTCTCTGAATCCTCCTCTGAGGAGCTATCTGTAACCAGCAAGACATGCGCTTCGTCAGATAGCATTGTCTGCTCTGAAGACCTTGTTTCCACTCCAGATTTTTCCATGACCGTGCCGAATGGCTGATGCACAGGAAGAGTAATTGAATGTACTAAAATTGTTGACAAATTTAACACGTAATAAAAAATGATGTCATGATATAATTCACATATAAGATGACTGGCTAACCAGGGTGGCATTGCAAAATTCACATATATGATGCCTGGCTAAACAAGATGGCATTGCATGATTCACATATACGATAAAGAAACTAAACAGATGGCATTGACACAAAGCATGTCTAAACTAAGCAGATGACATCTTTGATGTATACAGTAAGCAATGCAAGGCACCATATGCATGATTTTACCAACATCAGCATGCCAAGTTAGAGCGAAGACCTCATGGGGTAAATAGGAGTGGTCTTCTGCTTCTGAATCCCCCTCAGAACAGTTATCTTCCTCTTGATTACGATCCGAAATGGGTGGAGGGGGGCTGCCTTTGCGCCCACCATGGAGCGACGTCTGCATGAAATTTTATTGCCACGCAAGGCTCGTCTCTTTTGCTCTACATGTTCAGTTCCATTGTGTACAATAACTGACATGCATAGGAATAAAACATAGTGAGATTATGTAAGGAGTGCATGCACAAATCCAGAGTGATGGTAGCAAACTGTGGATAGACCCAAAACAAATGATAGCAGGCAGATAATAGCTTTAGTTAAAAAATACAGATAATGGCTCCTTTAATGTTTGTTTGCACCCAACATGAAACTCATAGTAGACACCCGAGATTAACCAGATAGTAGACAGATAGTACTGATTGCTGCCCCAATATGTACCCCACAACCATTTAAAAACTCAAGTTTCAGCATAAGTTTGGACCTGAGTCGGAGTCTAATAGGTGAACACGACGATAAAGTAGCATGTCATCATATTAAGCAATGCATAACGTAAGCAGACACGGAAGAGTGCGACCTCTCTTGCGGACCCGTGTAGTCCTCAAGGTCATCTGCTCAGTTGATGATGGTAATGCAGTTGTCGTGGCTGCCGGCGGCGGGGAAGAAGATCTGAGGCGGCGAAAGACAGTCTGGAGAGCGGATCCCTGCTGTGGTGAACCCTTCCGTCGTTGGAGCAGCTGAGCTGGGGTGGAACACAGCACCGCAGGAGCAGGACAAACCACACAAGGTTTTCTTTGACACATATCTGTAACAGAAGTAATTGTGTAAGGGCTTGTTTGAATTTGAGGATTCTAACAATGCAGGGATAGGAAATAGACAGGAATAGGATAGGAATGCACGTGCAAAACAGAGAATTTAAAAACACAGGATTTCTGCCAATCTGGGTGTTTGGTTCACAAGAATTGGAAGATCACAGGATGCAAAGAAGCATGGTGAGATTAAGTCAAACCACAAGAAGTGTACAACCTCTTTGGCGAAGCCATGTCGATCTCAGCGTGATTGGGTTGGCCGGTGAGGATGCTCCGGCTGACTTGGCTGTCGGAGGAGGGGAAGAAGATCTTAGGCGTCTGGAGATGGAGCCCGAGGTACTGCTCCGCTGTGATGGAGGGTTTCGTCGTTGGAGCAGCTCCGGTGAGTTGTACGACGCCGAGGCTGAAGCAGGACAAGAGAGACAGCGTTAACCTGAGTGGAATTCTAATAGCATCTCCAATAGATGACGTAAAATACATAACCACAAAGTGCTAGATGTATACATCAGCCGCTCATCTCTGAACTTAATTGTCGAAACTGAATTTAACTGTCGAAACTGAACTTAACTGTCGAAACTGAATTTTGCTGTCGAAACTGAATTTTACTGTCGAAACTGAACGCACTAGAGGTGAGGCTACAAGTCAGTCGACTGACTTTTTCATCTCTGGTGAGTCAATTTTGCAGCCGTTGGATAAGAAATCAAGGGCCTGCAGTTCATCTTCAACCTCCACCCCCCATAAGCCGCCAGCCACACCGCCAAACAGCCCCCCCCCCGCCGCCCGCGGTCGGCGGTGCGCCGCCCCGCCCGCCTCGAAAACACTCCACCACCGGTCCGCCGCCGCCCCGGCCATCCCTGTAGGCCCCCCATGCCAGCTTTTTCTCCGGCGATCCCCACGCCATCGCCCCACCACCGCCAGCGACCACCGCCCCACCCTGAACCCTAAGATAGATAGTGGGTACCTCTCCGTGAGCCTCCTCCCCGTTGGGGCTGGTTCTTCCTTAACTCCGGCGAGCCCCCCACCCCCTGAAAATCGTCTGACACAAAAGTCCGATTCAGTCGACTGAAGTGTAGCTAAATCGGAGCAGCATCACAAGCAAGAGCAAGAGTGAGAGAAGCAACACGAGCAAGAGCAGACCAGGCAGGGGACCGAGAGCAAGAGCAGAGCAGCAGCGCGAGCGAGAGCTAAAGCAGCAGCTCCTACTGATGTGGACGTCGCCGCCGAGGGAGCGACACCATGGAGGAAGTGGCCGACGACGCCGCCGTGGATGGAGCCCCACCATGTTGGCTCGGGACCGAGCGCGGCAGCACCGTGAGATCAAATCAAGAAGAAAATGCGGCGATTAGTGTACAACCTCTTTGGTGGCGTTGATTAGGCCGCAGCTTCATCCGAGGAAACGGTGATGATGATGCTCTTTCGGTGGTGCAGGTGAAGACGGCGGTGTGGGAATGGAGGTGGCGCGAAAGACGAGGGGAACATCGGGGCAGCTCCTTGGAGGTGGAGGACGGGGTGGCTGAACCGGCGGGATGACCAGATCGACGACGGATCCTCATCCGGTACGGTGGATGAGGGACGTCGAGGTGTTGCTGTGGACGACGTCGTCGGGGAAGAGGCTCCGGCTGGGTGGCGGACGGAGGAGGGTGTGGGGCTTCGCGGGTTTTGCCGGCCTCGGTGTACGAATGGGTGGGCGGATGGGATGGGAGTGGGGGAACCATGGCTTAGGGACGCGCTTGTCCGAAATGTGGGGTAAGTTACGAAAGTACCCCCACCGATTTGAGGCGGTTCTTTCGGTTCAGGGGTATCACGGGCATTTCGCGTGTCGGGATTTCACAGGAGGTGGGAGTTTTCGCGCGCGTTGTAATTTTGGAATAGCAAGGCGCGGGTTGAGATGGAGGGAGTTGTCGGAGCACAACGAGACAAAGATTTATCTTAAATATTTCGGGGTAACAAGGCGCGGGTTGAAGAGGCGGGAGTTTCGCAGCACGATAGACAGAGACGCTAGCTTGAAATTTCGGCATAACAAGGCGCGGCTTGAAATTTCGGGAGAACAAGCTTAACGTGTACCCAAAGAAAAAAGACAATTTAGACTAGTATGATATACTACGTACAATGTGTTTAACACGCACAACACACACACAGACACCATTTAGACTAGTAAGGTACACGTGCATTGCACGCATGAGATTTGGCAACCAAATTATGAATAAATACCACATTATAGCATGTAAGCTTTGAGTCATATATGCATGATGTAGATGTTCGTTTAATTCTTATAGTTCATTTCATTCAAAATCATCTAGTTTTTATAAGAAAGCTAATCTATTTTAAGATTCATGGAATTGTGCGTTGTAAGGCATAAAGTAAAAACAAATCATGTAGAAAAACATTTGGGCAATTATGATACGGAAGATTCTAGAACAAAGAAGAAGTGCTTGTGTTTTGAGGTTTGTGCATTATGCTTAAGTTCAACCATAGAGTCTTCTAGATTGTACATGTGGCAAAATCTGGTGGAATCTAGATGATATCCAACGGCCAGTAGTGCTCAAATTTGCCAGCTCTGCACCATCGGATTGGCCTCATCCAACGACCATCTTTCAAAGTTAAAGTTATCCGCACACTATATAAAAATATAATATATAGGGGTATAGATATAGATATGTGATGCGAAAGCCACCCATCATCTCCAATTAGAATAGTGTGTCCATGCACGGATGCAATGTGGCCAAACGATGTCTGCCATCGGTATCTCAAATTCAAACCAGTCTGACCTTGTTCAATGTGTATACATTACAACATGCTCGTTTCCAAACCACACCACGCAGATCTCCGTTATATTCATGCATGCATGGGTTTCAAACATCATGATCTCTTACTCAAATATTTGAATTCAACTTTACATTGATTATGACCTCACCTAGTCTTTTACACCCACACATTGGTCTTCTCTTTATAATTGTACCACTAACTTTCTCTCGTGCATGCATGCACACACACTACCAGTCGGCATTATCCATCGCACACATGCAATCTTTTTCTTCAGGTCGGTCTCCCATGAAGGCACACACACACACACATCCCCCTCTCCATCATATCGGGCATTCTTTATCTCTCACGTGCATGCGCAACGATCGATGTTCCTCTATGTGTGTGTGTGTTATAGCTAGGTCTTTCATAGTTTTCCACATAAACCGATCAATCTATATATCTAGTGAGGTCTCACCCTCTTTCCCACGTCCACATCGATCAATCTATACCTCTCTATATAGGATTACATATATAGCTAATACACCCACATTAATTATATATCCAACGCCCCCTCTCATCATCCATGCCTTCCGCTTCATCTCTCAGACGCGCGCACAATGGCGAAGACAGGGGGCAGCAAGGGCCCTGCCCCCCCTAACATCACTATATATCGAGGCTAATATGAATGTGATCATTAGACAATTGCTGGTAAAAATGGTTTAAGTTGATGAATTGGCCCTCCTCGTAAAGGATTAGCAATGCTTGGCCCCCTAGCTCATGGGACATTTTTCATGGCTCCGCCACTGCGCGCAACAGCGCACGTTCTCGCCCCCTCTCTCTAAATATCGATCTCGCAGTTGTGCACTCCTTCATAGTCTCCCTCCACTCGGCCCCTCGCACCATCTTCTAGCCCCCCACCGGATTTTGCCACATGTACAATCTAGCAGACTCCATGGTTGAACTTAAGCATAATGCACAAATCTCAAAACAACAGTGGTTCTCCTTTGTTCTAGAATCTTCCGTATCATAACTGCCCAAACTTTTTTTCTAGTTGAATTGCCATTATTTGTTTTTACTTTATGCTTTACAACGCACAATTCCATGAATCATAAAATAGATTAAGGGCTTCTTTGATTCAAAGGATTCTCGAAGGAATTTTGGAGGATTCTAATCCTTAGGAATTTTTCCTATCTTGGTTGTTTGATTCGTAGGATTGTAAACCATAGGAATTTTTCCATATGATTCATTTGCACTAGATTTCATAGGAAACATCCCATCCACTCAAACCTCTTTGAAAGAATTCTGCGTTTTTCTATGCACAATCAAACACTCGTACCATCCTGTAGGATTCAAGACGACATTCCACTCTAATCCCATGTTCTTCCTATTCCCGCGTTTTGGAAATCCTACGAATCAAAGAGGCCCTAGGTTTTTTATAAAAACTAATTGATTTTGAATGAGATGAACTATAAGAATTAAACGAAGGTCTACATCAGGCATATATGACTCAGAGCTTACATGCTACAGTGTGGTATTTATTCATAATTTGGTTGCAAAATCTGACGCGTGCAATGCACGTGTACCTTACTAGTACTTCGAGTATGTGCAAAACACAATGGCACGCTACACAGTGTCTCTCTTACAGTTCATGAAGCCACGTGGCACATGTGGAGGCGTTGTCGCGACATCCTTGTGTGGATTGATCACAGTGACGTGCTGCTGGTTCCAGAAGAATGTACTCGTCCTCCCTGAGCCGCACTGGCGGTACATGCACGAAGCGAAGATGTGCACGCACGCCACGCACGCACTCATTCCCTCGCACGCACACGCGGGTACACGGGCGGACGCAATTTTGTACCAAGATCCACCCCATGTGATAATTTGTTCACTTCATTGATGGTCAATTAATACAGCGCATGCAAATTGAGTGGACGTGAGGGCGGAAGAAAGACATGCGCGTAGTACTGCGCGCATGCGAGTAGTTAAATCATGGGTTGCTAGTAGTACTTCCATTGGTCTCCTTCGTATTTTGTGCCAATTTTTGACAGTAACATAATATTTACGCATCTGAGCAGTGTAGTCTACTTGAAATTTATGTTCCACTAAACTCATCGGGAGCCGTTTCGGGCCTCGAAACCAAAAACCATCAATTAATCTTTACCTTGTTCCCATCACATTCGAAAGTACTAGTGCTACAATTAAGTGCAAGCCTGCTCACACCTACCAGTACGTACCAAACCTGAACGTGTTCCCACTATGCAGGTTTTAGTACTAGTGCTAGTACTTAGGTTATAAAAAGGGGAACTACCTAACCAAAAATTACTCTACCTTCCTCCTCATAAGTCCTCCTTCTTCGTCCGTCCTTGCCATGGCCGGTGTGCAGAGCTCTAGGTCGAGAACTACTCGTAACAAGGGAGCGGCAACCAAGGCTGCGGAAAAAAAGAGGGCTCGCCGCCACGCAGAGACCTCGAAAGATCTCTCACGGGCAGGCGATGGCTCCCAGGAGCGCCCTAGACGCGGAGGCGAACATGCGGCGCTGGAGTCGTTATCCCTCGACGGCATGCCCGATCAGCTCAATAAGCACCTCAATAAGCAGAAGGAGTTCATCCACGGCTTGGTGGAGCTGCTGAAGGAGAGCCTCGACGACATGCCCGCTGAGCTCAATGAGCAGGGGGAGTTGACCGCCAGCTTGGTGATGCTGCTGAAGAAGAGCATTGCCTCGGAGAAGAAGGCGACCGGCGAAATCCTGCAACTTCAGGAGGACAAGGCGAAGCTCTGCCACGAGCTCGACCTGCTGAAGGAGGAGAACGCCGGCTGGAAGAAGCTGCATGAGAATAGTAGTTCCTCGATGAAGATGTTACAGGCCCTCGTCATGGAACAGAAGGAGGAGTTGGCGAAGCTCCGCATCGAGCACCCGGCTGCTGTCAAGGTACGTAATGCGGCCGTGGAACAGATGATGAAGGCTCGCGTCGAGAAATCCCGCGTCATGGACACAATGATGAAGATGGCGGAGGAGACGCGCAAGGAGATGGAGGTCGTGGAGGCGATGAAGAAGCAGTTACGACTCCGCGGCCAGCAACCCTTCATGTAGTGAGAGCAGCGCCCCAGACTTCTGTGTGCGTCTTCCTTCTTTTTGGGGGTGATAATCCTCCTTCTTCTTTTGCTCCTGTGTTTCTTATTTTGCTTCGGGTGTTTGGCCGCACGTGTCACCTTCTCTGCGAGGCATGAATAGAACAATGCTAAAAATGAGATGACTAGCAAATTAGATCATTCTTTATCGCCAATAGAACAATGCCTCTTGCTAGTAATATATAATAAGAGTAGAGAGTAGAGGATATGGCACTGGGCTGCCGTGTTTCGTGCTCCTCCGTCGTACTCCAGTGGAAAACTTGAGTATACCGCACGGTTCTTTGCTCCTCCTCAGGTCGTCGGCACATTTATACGAGCAGTCAAATCACAAGGCCCCGCCTTCCAGCAGTAATGAGCCATCAAATCACAAAGGCCCTCGCCTCTCGTGAAAAGGACCAAGCTAGACTGCCCCGCCCTCTAGCCTTTTAAAAAATGTATACATTTGTACAGTAGTAGTATCGATGGATTGCGCCATGGAGCAAAACTAACAAGATGTAATTAAACGAAAAAAGGTGGTACATATAGAGAGCGCTCATCGCCAAATTATGCATATACTATATGACACTACCCACTATGAAGGTACTAGTAACATAGACTAGTAACTAGTCTATGCTACTCTCCACTATGACCAGCCAAAGTCGAGGCGCGGATACCAACGAGGGCCTGGTTGTGTCTATACTTGGACAACTCACCCGA
Source organism: Triticum aestivum (assembly GCF_018294505.1). Taxonomy (NCBI): domain Eukaryota; kingdom Viridiplantae; phylum Streptophyta; class Magnoliopsida; order Poales; family Poaceae; genus Triticum; species Triticum aestivum. The sequence continues at coordinate 240,912,932 of NC_057800.1, forward strand.
TTGCATGCGCACCAGGCAGACGAAGCTCGTGTCGTGTTGGTGTTGTGTGCGGCCCGCACATTCATCAGTCTTGCTATAAGTCACAGTAGATGCTATATAGGTCCGTCGGATCTTACATCAAGATCCGTGCAAAATTTTCTTTTCAAATTTTCTTTTTTCTCTCTTAAATCTCAGTCGAGTGAGACATTGCCACGCCATTAAACAGAGGCTCGGGCGCCATTAATGGAGACCTTGGGAGAGAGGTGGACGGCAGATGGAGGTCAAAGGGCTCGCACGCCTCCCGTACTCAAATAGCTACCCTGCACGGCGCCTCCTAGCTAATAAAAAAGGGGACGCGTGGCGGCACGTAAATGGTAAATAGAACGCCCACGGTTTCAATAATACTTGTGTTTCCGATTGTAACGTGACAGCACTTGTTCCAAAATGACTTTGTTGATTGTTAATGTGTGCGCCTTCGCAAATCGGACAGCAAAATTACCACAGCATGTTGGTGCCATGTCATGACACCAAGCCAAGTTTCATGATTTTCATGCGTGTTTCGGATTTACAGGAATTAAAAAACCAAGTTTCTCAATGTTTCCAGCCGAGCCATGACGCCCAGATGTTTGAATTTCATTCCCATTTCTGGCATGGGACCTAGAAATTTACCCGAGGACACACATGTGATTTTTCAACCAGCTTTGGTGCACTGGAGCATGTGCTTGTATTTAAAATTTGAATTATGCACACAAAGGTGACACGTTCCCTCTCAGAACCACGAGCCTTCTTGAGAGAAGCTCCGGTTTGCAAGAAACTTATACCAAAACTTGTTCCTATTCTGCAATTTTTTACCACAGCATGGTAGTACCATGACATGACACCATGCCAAGTTTCATGATTTTCAGGCGTGTTTTGGATTTACAAGAATTTTAAAACCAAGCTTCTCAATGTTCTCGGCCGAACCACGATGCCCAGATGTTTGAATTTCATTCCCATTTCTTGCATGTGACCTAGAAATTCACCCGAGGACACACATGTGATTTTTCAATCAACTTTGGTGCACGGGAGCATGTGCTTGTAGTTCAAATTTGAATTATGCACATTAAATGACCAGAAACTCAATTAATGTATAAAAAGGCCAAACGAACCCGGAATAATTCCAAAATTTAACAGGGCACTCATATAGTTCTATGTTGCCTCTGTAAAGAAAATCTGGGGGAGGCAGCGTATATTAGAAATGCCATTAGACATTGTTATTTTCACGTCAAACCCGTTGACCATGTTACATGACAAAAATAAGCCGATTCTCACAATGATAAGTTAATGGTCTCCAGCACAACACACCCCTCAAATAAAACTAAGCACCCTGGAATTCTTTGACAAAACTAAGCACCCTGAAATTCTTTGACAACTAAACTGCTGGCTATATGATGTTGGCCATATATATTGTACGTATATAATGTGAAGAAACGAGTGGTAGTACTATACCAACTAAAAGATGAAATGTACGAAATATAACGAGAAGAAACATAACATAGTTCTGTTGGGGGCTCATCACAACACACCCCTCAAATAAAACTAAGCACACCTGAAATTAAACTAAGCAACTAATTTGGTAGACACTGACCACCATGAACAACGACACTGCCACCTTACTCAGACTCCTCATCCATGTCCTCAACTTCGTCCTTGTCCCTCTTCCTCTTGGCCGATACTTCTTTGCTTGAACCGCACACTTGGCTCTTGCTCTTCATCCAACCCTTGTAGATATTGAAACAAAGGTAGCCATCCATTGTAGCATAGTGGATGTGGTCTATATCTAGTACATTCCACTCCCATGCATGATGAAACCTGAATGGAGGTTTCTTCAGTGTACCGTACGAAGGATGAACCATGGCTCCTGCCAGGGTCAGCATTGAAGGCTGATTACGGGAGGGCACCAGCCCTTTCTTCTGGAGGTCGAAGGGGTCGCCTACAACGAGGCCTATCCGACCCAGGATTTCCTTGTCGTTCCTAAAGTCTACAGTAACGAATTTGACTCGGCCGTCCTTGAGGAAATTCTTAAAATCCTAGCACTCAACATCGGCATGGCATATGTGGTAGACCAAGCATAAGTCATGCACGCAAACCTGGATCACGGCGGGCTTCTTCTTCTCTGCCTCCTTTAGATTCTTCTCGCTTCCCAGGACTGTGGTGTACTCAACATCTAGCCCAGCGACCCACTCATCATTTGAGTTTTCGAACATGCGTTTGAAGCGAGCAAGGCATTCTTTCACCGTTGCGGAAGAACGGGTGTAGATGACGTCGAACTCATCGCCGGTGATGGTTCTAACCTTGTACTCACCGCCGATCATGGAGATTTGGGACGCCATGGATTTGGGAGGAGGGTTAGGATTAGTGGAACTGCCGTAATGTGAAAGGATGGGACGACTAGGAGCGGTTTATCGATTGTAAAAATGTCGAGTGGGGGGGCGTGCGAATGGCAGGGTAGTGGCTTGCCTGGTGGATAAATGGATTCATGCACAGTACTATGGGGGCCCAATTAGATGTCATGTCTACTCGACGCCCAATTAAATGGCTTTCGATGTCATGTCAAGCGTCGGGAAAATTACAGGTGATACGAAGCTTTCCATTCTCCCATGATACGGGCTTCCGAGAGCCCTTGGATCTGAGATCGAACGGTTGCATGGCGTGATTCTAGACCTATGGGTGAATATCCTATCCTGGAGGGTTATTCTGCAAATTTTCAGCAACTTAGCATGCGACCGTTTGATCTCAGATCCAAGGGCTGCCAGCAGCCCGTATCATGGTCGCGCCTACCACGACCGTCGCCTCGCTGGCGCGGCCGCGCCCTTGGAGATTTAACACGGTGCGTTAGGCTATCTGATGTTGGCATGTCATACATAGTCATCACTTAGTCACTCATACAACAAGGTTAGCTATAAGGTTGGCTATAAGAGTATTTTTTGTTTACTTCTCTCTATCTCTTTCTTCGTAGTATTTATTGCATTTGCCAAGGAGTGAGCTCTTCCAATGAAATGGTGCTTAGATGAGGTGCTATGGGCATTAAATGGCTTAGCAACTCAAGTCCCCAATGCATAGGTGCTTAGTTTTTTGTTGCTAAGTTTGCTTCATCTAGGTACACGCGCTTATCACCGTTTCTTCCTGGGGTCACCAAACTAGTCTCTCTCTTCTTAATTAACTTGCCACATCAGACTTTATGCCTATGTGGCAGGCTTAGCACCTGTAGGATCAAGTACAATAGTGGGCTATAAGCCCGCTTTACATGGCATTTTTGTCATATCTGGGGGAAAGAGGCAAGGAAAAAGTGGAGGAGTGGGCTCTCAAGCAAGAGCCAGCCTCAACATGGTGGAGCATCGGGAGAGGCACCTGTATGGAGGTGGTCAGGAATCGGGAGACTCAAGTGGGTCGTAGCGCCGCAGTTAAAATGATAATGGCAAGTCAAATCACCGGGCCCCACCTATCTAGCAGTAACTCACTGTCAAATCACACTGCCCTACGTTTGCAGCAGCCTACTCCCTCATCTTCTCGCATCTCTGTCGAACCGACTAGGCGGAACTGCCCCGCCTACCGCGCGGGAGAAGCCCCGCCCTTGACTTTTAAATAGTACAGTATACTAATTTTGTATCCATGGATTGCGCCATGGAGCAAAGCCTCAAGAAAATGGCGGTACACATGTACGGAATATACAGCACGCCCGTCGCGTTCGCGTCGCACCCCAGATGGTCGGTCGGTCTGGCACGCCGCTCTCCGAATGGAACGCGCATCATATTGCATTTGCACACACATGTGTGATAGCAATTGAGAACCGACCATAGGCACACTCCCCGGCCCCACAAGTCGGGTGAGTTAATAGAAGTAGTACATACGTTGGTACCTAGACGATCCCTGCAAGACACAGAAGATTAGTTCGTCCATGCATGTGACTAGACTCCAGCAGACACGCCTGGATTGGCTATCCTCTACATATCATGCAGGCTGTGTTGTACATGGTTGTAGTTCTGGTGAGAAATCTAAAAAAAGGTTTCTTGTCATCTCACAAAATTAGGTGTCATGTGCTTCGGATCACTACGAGGGTTAAACATCGACAACTGAGTTGGGCTAGTCATTGGGGGCACATGCACGAAGACTACTCGGCTGCCATCTTGGTCAAGCCGGCTATGTTAATTAGGACATCTATCGACGGACCCCTTTTCTACGAGTTTATCTTTAATTTGAGCTTTGATCCTCGTCTAGTTTGTCCGTTGGGATTCACCTTGTCTCCTTTAGGCAGTGAGGTTATGATTTCTTGTCATGTGGCATTTTTTCATGTTATATGGTATAATCCGGTGCTTCGTATCAAAATGACGACAACTGCACCTCCGGGGCATGTGCATGAAGACTTCTCGATAGTCATTGTCGAGGTCAAGCCGGCTCCGGCCGGTAGACAAAAGAAAACTAGTACTCCACTATATAGGCAGGAGCCTCCACGCTTGCTTGCTAGTGTTGCTCTCCTCACACTGTCTCGTCCTCTCCAGATCTAAACACGACGGCGGTGGCCACACACTCTCTCTCTACTCACTGCTGGTCACAGATCCAGTCAGATCCTCTCCGTCGGGGAAGGTGAGAAGGTGCAATGTTCACGTGGTCGTCCTTGGTGACAGCTCTTACCCACTGCTGACACGTCCCGATCAGCGTGCCTTGCCGTTCTCTCCCAAGCATCGCTAGCGAGGGAGGGCCTCCAACCCCTTCTTCCTTGCTATCATAGTGTGGGCAGATCCGGCCTCCCGCCGCCCACCTAGCGACATCCCGGTGACCCTCAGGTATAACTTCCTTCGAAACCGGCCTTGCTCTACTTCCCGAGCTCCTGACGTCGCTGCATTTGTATCTTTTACTATTTTTCATCCCCCTCGTGTAGATAGGATCGATCGGCTGTTCGAAAACCACCTATTTTTTTACCGTTAAGAGGTAAAACTAGTTCATGCACTCGAATCTAGTAGTACTTGGTTCAAACAAGGAAGAAAGGGGGTGGGGTGGGGAAGATTTGTTACCTGAATCTAGGACTTGGTCGAAAGAGGAAATAATGGGGGCGAAAAGTAGCAGAGACTGGCTATCCAACTGGTCTCTAGGTCTAATAGGGAAATAAAGGGAACGCAGTACAAACTCAATATAAACCCGATCTATTGGTTGAAAAAGGAAAGAAAGTGGGGACTGGGGGACAAGTCAACAGAGTAAGTCCAGCACTAGATTTGCTAGCCTCACACAGTATAAGGTGGCTATATACCGAACAAAAATGGGACCAACCCAGATATCCTCTTCTGATGTTTGTTGCCCCGAGCCGCTCTTATGTAATGCCACTGGTAAAATGTAGCAGTCGCACTGTTAAAAGTAAGGACACGTTAAACCAATGTTGTTTTCAATGTAATGCCTCCAGTAATATGAATCAATGGCACTTTTTTCATGTCCTGCTAAATTTCCCATTAAGATAAGTTGCTTCTTTTCGTTAGAGATGCAACTGTCCTGGTCCGCCTACTCTCCAGGAGCTTCACGACCAACCTTGATGTTGCTCAATTTTATTGCAACTAATGAAGAAGAAGCTATGTGGGTTTCGTTTCTGATGGAAATGGAACCGGGGCTGGAGCCCTTTTCTTAAAAAAAAGAAGAAGAAGCTGCTAGCTCATGGGACATTGCTTCATTTTAGGTGAACTGCACCAAAAGGTCCCATGAATTGAATCATCCATGTTGGTGACTGGTGTCATCCCTTCTACGATGGCGTTGACTGCTGATATGGTTCCCATCACGAGGTATGTTCCTTTTTGGTCTGACCGTTTGCCAAAGATCCTGCATGTTGATCCTGCTCTTGTGCTACTGTTTTGGCACTGCCATGATAAAGCAGTAATGTTATTATTTTGCACCTTAATCTAGTGGCACTATTAATTTGAGGCAATGTTTTGGCACCGCTAGTGCCACTTTTTTATATATACCGAAAGAGGGGGTTCCCTCCGATTTCATTAAAGAAACCCAACCATAGAGAACCATTATCCGACAACATCTCAGTGTAAACGGGCAGTTATGCAACTACTACTAGAACGGACTGAGTACTAGCAGGAGACAAGTTCGCCACATAAGCTAGGCAGGTAGGGGGCGCAGCACCAGCTCGACCAAGTTTGGATTACAACCCAAATGCTACCACAGAAACATCAGGGGGAAGATAGGGACTGAAAGAACTAGCTTCAGCATCCCAGTCTAAGCACCCCCAGCCTTCATCCTTGCGACGCACGGTACACCTCATTTGCCTCCTGCTCGACCCTAGTGTCACTGATAAAATGAAGTAATAATACAATTAAAATAGAGTGAATGTCCTCTCTATCATTTCATTTCCAATGTAGATAAAGAAAGTGCTTCTCTTTGTTAATGTATGTTTCATCAACTAGTCCCATTGTTAATGTTTAAGCGTTTCTGCAGACTGGGGTGCTTAATTTTAGTTGATCTGCACAAAAATAGAGATTTGAATGTCTCAAGGCCCCTCCTTGGACTACCGATGTACACTGATGTTCATCACTGGCAGCAGGTGTATCAGGGAGACTTGGGTTGATTTCCAGTATGATGTAATATTTTCTTATGTTTATTAGTGTATGTTTCATCAACTAGTGCCACATAATGTGATCACGCCTTTTCATTATTTGTGCAAACAGGGTTATTCAGCTGCATTTTGGTGGAACTGCACAAATGTACGGATGGAACCGGCATATATGCAGAGTGCGAGGTGCCAAGTAAAAATTACCAACACCAACCCTGCTCCATCTAAGCATTGGCATCCACCACCATCAGTGGGATGTGTGGCGCTCACTGTGGACGGATCTTTCTCGGCAGCAAATCCTCTAACCAAATACTAGTAGCTTAGACTTAAAAAATACTAGTAGCTTATATTGGCAGTTTTCTAGGGGTGTACTCTTTTTTGAAAGAAGCACCAATCTATTTTTCTTTATTTGTACACAGTGTCACAACTTTGACCCAAAGGTCCAGAGCTATTTTAGGGTGATGGGTGTAGTACTCGGAGACTGATTGTAAGCATGATTTTTATTAGTTGTCACAATGATTGTAAGCATGAGCAGATGGAAGATTAGGTTAGTGCGAAGCTTACCTTAAACCCTACCGACGCCGTTGAAACGAGGCGAGCATCGAGGGAACCGTGGAGAACGGCGGGGAAGCGACGTCGCGCCATCCGGCCTCCTCTTGCGGTGGGAGAACGAATACTCCTGTGGCTCTGGCTGCCTCTGCACCCTCATGAACGGCACACCATACTCGGTCGATTCGTTATCCTCTGGGTGCTCGACCTTCGACCTATACGCCCACCACCTCCGCCCGACTTTTGCCTCAGGAGAATCTGTCTGCTCCATCGCCTAGAGGAGATACTCGATGAACTCGAATGACTTCGGCGTGACTGCCGCCGAGGAGTACATCGCTGCCCTCATCGTCGTCATCTCGCTCTTTCGCATACATTGCCACATGGCACTCACCGTCCTCGAAATCTCCCACTCATTGTCAAACCAAGTAAGGATCTCCTTCAACCTGGCTAACTTTGCCTGGTCGCCATCGGTGATCTGCCTGATTCGCTGCTGCATCCCCTCGATAGATGTCCTTCTAAGTGGTCCGGTGCTAGCTTTGGAAGATGGGAGGAGAGACGGTGGTCTTGCAATAGAGAAGAGGGAGAGGCGATACGGTGGTTTTGGAATGGAGATGATGGAGAGGAGAGGGGGTGGTTTTGAAATGGAGAAGAGGGAGAGGCGAGACGGTGGTTTTGGAATGGAGATGATGGAGAGGAGAGGTTCCACTGCCTTTCAGTCGCTGACAGGTGATTCTCAGAGAAGAAACTGCAAGTTTCATTTTCAGATAAGAAACTCCAAGTCTAGTTTCAGATAAGAAACTGCAACTTTCAGAGGCAGAGCATTTATATTAACACGGCCTTTTCAAATAGTGTTAACATCATGCTGGAAGTTTTATTCATGATCGAAACTGGAACTACCAGCCAGCTAACATCATGCTGATCAACATCCATGCATAGCACATCTTGATATGATGCACAGTCAAAAAGATATGATATTTTCAAGATGCCCACACAATGTCGAGTGTGCGAAAAACAAAGAAAACAAGGGACGAAGTTTTGGCAAGTGTTGGACGTGGTGTGCGTAGATGACAATTGGGGCCCACATGTCAATAAAGGCAGAGGCAAAAAATTTGGAGATATTTTCTCTGAACAGGTGGAATCGAACCCGGGCGGAACAGGTGTCGGGTAGTGTCACTCGGCCACTAGGCTAGTTCAGTTGTTTCGTTACTAATAAGGCACTTCCTCAGGTGGTCGGATCTTCTCCTGCGCCTTGGTGCGCTCGCCGTGGTGCCGCTGTTTGCCGTTGTGGACATGCTGAACAAACAAGAGCAATCTGGAGAGGACTGTACGTGGACAGGCGGACAGTTGGGACCCACCAGGTCTATGGCCGTACGCAAGCAAGTGCCTCATCAAAAAAATACTTCCTCCTAATGCTATACTGACGTTGGGGCCCACGGGTTTGTCAACATAGTTACATTTTTTAGGTGCTTCAACGTAGTTACTATAGGAGATAAATTCACAATGAAGCCGGGGAGTTGGCAGGTATCATTTATTATCACTGGGGCAGCAAGTATCAGCTGGGTTTTTGGCTGCCCCGTCTAGGCTTTCTTTTTTAACATGCGCAGCCCACGACCTCGGATGGGAGGTCCATAGGCCTATTTGTATTTTCTTGAGGGCCGTCATGTATCGACCGGCCTATTGACCTCCCATCCAAGGTTTTATTTTTCCTGAATCATCAGCAGCCCAATTTATGTATTTTTTTTTGAAGAAAACGCAGAGGTCTGTTCTATTTTTCTATATAAGAATAGGAACGCCTGGTCCAACTTATGTTTCCCTTCTAACTATATTATATATATTAAATTATTTTATATGTTATTATATATTATTGTTATTGTCATCATATATTTAACAGATACTTACATATGTAAGAAAACAATATCCCACATCTTATTAACTTATAAAAATAATTTCTTAACAATAAAATCCTGGATTTTTTTGGCAACGAAAATCCTGGTGATTGTGTACAAAAGCTTGGTAAGATTTAAGGACCAATGTAATAATAAATCACTTACTATTTAAATATACATATATATAACAAAATGCTCAGCCCCTGTTTATTTTTTGATAACATTGCTGCGCCCACCCCAACATTATAATTATAATAAGCCCAGCAAAATCGTGTATTTCGAGAGAGTGAAAATGGCCTGTAATGTTTTAGGAAAAACATAAATGGGCTGCATGGACGCTACATTATTTGTTCACCCAGCCCAGCTAATGGACTGTAATTCAAAAAAAGAAATCAAATGGACTGTAAATTATACCCCACAAAAAAAAGACTGTAAATTCTGAGAAAATGGGTGGAATACGTGCCACATTTTTGGAGGCTAAAATGTGGGCCAATAGGTCGAAGCCAATGCAAGTCGTTGTCAACTTAGTAAACAAATGATTCTGACATTATTAGCCATTGGATTTACATCCAACGACCGGCATCCATCTTCAATCTCTCGTCTTCTTCCTCCAGCGCCGCCGGGACCACCTGCTCCCGCCTCCACCCCTCCACACCTCATGTTCTTCTCCACCGACTGCCAAACCACACCGCACCAGAACCAGTTAACCCTCGTACACCTCTCCGTCTGCGACTCTACTCCCCCGTCCTCCCATCTTCGGCTCGTTGCTGTCCGGGGCCTCGCCATCGTCCACCACCTTGGATGCGCTCGGCGCGGAGTGGTCAACATGGTCAACGAACGACACCATCAGAAGTATACTGTGCGTGGAGAGGCTGACAGCTAGGTCCACGGCCGCACGCCAGGAAATGCCTCCTTATTACGCGCAAAATAATGATTCCTCAACCTGACAGCTGGGACCCACCGGAAGGGCCTCTGTATTTCGCGAAAAACGTTCCCACCACTGACAGGTCGGACCGACCAGCTATATCTTCACACGCAAGGACTCCTTATTACGCACAAAAAAAATGAATACCCCCTGCTAGCTGGGACCCACAATAGTGGGAGGCTGACTTGTGGGCCAACTAAGTTGACGGGGATTGAGGGCTTTGTCAACTTAGTCAATATGAACGATTCTAGCTCCAGTGACCGTACAATGTCCATCCAACGGCCGTAGTGCTTCTTCAACCTATGGTCTTCTTGCTCCAGCCGCCCAAAGCAGCGCCGGTCGTTGGCCAGGCCATCCCTCTACTCACCCACACCCAAAGCAGCTCCAACCTCATCGCCCCCTACTACTCCCACCGCTGGCCAGGCCATCCCTCTACTCACCCACACCCCCTGTTATTTTGCGGCGACGGCAGCCTCACACCACAGCGAACCAGTGAACCCTATACTCCTCTATGTGTGGGCATCCACTGTCGCGTCTTCCCCGGCTCCACGTCGTCCCCTTCCTAGGCCTCGCCGTCGTCCACCGCCCTGGTGCTCTCGGCGCGGCATGGTCAACGTGGTCAAGGAACGACTTCCATTGGAAGAGTACTGTACATGGAGAGGCTGACAGCTGGGTCCACGGCAGCCGTAAGGAAGTGCCTCCTTATTACGCGGAAAATAATTATTCCTCCACCTGACAGCAGGGACCCACCGGACGGGCCACCGTATTTCATGAAAAAAACGTTCCCCCCGCTGTCAGCTCAGACCCACCAGAAGTGCCTCCTTATTACGCACAAAAAAATGAATACTCCCCCTGCTAGTTGGGACCCACCTTGGTGGGTGGCTGACTTATGGGCCTACTAAGTTGACGGGGGCGGAGTGCTTTGTCAACTTAGTCAATATGAACGATTCTAGCTCCAGTGACCATACGATGTCCATCCAACGGTCGTAGTGCTTCTTCAACCTCTGGTCTTCTTGCTCCAGCCGCCCAAAGCAGCGTCGGTCGTGCCGCATGCTCCTACCTCCCATGGTCGGCTGTGCTGCCGCGGAGGCCTCACTGCCCCCTACTATTCCCACTGTTGGCCAGGCCCTACGGCGACGGCAGCCTCACACTGCAGCCGAACCAGTGAACCCTCATACTCCTCTCCATGCGGGCTTCCACTTCCGCGTCTTCCCCGGCTCTGTGTCGTCCCCTTCCTAGGCCTCGTCATCGTCCACCGCCCTATTGCTCTCAGCGCAGCGTGGTCAACATGGTCAAGTAACGGCTTCCATCGGACCTGGACTGTAGGTGGAGAGGCTGACAGCTGGGTCCATGGCTGCAGCAAGGAAGTGCCTCCTTATTACGTGCAAAATAATTATTCCTCCACCTGACAACGGGGACCCACCAGACGGGCCACCGTATTTCGTGAAAAAATGTATCCCCTGACTGTTGGGACCCATCATCTACATCTTCGCACGCAAGGAAGTCCGTCCGGGCAAAAAAATGATTCGCCCTCTAACTGTTGGGACCCACCAGCTACATCTTCACACGCAAGGAAGTGCCTGACAGTCGGGACCCACCTGGTCGAAGCGTACGTAGCATTGTCATTCTGGTCGCGAACATGTACGTACATACTGGTCGATGTAGAGGCGCGCACGTGTAGTAGCAGAGGCGCGCACGTAGCATGTACACGTACGTACAGTGGCCAGGGTGCAAGAAAGTAAATACGGCTACATACGTACATACGGGCGGGGTCTCGAACACCTACTCGCGCGTACGTACGGCCAGGGCTCATGTACATGGCTGGGTCGGAACAGAGAAACAGCGTCGCCGTCGGGTTCATGGGGAGCCAACCGGCTGGGTCGGAACGGAATGCATCGTCGTGTTCATCGGGAGGGCTGGGACAGAACAGCCGATGGAAACAAGGCCTGGCGTATCGCAGAACGGTGGAAACGGCCTTGTGTTCGACCGGCCACGGTCAAAATAGGATCCTGTTCATCGGGAGGGGTCTGGCGTACCGCAAAACAGAGGAAACGGACCTCCTATGGTCGAAACGGGGGTCCTGTTGATCGGGAGGGGTGTGGCGTACCACAAAACGGAGGAAACGGACTTGTGTTGGAGCGCTGTGGTCGAAACTGGGGTCCTATTCATCGGGAGGGGTGTGGCGTACCGCAAAACGGGACTCCACGGGATATTGTTCATCTCCACCTTCGGCCCCCTCCAGCCTCCATGGGCTACTGTTCATCCACCATCGACCCCCCTCTAGCCTCCACCTGCGACTGCTCATCCACGGGCTCCTGTTCATCCAGCCTCCACCGCGCGCTACTCCACCGGCTACTGTTCAACCAGCCCTCTCCACGGGCTCCTGTTCAATCACCCCTCCATGGGCTACTATTCATCCAGCCCTCCACCATCTGTTGTTCATCCTGCCCTCCACGGGGTGGTCCTGTTCATCCAGCCCTCCATGGGGTCCTGTTCATCCAGCCCCAACCGGCTCGATTGATTGGGGTCCTATTCATCCAGAGGCAACACCACGGGGTCCTGTTCATCCACCCCCACCGGGAACTGTTCATCCAAACCCCCAGCAATGCTCACTGTTCATCCAGAGGCAATACCATGCGGTCCTGTTCATCCACCCCCACCGGGAACTGTTCATCCAAACCCCCCGGCAACACTCACTGTTCATCCAGAGGCAGCATCGACCGGCTTCAGTTAGTAGCAGTAGTGAAGGAATCGCTCTATCGGGTTCAATTAACAGCCATCGATCGATCGATCGGATTCAGTAATGCGTAGCCTGCAGTGCAATCGCTCGGATTCAGTTAGAGCCCAACGCCTCGCTCGGGTTCAGTTAGAGCCCAACGCCTCGCACCCACGCGTGTGCGTGTACGAGAGAGATGAGCATCGCTCAGCCCCGACCACCCACCGTAACCGGGAACACCCCGATATTTTCCTCGCCCTCGCTTCTACCACGGTTTTTTCCATCATGGACGGCCCAAAGAATGTCATGGAGCTGCGTCTCCGGCCCGCCCAGGACGAAGAGCCCATTTTCTGTCATGATTTTTTGTCATAGAAGTAGGACCCCACCACATCTATGATGATACCGTGTTTTGTCACAATTATTGTCATAGAAGTGTCATAAGTATGACAGAAAAAAATTCTTCGGCCCAAAATGTCACGGATGTGTCTTTTTTTTGTAGTGTAGCTTGCTATCAAACTACTATGTTACTTACAATTTCAGCACTTGGAGACATTACCTTGCTGAAAACCACTTGTCATTTCCTTCTGCTCCTCGTTGGGTTTGACACTCTTACTTATTGAAAAGAGCTACAATTGATCCTCTATACTTGTGGGACATCAAAAGTAAACAATAAAGGTGCATGTCTCAAAATATCATTTACCTCTGTTTTAAAATTTTGAGCTCTAGCACCGCTGCAAATCATTGCTTCCCTCTGCGAAGGGACTATCTATTTAATTTTATGTTGTGTCGTCACCTTCTAAAACAAGCGCCAGAACCTGAGAGCACTGTTGTCATGCTTATGCATTGTGTGTAGCTAATTTTGGGTGCATCATGACTGGATCTTTTCTACCATGAATTACAATGTTTAGTCGCAGCTTGAACTTTGGAGGTGCTCTGCATTTATGTTTTGCGGTCTCAGAAAGGGCTAGCGAGATACCACTATTGTCATATTATATCATGGTTGTTTTGACAACATGTTGCTGTTTGAGATATCTTATTATTGCTCGCTAGCTAATTATGTCATTGATATGAGTTAATATAATTTTTAAGAGTTATTGTCAGCATGGTTAGTTATAATGTTTGCTAAAAACCTGGGTGTTGTTTAAGCTTATTTATCCAAACAAGAGCAAAAGAGTTTGTAAAAGTTTTTCTTTTTCACTTTCAGTTTATCAACTGAATTGCTTGAGGACAAGCAAAGGCTTAAGCTTGGGGGAGTTGATACGTCTCCAACGTATCTACTTTTCCTAACGCTTTTCCTCTTGTTTTGGACTCTAATTTGCATGATTTGAATGAAACTAACCCCGGACTGATGTTGTTTTCAGCAGAACTACCATGGTGTTGTTTTTGTGCAGAAATAAAAGTTCTTGGAATGGAATAAAACTTTGCGAGGATTTTTATACAATAAAAGAGAATTTCTGGAGCCAAGAGCCACCTGAGGGGGGCACCTGGGTGGGCACAACCCACCAGGGTGCGTCTGCCCCCCAAGCGCGCCCAGGTGGGTTGTCTCCACTTGGTGGCCCCGCAAACCCTAAAACCAATGCTATAAAATCCTATTTTTCTAGAAAAAATCAGGGAGAGAGAATTATCATGATCCACGAGACGGAGCCGCCGTCACCTCGTGTTCTTCATTGGGAGGCCAGATCTGGAGTCTGTTTGGGGCTCCGAAGAGGGGAATCTTCATTATTCGTCATCATCAACCCTTCTCCATCGCCAATTCCATGATGCTCCCCATCGGGAGTGAGTATTTCCTTCATAGGCTCGCTGGTCGGTGAGGAGTTGGATGAGATTCATCATGTAATCTAGTTAGTTTTGTTAGGGATTGATCCCTAGCATCCACTATGTTCTGATATTGATGTTGCTATGACTTTGTTGTGCTTAATGCTTGTCACTTTGGGCCCGGGTGCCATGATTTCAGATCTGAACCGTTTATGTTATCACCATTATATCCATGTTCTAGATCTGATCTTGCAAGTTATAGTCACCTACTACGTGTTATGATCCGGCAACCCCGGAGTAACAATAGTCAGGACCACTCCCGGTGATGACCGTAGTTTGAGGAGTTCATGTATTCACCGTGTGCTAATGCTTTGTTCCGGTTCTGTATTAAAAGGATGTCTTAATATCCCTTAGTTTCTAATTGGACCCCGCTGCCACGGGAGGGTAGGACAAAAGATGTCATGCAAGTTCTTTCCATAAGCATGTATTACTATTTACGGAATACAAGCCTACATTATATTTATGAACTGGAGCTAGTGCCGTATCGCCCTAGGTTATGACTGTCACATGATGAATATCATCCAACAAATTACCGATCCAATGCCTACGGATTTATAATATATTGTTCTTGCTAAGTTACTACTGTTATCACTTTTACCGTTACTATTACTATTGTCACTACTATCAAACTATCATACTACTTTGCTACTGATCACATTGTTGCAGATAATTAATCTCCAGGTGTGGTTGAATTGACAACTCAGCTGCTAATACCTGCAAATATTCTTTGGCTCCTCTTGTGTCGAATCTATAAATTTGGGTTGAATACTCTACCCTCGAAAACTGTTGCGATCCCCTATACTTGTGGGTTATCAATGAGGTGATCAAAGCATATGGCTTTATACAGACTTACGGTGAAGCCTGTATTTACAAGAAAGTGAGTGGAATCTCTGTAGCATTTCTGATATTATATGTGGATGACATATTTTTGATTGGAAATGATATAGAATTTCTGGATAGCATAAAAACAATACTTGAATAAGAATTTTTCAATGATATAGAAGCGACTTATATATTGGGCATCAATAGCTATAGTGATAGACTGAGACACTTAGTAGGACTTTCACAAAGCACATACCTTGAAAAGACTTTGAAGAAGTTCAAAATGGATCAGTCAGAGAAAGGGTTCTTGCCTGTATTGCAAGGTGTGAAGTTGAGTAAGACTCAAAGCCCGACCACGGCAAAAGATTAAGAGAGATTGCAAATCATTCCCTATGCCTGAGCCATAGATTCTATAAAGTATGTCATGTTGTGTACCTGACCTATTGTGTGCCTTGCCATGAGTTTGGCAATGGGGTACAATAGTGATCCAGGAGTAGATCACTTGACAGCGGTCAAAATTATCCTTAGAGAACTAAGGAAATATTTTCTCGGTTATGGAGGTGATAAAGAGTTTGTCATAAAGGGTTACATCAATGCAAGCTTTGACACCGATTCAAATGACTATGAGTATCAATCTGGATACATACTGAAAGTGGGAGAAATTAACTAGAGTAGCTCCATGTAGAGAATTGTAGACATAGAAATTTGCAAAATACATATGGATCTGAATGTGACAGACCCGTTGACTAAACCTCTCTCACAAGCAAAACATGATCACACCTTAGTACTCTTTGGGTGTCAATCACATGGTGATGTGAACTAGATTGTCGACTCTAGTAAACTCTTTGGGTGTTGGTCACTTGGCGATGTGAACAATGGGTGTTAATCACATGGCAATGTGAACTAGATTATTGACTCTAGTGCAAGTGGGAGACTGAAGGAAATATGCCCTAGAGGAAATAATAAAGTTGTTATTTTATATTTCCTTATTCATGATAAAGGTTTATTATTCATGCTAGAATTGTATTGATCTGAAACCTTAATACATGTGTGAATACATAAACAAACACCGTGTCCCTAGTGAACCTCTACTAGACTAGCTCGTTGATCAAAGGTGGTTAAGGTTTCCTAACCATGGACATGAGTTGTCATGTGATAATGGGATCACATCATTAGGAGAATTATGTGATGGACAAGACCCATCTGTTAGCTTAGCATAATGACCGTTCAGTTTTATTGCTATTGCTTTCTTCATGTTAAATACATATTTCTTCGACTATGACATTATGCAACTCCCGAATACCGGAGGAATGCCTTGTGTGCTATCAAATGTCACAACGTGACCGGGTGATCATAAATATTCTCTACAGGTGTCTCCGGAGGTGTTTGTTGAGTTGGCATAGATCGAGATTAGGATTTGTCACTCCGAATATCGGAGAGGTATCTCTGGGCCCTCTCGGTAATACACATCATAAGCTTGCAAGCAAACGAATAAGGAGTTGGTCATGAGGTGATGTGTTACAGAATGAGTAAAGAGACTTGCCGGTGACGATATTGAACTAGGTATGCAGATACTGATGATCGAATCTCGGGCAAGTAACATACCGATAGACAAGGGAATAACGTATGTCATCATAACGGTTCGACCAATAAAGATCTTTGTAGAATATGTAGGAGCCAATATAAGCATCTAGGTTCCACTATTAGTTGTTGACCAGAGAAGTGTCTCGGTCATGTCTACATAGTTCTCGAACCCGTAGGGTCCGCATGCTTAACGTTCAATGACGATTTTGTATTATATGAGTTATGTGATTTGGTGACCGAATGTTGTTCGGAGTCCCAGATGAGATCAAGGACATGATGAGGAGTCTCTAAATGGTCGAGAGGTAAAGATTTATATATAGGACGATAGTATTCGCACACCAGAAGTGTTCCGGAATGTATCGGGCATTTATCGGAGTACCAGAGGGGTTATCGGAACCCCCGGGGGGAATATATGGGCCATATGGGCCATGAGAGGGGAGCACACCAGCCCACAAGGGGTGGCGCTCCCCCTATGGTAGATGAACGAATAGGACAAGGAAAATGGGGGGTTCGGCCCCCTTCCCTTTCTTCTCCGTCAAAATAAGGAAGGGGGCGCCACTTGGGGAAACCCCAAGTAGGATTCGGATCCTACTTGGGGCGCCCCCTGGCTGCCTCTCCTCCTCTCCCACCTATATATATGAGGGGAGGGGGGCACCTAGAACACACAACATCAATTGTTAGCCGTGTGCGGCGCCCCCTTCCACAGTTTACACCCCCGGCCATATTCTCGCGGTGCTTAGGCGAAGCCCTGCGCAGATCACTTCACCATCACCATCACCACGCCGTCGTGCTGACAGAACTCATCTACTACCTCGACATCTTGCTGGATCAACAAGGCGAGGGACGTCACCGAGCTGAACGTGTGCAGAACTCGGAGGTGTCGTATGTTTGGTACTTGATCGGTTGGAGCTAGAAGAAGTTTGACTACATCAACTGTGTTGTCAAACGCTTCCTCTTTCGGTCTACGAGGGTACGTAGACACACTCTCCCCCTCGTTGCTATGCATCTCCATGGATAGATCATTGCGTGTGTGTAGAATTTTTTCTTTTTTCCATGCAACGTTTCCCAACAATAAGGTGGGGTACTGTGTGGCTAGAGGCTTCTCCCTTAACCACGTATCCTCCCAAAACCTTATTGTCATTCCATTGCCAACAAAAAATTTGACCCTACAAAAGAACAAATCTTTCATTCTCCTCAGCCCCTTCCAGAATGGCAAATCATTAGGTCTCGTGGTATCTTGGGCAAGAGTTTTAGATTGCAAATATTTGTTGCGTAATATCTATGCCCACAAACCAGCAGTCTCTACTAATAACATATACAGCCATTTACTCATAAGGCATTTATTTTTAATTTCCAGGTTCTCAATTCCGAGACCCCCCCTAGTCCTTAGGTTGGCAAATGATATCCCATCTCGCCAGGCGACACTTCTTCTTAGCCTCATCTGACTACCAGAAAAATCGAGATCGAAAAAAGTCTAGTCTCTTCCGTACCCCTTTCGGTACTTTGAAGAATGATAACATGAACATCGGCATACTAGTTAGTACTGAATTAATGAGCACTAACCAACCTCCATACGACATTAGCTTTCCCTTCCAGCGGCTAAGCTTTTTTTTCAATTTGATCTTCGATGCAGTTTCATTCTTTGTTAGAAAGTTTGCGATGATGAATCGGTGTGCCCAAATAACTGAAGGGCGGAGATCCTAATTCACATCCGAACAATTGTCTATATACATCTTGCTCCTCTTTAATCCTACCAAAGCAGAACAATTTGCTCTTGTGAAAATTATTTTTTTGTCCCGATAATTGTTCAAAGAGGCATAACAACAGTTTCATATTCTGAGCCTTTCCAAGGTCATACTCCATGAAAAGAATAGTGTCATCGACATACTGTAAGATGGATACTCCTCATCGACTAGATGAGGAACAAGTCTACCAACTTGGCCGTTCTCCTTGGCTCTGCTGATAAGAACGGTCAACATATCCACCACTATATTAAATAAGAGGGGAGACATCGAATCACCTTGTCTCAAGCCCTTATGAGTCTGAAAATAGTGTATGATATCATCATTAACCTTCATTCTGACACTGCCTTTTTGGACTAGAGAACCCACCTGGTTCCACCATGTCTCATTAAAACCCTTCATGCGCATTGCCTGCTGAAGGAAAGGCCACTTAACTTTATCATATGCCTTCTAGAAATCCGCTTTGAAGATAACCCATTCTAGTTTCTTCGAATGAATTTCATGGAGACTTTCATGTAAGACAACAACCCCTTCTAGGATATGTCTCCCCGGCATGAAAGCCGCCTGACTCGGTTGCACCATCGAATGGGCGATCTGTGTCAGTCTATTAGTACCCACTTTCGTGAATATTTTGAAACTCACATTAAGAAGACAACTTGGCCTGAACTGCTCGACACGAACCGCCTTCTTTCTTTGGCAATAGCATAATCATACCAAAGTTAAGATGAAAGAGTTCTAGGCGACCATAGAAACAATCATGAAACATAGGCATAAGATCATCCTTAATAATATGCCAACATTTCCTATAGAATTCCGTAGGGAACCCATCTACTACCGGTGCTTTATTCGGTTTCATTTGTGATATTGCATCGAGAGCCTCTTTCTCAGTAAACAGTTCAGATAGAATCTCATTTTCCTCTCGCCGGAGTTGAGGGATATCTCCAATAACAAACTCATCCAGGGAAACTGTATTCTCTACTGGAGGCCCTAATAGTTGTTTATAATAGTTGGAAATATACGACTTGAGGTTCTCATGACCCACCACGGTCCCTTCGTCCTGTTCAAGTTGGATGATTTTCTTCTTCCTATGTTTACCGTTTGCGATCATGTAAAAAATTGTGTATTGTCATCCCCTTGGACAACCTTGAGAACCTTAGCATGCAATGCCCATTTTGGTTCTTCTGAAGGAAATATGCCCTAGAGGCAATAATAAAGTTGTTATTTATATTTCCTTATATCATGATAAATGTTTAATATTCATGCTAGAATTGTATTAACCGAAAACTTAGTACATGTGTGAATACATAGACAAACAGAGTGCCACTAGTATGCCTCTACTTGACTAGCTCGTTGAATCAATGATGGTTATGGTTCCTGACCATAGACATGAGTTGTCATTTGATTAACAGGATCACATCATTATAGAATGATGTGATTGACTTGACCCATCCATTAGTTTAGCATGATGATCATTTAGTTTGTTGCTATTGCTTTCACCATACTTATACATGTTCCTATGACTATGAGATCATGCAACTCCAGAATACCGGAGGAACACTTAGTGTGATATCAAACGTCACAACATAACTGGGTGACTATAAAGATGCTCTACAGGTGTCTCTGATGGTGTTTGTTGAGTTGGCATAGATCGAGATTAGGATTTGTCACTCCGAGTATTGAAGAGGTATCTTTGGGCCAACTCGGTAATGAACATCACTATAAGCCTTGCAAGCAATGTAACTAATGAGTTAGTTGCGGGATGATGCATTACGGAACGAGTAAAGAGACTTGCCGGTAACGAGATTGAACTAGGTATTGAGATACCGATGATCGAACCTAGGGCAAGTAACATACCGATGACAAAGGGAACAACGTATGTTGTTGTGCGGTTTGACCAATAAAGATCTTCATAGAATATGTAGGAACCAATATGAGGATCCAGGTTCCACTATTGGTTATTGACCGGAGATGAGTCTCGGTCATTTCTACATAGTTCTCAAACCCATAGGGTCCGCACGCTCAACGTTCGGTGATGATCGGTATTATGAGTTTATGTGTTTTGATGTACCGAAGGTAGTTCAGAGTCCAGGATATGATCACGGACATGACGAGGAGTCTCGAAATGTTCGAGACATAAAGATCGATATATTGGAAGCCTATGTTTAGACATCGGAATGGTTCTAGATGAGTTCGGGCATTTTCCGGAGTACTGGGAGGTTACCGGAACCCCCCGGGGAGTATATGGGCCTTATTGGGCCTTAGTGGAATAGAGGAGAGGAAGGGAAAAGGTGTGAGGCGCGCCCCCCCTAGCCCAATCCGAATTGGGTGCCCCACTTTCCTTCCCTCTCTCCTCCCGTTCCTTCTCTCCTACTCCTACTACTTGGAAGGGGGGAATTCTACTCCCGGTGGGAGTAGGACTCCCCTAGGGCGCGCCATAGAGGACTAGCCCTCCCCCTCCTCCACTCCTTTTTATATGGGGGAGGGGGAACCCCATAGACACACAAGTTGATCATTATCTTAGCCGTGTGCAGTGCCCTCCTCCACCATAATCCACCTCGGTTATATCATAGTGCTTAGGCGAAGCCCTGCGCAGGTAGCTTCATCATCACCGTCATCACGCTGTTGATGGCCCACAAGTATAGGGTATCTATCGTAGTCCTTTCGATAAGTAAGAGTGTCGAACCCAACGAGGAGCAGAAGGAAATGATAAGTAGTTTTCAATAAGGTATTCTCTACAAGCACTGAAATTATCGGTAACGAATAGTTTTGTGATAAGGTAATTTCTAACGGGTAACAAGTAATAAAAGTAAATAAGGTGCAGCAAGATGTCCCAATCCTTTTTGTAGCAAAGGACAAGCCTGGACAAACTCTTATATAAAGGAAAGTGCTCCCGAGGACACATGGGAATTATCGTCAAGCTAGTTTTCATCACGCTCATATGATTCGCGTTCGGTACTTTGATAATTTGATATGTGGGTGGCCGGTTCTTGGGTACTTCCCTTCCTTGGACAAGCATCCCACTTATGATTAACCCCTCTTGCAAGCATCCGCAACTACAAAAGAAGTATTAAGGTAAACCTAACCATAGCATGAAACATATGGATCCAAATCAGCCCCTTACGAAGCAACTCATAAACTAGGGTTTAAACTTTTGTCACTCTAGCAACCCATCATCTACTTATTACGTCCCAATGCCTTCCCCTAGGCCCAAACAATGGTGAAGTGTCATGTAGTAGACGTTCACATGACACCACTAGAGGAAAGACAACATACATCTCATCAAAATATCGAACGAATACCAAATTCACATGACAACTTATAGCAAGACTTCTCCCATGTCCTCAGGAACAAATGTAACTACTCACAAATCATATTCATGTTCATAATCAGAGGGGTATTAATATGCATAAAGGATCTGAACATATGATCTTCCACCGAATAAACCAACTAGCATTAACTACAAGGAGTAATCAACACTACTAGCAACCCACAGGTACCAATCTAAGGTTTTGGGACAAAGATTGGATACAAGAGATGAACTAGGGTTTGAGAGGACATGGTGCTGGTGAAGATGTTGATGGAGATTGACCCCCTCCCGCTGAGAGGATCGATGGTGATGACGATGGTGATGATTTCCCCCTCCCGGAGGGATGTTTCCCTGGTAGAACAGCTCCGCCGGAGCCCTAGATTGGTTCCGCCAAGGTTCCGCCTCGTGGCGGTAGAGTTTCGTCCCGTGAGCTTGCTTATAATTTTTTTTTGGAGGAAATACTTCATATAGCAGAAGATGGGCACCGGAGGCCTGCCAGGGGGCCCACGAGACAAGGGGGCATGCCCAGGGGGTAGGGCATGCCCCTCACCCTCGTGGACAGGGTGTGGGCCCCCTCTGGTTGATTCTTCTGCCAGTATTTTTTATATATTCCAAAACGTGCCTCCGTGAAGTTTCAGGACTTTTGGAGTTGTGCAAAATAGGTCTCTAATATTTGCTCCTTTTCCAGCCCAGAATTCTAGCTGCCGGCATTCTCCCTCTTCATGTAAACCTTGTAAAATAAGAGAGAATAGGCATAAGTATTATGATATAATGTGTAATAACAGCCCATAATGCAATAAATATTGATATGAAAGCATGATGCAAAATGGATGTACCAGCCGTCGTGCTGACGAAGCTCTCCCTCGACACTTAGCTGGATCGAGAGTTCGTGGGACTTCACTGAGCTGAACGTGTGCAGATCGTGGAGGTGTCGTACTTTCGGTACTAGGATCGGTCGGATCATGAAGACGTACGACTACATCAACCGCGTTATCATAACGCTTCCACTTACGGTCTAGAAGGGTACATAGACAACACTCTTCCCTCTCGTTGCTATGCATCACCTAGATAGATCTTGCGTGTGCATAGGAAATTTTTTGAAATTACTGTGTTCCCCAATAGTGGCATCCGAGCCGGGTCTATGTGTAGATGTTATATGCATGAGTAGAACACAAAGGAGTTTTGGGCGTGGGTATATGCATATTGCTTGTCGTCACTAGTTGATTGTTGATTCAGCGGTATTGTTGGATGAAGCGGCTCAGTCCAACATTACGTGTACGCTTACGTGAGACTGGTTCTACCGACGTGCTTCACACACAGGTGGCTAGTGGGTGTCAGTTTCTCCAACTTTAGTTGAATCGGATTCAATGAACAGGGTTCTTTCTGAAGATCAAAAGGCAATCACTATACCGCGTTGTGATTTTTGATGCGTAGGTAAGAACGGTTCTTGCTCAGCCCGTAGCAGCCACGCAAAACTTGCAACAACAAAGTAGAGGACATCTAACTTGTTTTTGTAGGGCATGTTGTGATGTGATATGGTCAAGACATGATGCTAAATTTTATTGTATGAGATGATCATGTTTTGTAACAGAGTTATCGGCAACTGGCAGGAGCCATATGGTTGTCGTTTTATTGTATGCAATGCAATCACCATGTAATTGCTTTACTTTATCACTAAGCAGTAGCGATAGTCGTAGAAGCAATAGTTTGCGAGACGACAACGATGCTTCGATAGAGATCAAGGTGTCAAGACGGTGACGATGGTGATCATGACGGTGCTTTGGAGATGGAGATCAAAGGCACAAGATGTTGATGGCCATATCATATCACTTATTTGATTGCATGTGATGTTTATCCTTTATGCATCTTATTTTGCTTAGTTCAGCGGTAGCATTATCAGATGATCTCTCACTAAATTTCAAGGTACAAGTGTTCTCCCTGAGTATGCATCATTGCTACAGTTCGTCGTGCCGAGACACCACGTGATGATCGGGTGTGATAAGCTCTATGTTCACATACAACGGGTGCAAGCCAGTTTTGCACACATAGAATACTCGGGTTAAACTTGACGAGCCTAGCATATGAAGATATGGCCTCGGAACACTGAGACCGAAAGGTCGAGCGTGAATCATATAGTAGATATGATCAACATAGTGATGTTCACCATTGAAAACTACTCCATCTCACGTGATGATCGGACTGATCACATGATCACTTAGATGATTAGAGAGATGTCTATCTAAGTGGGAGTTCTTAAGTAATTTGATTAATTGAACTTTAATTTATCATGAACTTATTACCTGATAGTTTTTTGCATGTCTATGTTGTTGTAGATAGATGGCCCGTGTTGTTGTTTCGTTGAATTTTAATGCGTTCCTAGAGAAAGCTAAGTTGAAAGATGATGGTAGCAACTACACGGACTGGATCCGTAACTTGAGGATTATCCTCATTGCTGCATAGAAGAATTACATCCTGGAAGCACCTCTAGGTGATAAACCCGCTGCACGAGCAATGCCAGATGTTGTGAACACCTGGCAGAGCAAAGCTGATGACTACTCGATAGTTCAG
This sequence comes from Triticum aestivum, assembly GCF_018294505.1. Lineage (NCBI taxonomy): Eukaryota > Viridiplantae > Streptophyta > Magnoliopsida > Poales > Poaceae > Triticum > Triticum aestivum. Next base: position 240,937,405 of record NC_057800.1, read on the forward strand.
TGTGCCATGCTTTATGGCTTAGAACCGGGACTTCAACGATGTTTTGAACGTCATGGAGCATATGAGATGTTCCAGGAGTTGAAGTTAATATTTCAAGCAAATGCCCGGATTGAGAGATATGAAGTCTCTAATAAGTTCTACAGCTGCAAAATGGCGGAGAATAGTTCTGTCAGTGAACATATACTCAGAATGTATAGGTACCACAGCCACTTGACTCAGCTAGGAGTTAATCTTCCTGATGATATTGTCATTGACAGAGTTCTTCAATCACTGCCACCAAGCTACAAGAGCTTCGTGATGAACTATAATATGCAAGGGATGGATAAGACTATTCTCGAGCTCTTTGCAATGCTAAAGGTTGCGGAGGTAGAAATAAAGAAGGAGCATCAAGTGTTGATGGTCAACAAGACCACTAGTTTCAAGAAAAGGGTAAAGGGAAGAAGGGGAACTTCAAGAAGAACAGCAAGCCAGTTGCTGCTCAAGTGAAGAAACCCAAGTCTAAACCTAAGCCTGAAACTGAGTGCTTCGACTGCAAAAGGACTAGTCACTGGAAGCGGAACTGCCCCAAGTATTTGGCGGCGGAACTGCCCCAAGTATTTGGCGGAGAAGGATGGCAAAGTGAAAGGTATATTTGATATACATGTTATTGATGTGTACCTTACTAATGCTCGCAGTAGCACCTGGGTATTTGATGCTGGTTCTATTGCTAATATTTGCAACTCGAAACAGGGGCTACGGATTAAGCGAAAATTGGCTAAGGACGAGGTGACGATGCGCGTGGGAAATGGTTCCAAAGTCGATCCGATTGCCGTCGGCATGCTACCTCTACATCTACCTTCAGGATTAGTTTTAGACCTAAATAATTGTTATTTGGTGCCAGCGTTGAGCATGAACATTATATCTGGATCTTGTTTGATGCGAGACGGTTATTCATTTAAATCAGAGAATAATGGTTGTTCTATTTATATGAGTAATATCTTTTATGGTCATGCACCCTTGATGAGTGGTCTATTTTTACTAAATCTTGATAGTAGTGATACACATGTTCATAGTATTGAAGACAAAAGATGTAGAGTTGATAATGATAGTGCAACTTATCTGTGGCACTGCCATTTAGGTCATATTTGTGTAAAGCGCATGAAGAAACTCCATTCGGATGGACTTCTGGAATCACTTGATTATGAATCACTTGGTACTTGCGAACCATGCCTCATGGGCAAGATGACTAAAACTCCGTTCTCCGGAACAATGGAGCAAGCAACAGAGTTATTGGAAATCATACATACTGATGTATGTGGTCCAATAAACATTGAGGCTCGCGGCGGATATCGTTATTTTCTTACCTTCACAGATGATTTGACAAGATACGGGTATATCTACTTGATGAAACATAAGTCTGAAACATTTGAAAAGTTCAAAGAATTTCATAGTGAAGTGGAAAATCATCGTAACAAGAAAATAAAGTTTCTACGATCTGATCGTGGAGGTGAATATTTGAGTTATGAGTTTGGTCTTCATTTGAAACAATGCGGAATAGTTTCGCAACTCACGCCACCTAGAACACCACAACGTAATGGTGTGTCCGAACGTCGTAACCGCACTTTATTAGATATGGTGCGATCTATGATGTCTCTCACTGATTTACCGCTATCGTTTTGGGGTTATGCTTTAGAGACGGCTGCATTCACCTTAAATAGGGCACCATCAAAATCCGTTGAGATGACACCTTATGAACTCTAGTTTGGCAAGAAACCAAAGTTGTCGTTTCTTAAAGTTTGGGGCTGCGATGCTTATGTGAAAAAGCTTCAACCTGATAAGCTCAAACCCACATTGGAGAAATGTGTCTTCATAGGATACCTAAAGGAGACTGTTGGGTACACCTTCTATCACAGATCCAAAGGCAAGACATTCGTTGCAAAGAATGGATCCTTTATAGAGAAGGAGTTTCTCTCGAAAGAAGTGAGTGGGAGGAAAGTAGAACTTGATGAGGTAATTGTACCTTCTCCCTTATTGGAAAGTAGTTCATCACTGAAATTACTTCCGGTGATTCCTACACCAGTAAGTGAGGAAGCTAATGATGATGATCATGAAGCTTTTGATCAAGTTACTACCGAACCTCGTAGGTCAACCAGAGTAAGATCCGCACCAGAGTGGTACGGTAATCCTGTTCTGGAGGTCATGTCACTTGACCATGACGAACCTACAAACTACGAGGAAGCAATGATGAGCCTAGATTTCGCAAAATGGCTTGAGGCCATGAAATCTGAGATGGGATCCATGTATCAGAACAAATTATGGACTTTGGTTGACTTGCCCAATGATCGGCAGGCCATAGAGAATAAATGGATCTTCAAGAAGAAGACTGACGTTGACGGTAATGTTACTGTCTACAAAGCAAGACTTGTTGCAAAAGGTTTTTGACAAGTTCAAGGAGTTGACTATGATGAGACCTTCTCACCCGTAGCGATGCTTAAGTCCGTCCGAATCATGTTATAAATTGCCGCATTTTTATGATTATGAAATTTAGCAAATGGATGTCAAAACTGCATTCCTTAATGGATATCTTAAAGAAGAGTTGTATATGATGCAACCAGAAGTTTTTGTCGATCCAAAAGGTGCTAACAAAGTGTGAAAGCTCTGGCAATCTATTTATGGACTAGTGCAAGCCTCTCGGAGTTGGAATATACGCTTTGATAGTGTGATCAAAGCATATGGTTTTATATAGACTTTTGGAGAAGCCTGTATTTACAAGAAAGTGAGTGGGAGCTCTGTAGCATTTCTGATATTATATGTAGATGACATATTGTTGATCGGAAATGATACTGAATTTCTGAATAGCATAAAAGGATACTTGAATAAGAATTTCTCAATGAAAGACCTCAGTGAAGCTGCTTATATATTGGGCATCAAGATCTATAGAGTTAGATCAAGACACTTAATTGGACTTTCACAAAGCACATACCTTTATAAAGTTTTGAAGAAGTTCAAAATGGATCAAGCAAAGAAAGGGTTCTTGCCTGTGTTACAAGGTGTGAAGTTGAGTCAGACTCAATGCCCGACCACTGCAGAAGATAAAGAGAAAATGGAAGTCATTCCCTATGCTTCAGCCATAGGTTCTATCATGTATGCAATGCTGTGTACCAGACCTGATGTGTGCCTTGCTATTAGTTTAGCAGGGAGGTACCAAAGTAATCCAGGAATGGATCACTGGACAGCGGTCAAGAACATCCTAAAATGCCTGAAAAGGACTAAGGATATGTTTCTCGTTTATGGAGGTGACAAAGAGCTCGTCGTAAACGGTTACGTCGATGCAAGCTTTGACACTGATCCGGATGACTCTAAGTCACAAACTGGATACGTATTTTTATTAAATGGTGGAGCTGTCAGTTAGTGCAGTTCCAAGCAGAGCATCATGGCGGGATCTACGTGTGAAGCGGAGTACATAGCTGCTTCGGAAGCAGCAAATGAAGGAGTCTAGATGAAGGAGTTCATATCCGATCTAGGTGTAATAGCTAGTGCATCGAGTCCAATGAAAATCTTTTGTGACAATACTGGAGCAATTGCCTTAGCGAAGGAATCTAGATTTCACAAGAGAACCAAACACATCAAGAGGCGCTTCAATTCCATCCGTGATCAAGCCAAGGAGGGAGACATAGAGATTTGCAAGATACATATGGATCTGAATGTTGCAGACCCGTTGACTAAGCCTCTCTCACGAGCAAAACATGATCAGCACCAAGACTCCATGGGTGTTAGAATCATTATAATGTAATCTAGATTATTGACTCTAGTGCAAGTGGGAGACTGAAGGAAATATGCCCTAGAGGCAATAACAAAGTTGTTATTTATATTTCCTTATATCATGATAAATGTTTATTATTCATGCAAGAGTTGTATTAACCAGAAACTTAGTACATGTGTGAATACATAGACAAACAGAGTGTCACTAGTATGCCTCTACTTGACTAGCTCGTTGAATCAATAATGGTTATGTTTCCTAACCATAGACATGATTTGTCATTTGATTAATGGGATCACATCATTAGAGAATGATGTGATTGACTTGACCCATCCGTTAGCCTAGCACGATGATCGTTTAGTTTGTTGATATTGCTTTCTCCATACCTTATACATGTTCCTATGACTATGAGATCATGCAACTCCCGAATACCGGGGGAACACTTAGTGTGCTATCAAATGTCACAACATAACTAGGTGACTATAAAGATGCTCTACAGGTGTCTCCGATGGTGTTTGTTGAGTTGGCATAGATCGAGATTAGGATTTGCCACTCCGAGTATCGGAGAGGTATCTCTGGGCCCTCTCGGTAATGCACATCACTATATGCCTTGCAAGCAATGTAACTAATGAGTTAGTTGTGGGGTGATGCATTACAGAAAGAGTAAAGAGACTTGCCGTTAACGATATTGAACTAGGTATTGAGATACCGACGATCGAATCTCGGGCAAGTAACATACCGATGACAAAGGGAACAACGTATGTGTAACGCCCCGGACACACCTACCGGCGGTCGTTACTCCTGGCGGGATCTAGACTAGCCTCCTAGATCAATACTAGTCTTTTCTGTGCACTTTGTCCTCCGCACCCGAGAACAACTTCCCGGTCGGTCACCCATCCTGAAATTACTCCAAGCTGACCACGCTTAACTTTGGAGTTCTGTCCCAATGGGATTTCGGAAAAGAAGGAATTCCTTATTGATATGAGTAGTATATCATCCGTATTAAGCCAGGCTATCACATACACCCCCACTCCGAGGAACCGACGTCCTTGTCGGGCCACAGGAACGTTCCCTCTTGGCACATATGTGTGTGCTTCCAGTCCGGCACATGTGCCATGCCGTGTGCCACGACGGGTCACAAACATCATGCACCACATGGCCGCGCACATGTCCGCAAACATCCGTGTAACTGAAAGGGTCGGCTCTGATACCAACTTGTAACGCCCCGGACACACCCGCCGGTGGTTGTTACTCCTGGCGGGATCTAGACTGGCCCCACAGATCAATACTAGTCTTTTCTACGCACTTTGTCTTCTCTCGTGTGCACCTAGGAGCAACTTCCCAGTCGGTCACCCATCCTGAAATTACTCCAAGCTGAGCATGCTTAACTCTGGAGTTCTGTCCGAATGGGCTTCTGAAAAAGAAGGAATTCCTTATTGATATGAGTACTTGCTACCTCTTAAGAACTGCGTTGGTTTTCCCTTGAAGAGGAAAGGGTGATGCAGCAAAGTAGCGTAAGTATTTCCCTCAGTTTTTTAGAACCAAGGTATCAATCCAGTAGGAGGCCACACGCAAGTCCCTCGTACCTACACAAACAAATAAGAACCTCGCAACCAACGCGATAAAGGGGTTGTCAAGCCCTTCACGGTCACTTACGAGAGTGAGATCTGATAGAGATAATAATAAGATAACTATTTTTGGTATTTTTATGATATAGATTGAAAGTAAAGATTGCAAAATAAAATAGATTGGAAACTTATATGATGGAAAATAGACCCGGGGGCCATAGGTTTCACTAGTGGCTTCTCTCAAGATAGCATAAGTATTACGATGGGTGAACAAATTACTGTCGAGCAATTGATAGAAAAGCGAATAATTATGAGAATATCTAGGCATGATCATGTATATAGGCATCACGTCCGAGACAAGTAGACCGAAATGATTCTGCATCTACTACTATTACTCCACACATCGACCGCTATCCAGCATGCATCTAGAGTATTAAGTTCATAAGAACAGAGTAACGCATTAGGTAAGATGACATGATGTAGAGGGATAACTCAATCAATATGATATAAACCCCCCCCCCCTTTTATCCTCGATGGCAACAATACAATACGTGTTGTTTCCCTTTATGTCACTGGGATCGAGCACCCCAAGATTGAACCCAAAGCTAAGCACTTCTCCCATTGCAAGAAAGATCAATCTGGTAGGCCAAACCAAACTGATAATTCGAAGAGACTTGCAAAGATAAACCAATCATACATAAAAGAATTCAGAGAAGATTCAAATATTGTTCATAGATAAACTTGATCATAAACCCACAATTCATCGGATCTCGACAAACACACCGCAAAAGAAGATTACATCAAATAGATCTCCAAGAGAATCGAGGAGAACTTTGTATTGAGATCTAAAGAGAGAGAAGAAGCCATCTAGCTACTAGCTATGGACCCGAAGGTCTGAAGTAAACTACTCACACATCACCGCAGAAGCCATGGAGTTGATGTAGAGTCCCTCCATGATCAATGCCCCCTCCGGCGGAGCTCCGGAAAAGGCCCCAAGATGGGATGTCTTGGGTACAGAAGGTTGCGGTGGTGGAATTAGGTTTTCGTGGTGCTCCTGTATGTTTGGGGGTACGTGGATATATATAGGAGGAAGAAGTACATCAGTGGAGCAACAAGGGGCCCACAATGGTGGAGGGCGCGCCCCCTGCCTCGTGGCCGCCTCGTTGATTGCTTGACATCCACTCCAAGTCTCCTCGATCATGTTAATAACGCTCCTGAAGGTTTTATTCCATTTGGACTCCGTTTGATATTCCTTTTCGGCGAAACTCTAAAATAGGCAAAAAACAACAATTTGGGTTGGGCCTTCGGTTAATAAGTTAGTCCCAAAAATATAATAAAAGTGTAAAAATAAGCCCAATAACATCCAAAATAGACAATATAATAGCATGGAGCAATCAAAAATTATAGACGTTGGAGACGTATCAGCATCCCCAAGCTTAATTCCTGCTCGTCCTCGAGTAGGTAAATGATAAAAAAAGAATTTTTGATGTGGAATGCTTCCTAACATATTTATCAATGTAATTTTTCTTTATTGTGGCATGAATGTTCAGATCCGAAAGATTCAAGATAAAAGTTTAATATTGACATAGAAATAATAATATTTCAAGCATACTAACTAAGCAATCATGTCTTCTCAAAATAACATGGCCAAAGAAAGTTATCCCTACAAAATCATATAGTCTGGCTATGCTCTATCTTCATACCACAAAGTATTAAATCATGCACAACCCCGATGACAAGCCAAGCAATTGTTTCATACTTTTGATGTTCTCAAACTTTTTCAATCTTCACGCAATATATGAGCGTGAGCCATGGATATAGCACTATGGTGGAATAGAATGGTGGTTGTGGCGAAGACAAAAAAGGAGAAGATATTCTCACATCAACTAGGCGTATCAACGGGCTATGAAGATGCCCATCAATAGATATCAATGTGAGTGAGTAGGGATTTCCATGCAACGGATGCACTAGAGCTAGAAGTGTATGAAAGCTCAACAAAAGAAACTAAGTGGGTGTGCATCCAACTTGCTTGCTCACGAAGACCTATTGCAATTTGAGGAAGCCCATCATTGGAATATACAAGCCAAGTTCTATAATGTAAAATTCCCACTAGTTTATGAAAGTGACAACATAGGAGACTCTCTATCATGAAGATCATGGTGCTACTTTGAAGCACAAGTGTGGAAAAAGGATAGTAACATTGTACCTTCTCTCTTTTTCTCTCATTTTTTTGGGGACTTCTTTTTTTTGGCCTCTTTTCTTTTTCTTTTTTTTCGTCTGGAATATCATCCCGACTTGTGGGGGAATCATAGTCTCCATCATCATTTCCTCACTGGGACAATGCTCTAATAATGATGATCATCACACTTCTTTTTACTTACAACTCAATACTTAGAACAAAATATGACTCTATGTGAATGCCTCCGGCGGTGTACCGGGATATGCAATGAATCAAGAGTGACATGTATGAAAGAATTATGAACGGTGGCTTTGCCACAAATACGATGTCAACTACATGATCATGCAAAGCAATATGACAATGATGAAGCATGCCATAGCAAACGGAATGGTGGAAAGTTGCATGGCAATATATCTCAGAATGGCTATGGAAATGCCATGATAAGTAGGTATGGTGGCTGTTTTGAGGAAGGTATATGGTGGGTTTATGGTACCGGCGAAAGTTGCGCGGTACTAGAGAGGCTAGTAATTGTGGAAGGATGAGGGTGTGTATAATCCATGGACTCAACATTATTCATAAAGAACTCACATACTTATTGCAAAAATCTATTAGTTATCGAAAAAAAGTACTACGTGCATGCTCTTAGGGGGATAGATTGGTAGGAAAAGACCATCGCTCGTCCCTGACCGCCACTCATAAGGAAGGTAATCAATAAATAAATCATGCTCCGACTTCATCACATAACGGTTCACCACACGTGCATGCTACGGGAATCATAAACTTCAACACAAGTATTTCTCAAATTCACAACTACTCAACTAGCATGACTCTAATATCATCGTCTCCATATCTTAAAATAATCATCAAGTATCAAACTTCTCTTAGTATTCAATGCACTTACATGAAAGTTTTTTATTATTGCCATGTTGTTCTAAAGGACTCTCAAAATAATATAACTGAAGCATGAGAGATCAATTATTTCTATAAAATAAAACCACCGTCGTGCTCTAAAAGATATAAGTGAAGCACTAGAGCAAAAACTATATAACTCAAAAGATATAAGTGAAGCACATAGAGTATTCTAATAAATTCCAATCCATGTGTGTCTCTCTCAAAAGGTGTGTACAGCAAGGATGATTCTGGTAAACTAAAAATCAAAGACTCAAATCATACAATACACTCCAAGCAAAACACATATCATGTGGCGAATAAAAATATAGCTCCAAGTAAAGTTGTCGATGAACGAAGACAAAAGAGGGGATGCCTTACGGGGCATCCCCAAGCTTAGGCTTTTTGGTGTCCTTGTATTTTACCATGGGGTGCCATGGGCATCCCCAAGCTTAGGCTTTTTGGTGTCCTTGTATTTTACCTTGGGGTGCCATGGGCATCCCCAAGCTTATGCTCTTGCCACTCCTTGTTCCATAATCCATCGAATCCTTACCCAAAACTTGAAAACTTCACAACACAAAACTTAACAAGAAAATCTCGTGAGCTCCGTTAGCGAAAGAAAACAAAACACCACTTCAAGGTACTGTAATGAACTCATTCTTTATTTATATTGGTGTTAAACCTACTGTATTCCAACTTCTCTATGGTTTATAAACTCTTTTACTAGCCATAGATTCATCAAAATAAGCAAACAACACACGAAAAACAGAATCTGTCAAAAACAGAACAGTCTGTAGTAATCTGTATCTAACGTAAACTTATGGAACCCCAAAAATTCTAAAATAAATTGCTGGACGTGACGAATTTATCTATTAATCATCTGCAAAAATAATTAACTAAATAGCACTCTCCAATAAAGAATGACAGCAATTCTCGTGAGCGCTAAAGTTTCTATTTTTTACAGCAAGATCAAAAAGACTTTCCCCAAGTCTTCCCAATGGTTCTACTTGGTACAAACACTGATTAAACACAACAAAAACAGAGTCTAGATAAATTATTTATTCAAAAACATAAAGGGAATATATTGGGTTATATCCCAACAAGCACTTTTTCTTTAAAGCCTTTTAGCTAGGCATTGATAATTTTAAGGATGATCACATGAAAGACAAGAATTGAAGCACAAAAGGAGCATCATAAAGCATGTGACAAACACATCTAAGTCTAACATACTTCCTATGCATAGGAATTTTATAAGCAATCAAATTATCATAGGAAGCAAAAATTAGCATATGCAAGGAAGAAGAGAGAGACGATAGCAATCTCAACATGACGAGAGGTAATTTAGTAAGATGAAAATTTCTACAACCATATTTTCCTCTCTCAAAATAATTAAATGTGGGATCATAAGCAAATTCAACAAAATAGCTATCACATAAAATATTTTCAACACGATCCACATGCATGCAAAGTTGACACTCTTCCAAAATAGTGGGATTAACATTAACTAAAGTCATGACCTCTCCAAACCCACTTTTATAAAACATTTCTTAAGATTGAACATTCTCCAAATATGTGGGATATAAAGTTGACACTCTTCCAAACCCACTTTCAATAATATTGCAAACACTATTATCAATCTCATATTCATCATGGGGCTTAAATAAATTTTCAGGGTCATAAGAAGAATCACCCCAATCATGATCATTGCAATAAGTAGTGGACATAGCAAAACTAGCATCCCCAAGCTTAGGGTTTTGCATATTATTAGCACAATTGACATTAATAGAGTTTATAATATCATCATTGCAATCATGCTTTTTGTTCAAAGATCTATCATGAATCACTTCATAAAGTACTTCATCAGAATTTTCTGATTCACGAATTTCAAGCAAAACTTCATAAAGATAATCTAGTGCACAGTACTCACTAGCAATTGGTTCATCATAATTGGATCTCTTAAAAATATTGGCAAGCGGATGAGGATCCATAGATCTTAGGTTCTTTGTTTACCAATAAATAAAAAACTATTCCAACCAAACGAGCAAACGAGCCAAGTAAGACATCAAAGCAAATGGAAAGGCGAACAGAAGAAGGGCGAATAAAACGGCAAGGGTGAAGTGGGGGATAGGAAAACGAGAGGCAAATGGCAAATAATGTAATGCGAAGGGTAAGAGTTGTGATGGGTACTTGGTATGTCTTGACTTGGCGTAGATCTCCCCGGCAACGGCGCTAGAAATCCTTCTTGCTACCTCTTGAGCACTGTGTTGGTTTTTCCTTGAAGAGGAAAGGGTGGAGCAGTAAAGCAGTGTAAATATTTCCCTTAGTTTTTAGAACCAAGGTATCAATCCAGTAGGAGATCACGCGCGAGTCACCTCGTACCTACACAAACAAATAAGAACCTCGCAACCAACGCGATAAAGGGGTTGTCAATCCCTTCACGATCACCTGCAAGAGTGAGATCTGATAGAGATGATAATAATAAGATAAATATTTTTGGTATTTTTATCATATAGATTGAAAGTAAATATAGCAAAATAAATGGTGCAAGAAATAACTTGTTAACGGAAGATTAATATGATGGAAAATAGACCCGGGGGCCGTAGGTTTCACTAGTGGCTTCTCTCAAGATAGCATAAGTATTACGGTGGGTGAACAAATTACTGTCGAGCAATTGATAGAAAAGCGAATAATTATGATAATATCTAGGCATGATCATGTATATAGGCATCACGTCCGAGACAAGTAGACCGAAATAATTCTGCATCTATTACTATTACTCCACAAATCGACCGCTATCCGTCATGCATCTAGAGTATTAAGTTCATAAGAACAGAGTAACGCCTTAAGCAAGATGACATGATGTAGAGGGATAAACTCATGCAATATGATATAAATCCCATATTTTTATCCTCGATGGCAATAATACAATACGTGTCGTTTCCCTTTATGTCACTGGAATCGAGCACCGCAAGATTGAACCCAAAGCTAAGCACTTCTCCCATTGCAAGAAAGATCAATCTAGTAGGCCAAACCAAACTGATAATTCGAAGAGACTTGCAAAGATAAACCAATCATACATAAAAGAATTCAGAGAAGATTCAAATATTGTTCATAGATAAACTTGATCATAAACCCACAATTCATCGGATCTTGACAAACACACCGCAAAAGAAGATTACATCGAATAGATCTCCAAGAGAATCGAGGAGAACTTTGTATTGAGATCCAAAGAGAGAGAAGAATCCATATAGCTACTAGCTATGGACCCGAAGGTCTGAAGTAAACTACTCACACATCACCGGAGAGGCCATGGAGTTGATGTAGAGGCCCTCCATGATCAATGCCCCCTCCGGCGGAGCTCCGGAAAAGGCCCCAAGATGGGATCTCTTGGGTACAGAAGGTTGCGGCAGTGGAATTAGGTTTTCTTGGTGATCCTCGATGTTTGGGGGGTACATGGATATATATATAGGAGGAAGAAGTACGTCGGTGGAGCAACAAGGGGCCCACAAGGGTGGAGGGCGCGCCCCCCTGCCTCATGGTCGCCTCGTTGATTGCTTGACGTCCACTCCAAGTCTCCTGGATCATGTTTGTTCCAAAAATAACGCTCCCAAAGGTTTCATTCCGTTTGGACTCCGTTTGATATTCCTTTTCGGCGAAACTCTAAAATAGGCAAAAAAACAGCAATTTGGGTTGGGCCTCCGGTTAATAGGTTAGTCCCAAAAATATAATAAAAGTGTAAAAATAAGCCCAATAACATCCAAAATAGATAATATAATAGCATGGAGCAATAAAAAATTATAGAAACGTTGGAGACGTATCAGCGCCCAGGGGGGTAGGCGCGCCCCCCCGCCTCGTGAACTCCTCGTTCGTTTCTTGATGCCACTCCAAGTCCTCTGGATCATGTTTGTTCCAAAAATCACGTTCCCGAAGGTTTCATTCTGTTTGGATTTCATTTGATATTCCTTTTCTGTGAAACACTGAAATAGGCAAAAAACAGCAATTTGCACTCGGCCTTGGGTTAATAGGTTAGTCCCAAAAATAATATAAAAGTGTAAAATAAAGCCCATTAACATCGCCCAGTCCATCTTCAGAGCCGTCGACGCGTCCTCGTCTCGGAAACAATCCTCCCGCGCAAGCGGTGGCTCGTCGAGTTCCGTGCGGTGGCGGTCGTGATCGCCGTCCTCCGAAACAGGCGGCGGCAGCACGGAGGCGACGAGGGCGTCCATGTCTTGGTCATCGCGAGAAGATGAGGGAGATCGGTAGCCGAGGCAGAACGCGTAGCGGAGGGCGTCGAGGGTTCGTCTGTCGATCTCACTCAGGGTTTGCTGGATCTCCTCTCTCCCCTCCACTAGTAAGTGTGCATGTGCAACGCACGTCTATTTGAACTAATAAGTGTGCACACGCAATATGCATCTATTTGGATTAACATATTATACTAAACTTAATACAAGACAATTTATTCATAAATTTGAAATTTCCCTATAAAGTACACGATCTCTTATTTCCAACTCGTACAAATAATTTGAAATATCATTTCTTCTTAATCAACATGTCTCCTGATTTAAAAGACCACCCACTTTTCTCAATATATAAAATTCAAAATTATTTTGAAGATTCATCATGATTCTTCATATGCACACATTTATGCAAGTATAGTCACACATAAAAATGTCACTTAGGACAAGCTAAGGAACCGTTTCAGTGCCAACAAATTCCAGTCAAGAATTACACAAAATCGTCATGCACATATACAGAGAGAAGTGACCTCTCTTTCTCCGAGATTGATCGAACAACAAGTTTTTGTATATATCTATCCGACACTACTACATATATACAATATAACATCTCTTATAATCCCTAACATCTAAAATCGATTTCAACTTCCACATGGCATTCTCCGTCTTTATGTATGACATGGTCAAGAAAGAATCCCGCCAATTCCTCTTGAATTGCTCGTATGCGATCATGTGGTATGAGTTCATTCCGCATATGTCACATCTAATTTAAAGAAGAGGGTCAATACATATATATGAAAGAAACTCAACACAATTGATGGTAATAAAATAAAATTGTGAATATTATTTATGTACTAAATGATATGAAATTTACCATGACCACAAAATATCCTACATTCATCATCATCATAATCAACATGCAGTTTTTGCTTCTCTTGTATGTAGTCCAAGTTTTCTATCAGAAAACATGTTAGCTCAACTATAGATAAGGATGGTATGAAAATGCTCATGTAAAATTACAGTTGCCATGTATCTGCTGTACAAACAAATACACTTATGCAAACTTCAGGTTTTTTTAGTAAAACTTATGCGAACTTTAGTTTTTTTCATTAAAACTTATGCAAACTTCTGGGTTTTTTCAGTGAAACGTAATTTCATGACTGCAAGTAAGGTCTTGGTTCAGCGAATTTGTCTGTGAGTTCACTATGTAGTCGTGAGTTGGCCATGTAATAACCGGTAGTCAGTACTTAAAAAACAAGGATGTCTGTTGCAGGTACGTGAAAATCAGTGAAAAAATAAAGAAAGAAAGAAGGCGAACGTCTCTGTGTGTGCTCCAACGATCCTCTGTTTCTCATTGCCTCATCTCTAGTTCCTGTACTTCTAGATGTGTCACCACCGGCGAGGTAGCGATGACAGTAAAAAAACAACACTCGATACTTACTTGATTAATGTGTGTGTGTGGTGCGTTCGCGTGAAGGCGAGAGTCTCCGTCGTTTAGGCGTGCCGGCGGCCGCGGCGATCGTGTCCTCTCACCAGCTGGGCGGCACTATCGATGCAGGTGAGTCAGTCGTCCAGCTTTGAGGCGGCGGCATCCCCGCACCGGGATTAGCTTTCGACGACGTCGTCCACGCGCGAGTACCGGACAAGCGTGTCCAACGGAGCAGCACGCGTCAGAGCTGAGGGAGTCGGCGGTGGCTTCGGGCGAGTGAGATGGGGTCGTGATTAGCTTCACCTGCTTCACAGTGGCCGAGACCTGCACCGCCCTGGGGACGATAATGGTTGGCGACCAGGCGAATCTACATGCATGGTTGTGGGGGGCAGATTTTTTTGGCCCGCTTATACTGGTCCAAGATACTCAGCGTTGCCCCCACTTGAAGGACCTCGATGGTGGGTGGTTGTCAGCGTGAGTGTTGTGGATGGAGCCGAAGTCGACGCGGATGCCAGTGGTTCCCGGAGAGCATGCCCAGGATGTGGACGAAGTCGTTGCAGTCAGTAGAAGTGTGTTCGGAGGAAGCCGCAGCTCCTCCTTGCGTGTCTCCCATTGTGACTCGCGTGGGTGGTGGGCTGGTGAAGGCTCACGACTCGCGATCACGATTCCCTGATAGTAGATGATAGGATGTGCTCGCGATTAGTTTCCTAATAATTAGATGCGTTCGTGATTAGTTATCTAATAGGATGCAGCCATGATTAGTTTCCCAATAATTAGATGCGTTCGTGATTAATTTCCTAATAGGATGGCTCGTAATTATTTTCCTAATAATAGGATGCACGTGTGATTTTTTTCCTAATAATAGGATGGGTTTGTGATTAGTTTCCTAATAATTAGATGTGCCCGTGATTAGTTTCTTAATAGGATGTGTCCGTGATTATAGTTTACTAATTGACCAGGCATGGACTTTTATATTTTCCTCCGCGGTGGAGTACGGTCAGTCAATGTAAATTGCTAAGTGCATACAGAGAACAGATTCGGTTAAGGCTAGCCGTTAGATTGAGTTCAGTAGGACTAATCATGCGGTGGTAATGTATCCGTGTATGTTTTGTGGAGTGCACTTAGAGAAGATAATGTTTGCTCTTTTATAAATAGTATAGATGACGTGCAGCAGCTCCATCTTCGCCACGATCTCTGCTAAGTTCTTCTTTTTGATTTGATTTGATGAGGGAAACTCTTGTAAGTTGTTGAGGGCCGTGTATAGTGCAACATCGTGCGGCTATCTAGACAGACGGAACAGATCCCAGACTAGCAAGTCCAAAAGGATTCGAGTTTTCGTTGGGTACAAAATCGGATTTAACTCTACCCCGGAGAAAACTATTGTCTATTGGGAGACGGACAATCGAGTTTTTCTCTCTTTTTTTTAAAAAAAGACGGACAAACAAGTTGAGACAGACAAAACTAGTACCGTCTTCGGTCCATATTACTTGTCGCTAAAATTGATATATCTAAACGTATTTTAGTACTAGATACATCTGACCGAAGTAAGTAGAAGTAAAGTTTTACTCGGTATATATAACGTAGTGGCGGCATGCATCGCCAAGATGCAGATGCCGGGGATTTTTCTTTCGTTCAAA
Source organism: Triticum aestivum (assembly GCF_018294505.1). NCBI lineage: Eukaryota > Viridiplantae > Streptophyta > Magnoliopsida > Poales > Poaceae > Triticum > Triticum aestivum. Next base: position 240,953,080 of record NC_057800.1, read on the forward strand.
ATATATAACATAGACGGTGTTATTTTAGGATGCGGTGGCAAATGTTTGTTATGAGGGATAACATTTGTGAACGATTTTGCTTACAGTTTCTTCGGAGGCGTATGGCAGTTTTTTAAACGAAGAAAAAATTAGGCAAAAAGAATAGAAGTTGCCATATGCTACCACCACAAATATCACTAAAGAACATCTGTCTGCCATCCTTGTTATTTTATTTCTTTTGCGGGTAAAGAGGATTGCATTAGTTCCGATGATGCGTCTAGCATCGTTGAAGGGCGTGTGGAGGTGTGTCTCCGTCGGATCTTGCGGGATTCGGTCGGTGCTGGTCTTTGATAGATTTGTTTGGATCCGGTCTTTGTTTGTCTTGGTTTTGGAGTTTTTACATATCTGATGTTATCGTTCTGCACCTTTCTTCATCGGCGATGGTTGCTGCTCTGGTACGTTGGGCCTTAGCACGATGACTTCCTGATTGTCTACTACAACAAGGTTTGCCTGGCTCAAATGACGAAGGGGTGATGACTGCAGTGCGCCTTCGGTTTGCTTCAGTGCTTGTAGTCGTCGCTAGGTGGTCCACGGACCTTGTGGAATGTCGGCGCGTCAACACTGTTGGGGAACGTAGCAGAAATTCAAAATTTTCTACGCATCACCAAGATCAATCTATGGAGTAATCTAGCAACGAGGGGAAGGAGAGTGCATCTACATACCCTTGTAGATCGCTAAGCGGAAGCGTTCAAGTGAACGGGGTTGATGGAGTCGTACTCGTGGTGATCCAAATCACCGATGATCCTAGTGCCGAACGGACGGCACCTCCGTGTTCAACACACGTACAGCCCGGTGACGTCTCCTACGCCTTGATCCAGCAAGGGGAGAAGGAGAGGTTGGGAAAGACTCCATCCAGCAGCAGCACGATGGCGTGGTGGTGGTGGAGGAGCGTGGTACTCCAGCAGGGCTTCGCCAAGCACTGCAAGAGACGAGGAGGAAGAGGGGTAGGGCTGCGCCAACAGGGAGATTGAATCGTGTGTTGGGCTGCCCCTTTGCTCAAGTATATATAGGGGGAGGGGAGGGGCTGCGCCCCCACCTAGGGGTCCCTCCCTAGGGGTGGCGGCAGCCCCCAGATCCCATCTGGGAGGCAGCCAAGGGGGAGAGAGAGGGGGGCGCACCTAGGGTGGGCCTTAGGGCCCATCTGCGCCTAGGGTTTGCCCCCTCTCCTCTTGAGGACGCCTTGGGCCTTGGTGGGAGGCGCCCCAGCCCACATAGGGGCTGGTCCCTTCCCACTATTGGCCCATGTAGGCCTCTGGGGCTGGTGGCCCCTCCCGGTGGACCCCCGGACCCCTCCGGTGGTCCCGGTACACTACCGGTGATGCCCGGAACACTTCCGGTGGCCAACACCATACTTCCTATATATCAATCTTTACCTCCAGATCATTCCGGAACTCCTCGTGACGTCCGGATCTTATCTGGGACTCCGAACAACATTCGGTAACCGCGTACATACTTTTCCTATAACCCTAGCGTCATTGAACCTTAAGTGTGTAGACCCTACGGGTTCGTGAGTCATGCAGACATGACCGAGACAACTCTCCGGTCAATAACCAACAGCGGGATCTGGATACCCATGTTGGCTCCCACATGCTCCACGATGATCTCATCGGATGAACCACGATGTCAAGGACTTAATCAATCCCGTATACAATTCCCTTTGTCCAGCGGTATTGTACTTGCTCGAGATTCGATCGTCGGTATCTGATACGTTGTTCAATCTCGTTACCGGCAAGTCTCTTTACTCGTTCTGTAACACATCATCCCGTGATCAACTCCTTGGTCACATTGTGCACATTATGATGATGTCCTACCGAGTGGGCCCAGAGATACCTCTCCGTTTACACAGAGTGACAAATCCCAGTCTCGATTCGTGCCAACCCAACAAACACTTTCGGAGATACCTATAGTGTACCTTTATAGCCACCCAGTTACGTTGGGACGTTTGGCACACCCAAAGCACTCCTACGGTATCCGGGAGTTGCACAATCTTATGGTCTAAGGAAATGATACTTGACATTAGAAAAGCTTTAGCATACGAACTACACGATCTTTGTGCTAGGCTTAGGATTGGGTCTTGTCCATCACATCATTCTCCTAATGATGTGATCCCGTTATCAACGACATCCAATGTCCATGGTCAGGAAACCGTAACCATCTATTGATCAACGAGCTAGTCAACTAGAGGCTTACTAGGGACATGGTGTTGTGTCGGAGTAAATAACCATGGGTAGCCTAGCCGGCTCCCCCTGGCCCTTCTGAAAAAATTACGAGCCGATTCGGCCCTCAAGAATCCAAGACACAGGGCCACCTTCCCCTTGCCGGCTGTCTCTAGGCCGGCTATCGGAAGGCGGCCCGACTTCAGCCCTCATGAAGAAAAGCCATTGGAGGGCCGGCTCCGAGAAGCCGGCCGCGAGAAGGCCGACTCCATGAAGCCGACTCCCATAAAGCGGTCAAGATCCTACCCTCGAAGTCTTCATCCACATAACGGCGATGTGATGGGGCGTGGCTACAGTGAAGCCTGCCACCCCCAAATCCCGGAGCATGCGTGGCACAGTGCGCCGTACGGGCGGCCATGACCCATCTGGCGCAGCACTGTTGCCATGTTGACCCTGATGTCATCCACGACGGGCTACTAGTATGGCCTATGGGCGGTGGGCCCCTTCGGGCAGAGAGACACCCGAAGGCGGCCAAGCCTCCCCCAGTCGGCCCAAGATAGAGCCGGCTCCCCACCGCCGGCTTTCCACCTCCCTCGAAGAAGACGCCCCATTAAGGAGACAAGACGCGGTGAGGCTACAGCGATCGCCCGCCGGGTGGTGGCACTGTAGCCATGCCCACCTCGGCGAAGCCCTCATCACCAAGATTAAGCAACAGTAACCAGCCGCCGACAAGGCCCTGGACAGTGGGGCCTGCCTGTCGACCAAGGAGCCGGCAGCCGGCGAGACCCACAAGCCGGCGGGCCCCAGCAGCCGGCGCAGAAGCCGGAGAGCGTAGACACAGATGGCTGGGCCCCGCACCCAGCCGGATTACCATTGTACCCCCGGGGGTAGGCCTATATAAACCCCCCGGGGCATCCATGCAAAGAGAGACCGATCCCTGCTAGCTTTAGACACCACATTGGGAGGAGAAGAGAGCAAGCCTTGCCCTTCTTCCTCCTCTCGCCAAACAGCTCAAGGAGCATCGTGTAGCTACTTATTCATCTAGTGATCATGCGGAGACCCCGCAGAGCAGCAGTAGGGGTGTTATCTCCACGGAGAGCCCCGAAGCTGGGTAAGATTCGCCGGCGTGCATGTCTTCGCCTCATCCCGTTTCCAGGCACCGGCGATGTCTTACTGGCTCCCACAATGATAAGCCACCCGTTGGCATATGTCGCACCTACCACCCGACATTTGGCGCCCACCGTGGGGCCAGGTGCACCGTCGTCCGGAGACCTGTTCTGGATGGGAACCCTCTTCCTCCCCCGCGAGCATAGCCAGCCCGACACGCCCGATGGCGCTTGCCACGACGCGCTACAAGGCATCACCAACATCTGTGCGGCGAGCAGCCTCGCCGATCTCCTTGACAAGACCCTCATCTCCGACGAGCTCACCTCCGACGCGGGCACCGACCACCTCGTCAACCTCCTCGGCCAGCTCCACGTCTCCGGCGAGCCTGCCGTGGACTTGGAGTCGGTTGGCTCCACCGATCCGATGCCTGTCGACTCCGACACGGCCTCACTCGACACTTTCCCCACCGACGTCGCGATCTACAATGACCCGCTTCCCCGGGCCGATGGCTACGACGCTGTCACCACCGAGGTGATGGTCATCGGCCACGGCGGCGCTTCCGACGAAAGCGCCCACGACGCCCCGCACGCGGCGGTCCACGACTTGTCCATCCCCCTCCCGGCCGATGCCGACGCTGAAGCACTGGAAGCTCGCCGCCTTGCCCTCCTCGCGGAGGGCCGGAAGTTGGTTTCCATGAGACGCCTCGTTGAGGCCCACCGACGCGAGGCCGACCGCGCCGCCTTTGGCACGCCGTCCCCAGATGGGCCCAGCCGGGCCGACGTTGTCAGACAGCGCGGCGCTGTCGTCGCTGATACGCTAGGAGTCGACTGCCCAGTCTACACCACTCCGCTCGAGAACCTGCGCGCCGCCCAGGCGGCCGTAGACGGGCTGGATGGGCTGGGGGCCGAAGAACTCCCCCACATGACCCGACGCATGCAGCAGCTGATCGATGCGGCCGCGCGGCGGCACGAAGCCGATGCCCGTGCGGAAAGCCCTCCCCCGCGCCGAGATCACAGCGCGACGTCCCGGACACCGACTACGGGCAAAACCCGCGCGCGGCGCGAGAAAGAGCCGGCTGCCAGCCGAAGCCGAACCCGAATCTCCATCGAGTGAGACGCAGAAGGCCACCCCCGGGCCGTGGAGTGGCGGGGCAACCCGCCTCCGCCCCGGCCCCGTGGAGAGAGATATCCCACCCCGCCGCCTGTTGCGCATCCGACTCTCAGCGGCCGGCTAGGTCGCTGCGAAGGAGTCGGCGAGAATGATGCCCACCATCGGATCGACCGCCTGGCGCGATCCCTGGCGCTAGAAGAAGAAGACGATGTCGGCCCGCCTTGCTTCGGCCCCCGCATCCGCGACGAGCCCTTCCCCAAAGGGTTCTCGCTCCCAAGAGACACGCCCAAGTACAACGGCTCCATGAAGCCGGAAGATTGGTTGATCGACTATTCCATGGCAGTTAGCATAGCCAACGGCAACAAGCGCGTTGCCGTGAAGTACGTGCCCCTCATGCTGCAGGGCACAGCACGGACCTGGCTCAACAGCCTCAAGCCATACAGCATCAACAGCTGGCTAGACTTCACAGAAGCTTTCGTCCGCAACTTCACCAGCACCTACAAGCGGGCTCCCAAGCCCAGACAGCTCTCCTTGTGCGTACAAGGCCCCGCCGAGTCCACTCGCGACTACCTCACGCGTTGGGCCGAGCTCCGCAACTCTTGCGAAGGGGTGCACGAGGTGCAAGCCATAGAATACTTCACTGCCGGGTGCCGAGAAGGCACCCTCCTCAAGCACAAGCTCCTCTGCGACGAGCCGACTACCCTCGATGAGCTTCTGGTCATAGCGGACAAGTACGCCACCGCCGACTCCTCGATGAAGACCGAACTCCGGGTAGACGCGTCCGAAAAGGTACTCAACCCGGCGCCCAAGACGCCGGCTAGGGACTCCAGCTGACGCCCACACCAGAACGACCACAAGCGCAAGGGCCCCGTGCCGCCCTCCACCAGTCGGCAGGTGGCAACAGTCGAAGACGAACAACCTGAAGTGTGGCCCGCACCCAAGAAGCAGAGGGGCGGCAAGCCGGCTTGGCAGCCGGCCTTCTCCTACGAACAGACTCTCGACGCCCCGTGCAAGTTCCACAGCGGCGCGAAGCCGTCCAACCACACGACCCGAAAGTGCCACTGGCTCACCCGAATCTCCAAAGGCAAAGGGCTCACACCGCCTCCCCTGCCGGTCCGCCGCCTCCAGCTCCGCAGCCGCCGGCCGCTCGGCCCACAGTCGGAGCCGTGCACGATGAGTTCCCCGACAAGCATGCTGCCTATGTCATCTTTACGAGCCAGCCCGAAGACCGGTGCAGCAAACGCCGAGAGCACCAAGAAGTCAGCATGGTTGCTGCCAACCCCGCCGAGCACATGCACTGGTCAGAAAAACCTATCAGCTGGAGCCGGACCGACCACCCAGAGGTGATGCCGTCTCCCGGCTCTTATGCGTTGGTTTTGGATGCCACCCTTGCAACGGATAGACGTGCTGCCCGTTTCTCCCGTGTGCTGATAGACGGCGGGAGCAGCATCAACATCTTGTACCATGACACCCTGGAGAAGCTGAATGTCAAGACGAAGCAGCTCATGCCTACTCAGACTGTGTTCCATGGCATCGTACCCGGCTTGTCCTGCGCCCCCATTGGCAAGATCAAGATTGATGTACTTTTTGGGGACAAGGAGCATTTCCACCGGGAGGCGATCTGGTTTGAAGTGGTGGAGCCCCTACCATGCATTGCTTGGCCGACCTGCCTTGGCAAGGTTCATGGCAGTTCCCCACTATGCATACCTCAAGATGAAGATACCGAGCACCAAAGGCGTCATCACCGTAGCCGGCGATTACAAGAAGTCCTCTGAGTGCGCAGCAGCCAGCAGTCGGCTGGCAGAGTCCCTTGTGATTGCCGAAGAAAAGAAGATGATGGACTGAGTCGTGGCCATGGCCAGCAAGCAGTCGGCCTTGTCCCCCGATCCCAAGGAGCATGATGCTCAAGGATCTTTCCAGCCGGCCAAGGAGACGAAGAAGATATCTCTTGACCCCGAGCACCCAGAGAGGTTTGCCGTCATCGGGGCAAATCTAAATAGCAAATAGGAAGGCGATCTCGTCGATTTCCTCCATGAGCATCGGGACATCTTTGCATGGTACCCCAAGGACATGTCGGGTGTTCCGAAGGAATTCGCTGAGCACAAACTACACGTCCGAGAAGACGCAAAGCCGGTCAAACAACCCCTCCGCTGACTGTCGGAGGAGAAACGCTGGATTGTGGGAGAGGAGATAGCCCGGCTTCTGGCAGCCGGCTTTATTATGGAAGTTTTCTTTCCAGAGTGGCTCGCTAACCCGGTCCTCGTGCTAAAGAAGAACAACAAGTGGCGCATGTGTATAGACTACACGAGCCTCAACAAGGCCTGCCCCAAAGATCCCTTTGCCTTGCCAAGGATTGACCAAGTGATAGGCTCCACGGCCGGATGCGAGCTGTTGAGTTTCTTGGATGCTTACTCAGGGTATCACCAGATAAAGTTAGATCCGGCAGACCACCTGAAGACCGCCTTCATCACGCCATTCGGAGCCTTCTGCTACCTGACTATGACATTCGGCTTGAGAAATGCCGGTGCCACTTTTCAGCGTTGCATGCAGAAGTGCCTCCTCAAGCAACTCGGCAGAAATGCTCACGTCTACGTAGATGACATTGTGGTGAAGACGGAGAAGCGCGGCACCTTGCTGAAAGATCTCAAGGAAACATTTGAGAACCTACGCCGGTTCCAAGTCAAGCTTAACCCCGAGAAATGCGTGTTCAGAGTGCCAGCCGGCCAGCTCCTAGGCTTCCTGGTCTCCGAACACGGCATCGAATGCAACCCAGTAAAGATCAAGGCCATTGAGAGAATGGTGATTCCCACCAAACTTCGACACGTCCAGAAGTTTACCAGATGCTTGGCCTCCCTGAACCGCTTCATCAGCCGGCTCGGAGAGAAAGCTCTTCCCCTCTACCGCCTCATGAAGAAGACCAACCACTTCGAGTGGAATGACCAAGCCGACCAAGCTTTTCACGAGCTGAAGAAGATGCTGGCCACGCTGCCTATCCTAGCGGCGCCGACTGAGAAAGAGCCCATGCTCCTCTACATCGCCGCAACCAGCCGGGTGGTCAGCACCGTCATCGTAGTCCAGCGCCCAGAAGAAGGCCGAGCCCAGCCGGTTCAGAGGCCGGTGTACTATTTGAGTGAGGTGCTGTCTACCTAGAAGCAGAACTACCCGCACTACCAGAAGATGTGCTACGGCATGTACTTCGCCGGCAAGAAGCTGAAGCCCTACTTCCAAGATCATCCCATCACGGTCGTATGCACCGCCCCGCTGGCCGAGATCATAGGCAGCCGGGATGCATCCGGCCGGGTGGCGAAATGGGCCATCGAGCTGGCCCCCTACACGATCTTCTACCAGCCTCGCACCGCCATCAAGTCCCAAGCATTGGCCGACTTCCTCGTCGACTGGGCCGAGACCCAGTACCTACCGCCGGCTCCCGACTCCACTCATTGGCGCATGCACTTCGATGGGTCCAAGATGCGCACCGGCTTGGGAGCCGGCATCGTCCTCACCTCTCCCAAAGGGGACAAGCTCAGATACACGCTGCAAATTCACTTTGCCGCCTCCAACAACGTGGCCGAGTACGAGGCGCTCATACACGGGCTCCGGCTTGCCAAAGAACTCGGCATTCGCCGGATCCTATGTTATGGCGACTCGGACTTGGTGGTCCAGCAATCATCCGGCGACTGGGATGCCAAGGACGCAAATATGGCAAGCTACCGCTTCCTCGTTCAGCAGATCAGTGGGTATTTTGAAGGATGCGAGTTCCTCCACGTACCACGAGCCGACAACGAGCCAGCTGATGCCCTGGCTTGAATAGGCTCCACTCGGCAAGCAATACCAACCGCTGTCTCTCTACAACGCCTCCTCAAGCCGTCTATCAAGCCATCTCCAGAGTCCGATTCCATCTTCGTGCCGCCTGACCCTGACACGGCCGGCTCGAAGAACCAAGTAGGTGACCCGGGGACTTCGATAGTCGGCCAGGGGGCATCAGCAGGCGGCTCGGGGACTTCCGTAGTTACGCCCGACCCGGGGACTGCTACACCCGGCTCGGGGACTGCGGTAGTCGCCCCGGAGACTACACCAACACAATAGGCGGCGGCTGACTCCAGCATTTCACCGCCCAGCCCGCCCGCCCTGGTCGCAGTAGCCGTTTTCGCAATAGAAGAAGTCGCAGCTCCGTCATGGGCTCAATCCATCCTCAACTTCCTAATAAACCAAGATCTGCCGGCTGACGAAGTAGAGGCAAGACGAGTCCAACGCCGAGCCGGAGCATACACAATCGTCAACAGAGAACTCGTCAAGCGCAGTGTCACTGGAGTTCTCCAGCGATGTGTCAAGCAAGAGAAGGGCATTGCAATCCTCAGAGACATCCACCAAGGAGAATGCGGCCACCATGCGGCCTCAAGATCACTCGTCGCCAAAGCCTTCCGCCATGGTTTCTTTTAGCCGACTGCTTTGGATGATGCCAAGGAGTTAGTTAAACATTCAAAGGGTGTCAACTCTTCAGCTCCAAGCAACACATGCCGGCTTCAGCACTCAAGACCATTCCCCTCACTTGGCCCTTCGCCGTTTGGGGACTGGACATGGTGGGCCCATTCAAAACGGCACGCGGCGGCATGACACATCTGCTTGTCGCCGTGGACAAATTCACCAAATGGATTGAGGCAAAGCCGATCAAGAAGCTGAATGGGCCGGCTGCCGTGACATTTATCGCAGATATAACAACTCGGTACGGCGTACCACACAGCATCATCACCGACAATGGCACGAATTTCGCCAAGGGAGCCTTGGCACGTTTCTGCGCGACGCAAGGCATCCGGTTGGACCTAGCGTTCGTTGCCCACCCGCAGTCAAACGGCCAGGTCGAGCGAGCCAACGGCCTCATCCTTTCCGGCATCAAGCCCCGACTGATCGTACCACTGGAGCGTTCAGCCGGCTATTGGCTCGATGAGCTGCCGGCTGTCCTCTGGAGTCTGCGCACTACACCAAACAAGTCAACCGGCTTCACTCCTTTCTTCCTCGTATATGGTGTTGAGGCGGTCATCCCAACTGACATCGAGTTCGACTCGCCTCGGGTGACCATCTACACAGAAGCCGAGGCCAAGGAAGCACGAGAAGACGGCGTCGACCTGCTGGAAGAAGGCCGGCTGTTAGCCCTCAGCCGGTCCGCTATCTATCAGCAGGGCCTCCGCCGCTACCACAGCCGGAAGGTCAAGCCAAGATCCTTCCAAGAGGGCGATCTTGTGCTCCGGCTGATCCAGCGAACAGCCGGCCAGCACAAGCTCTCGGCCCCTTGGGAGGGCCCCTTCGTCATCAGCAGAGCCTTAGGCAACGACTCCTACTACCTGATCGACGCGCAGAAGCCGAAGGCACGAAAGAGAGATGACTCCGGCAAAGAGTCGGAACGACCATGGAACGCCAACCTCCTCCGAAGGTTTTACAGTTGTAATATATATGTATCACGCTAACTTTTGTACTAAGTACGAGACAATAGGCCCCCCGAGGAGAGCTCGGGGACTGCCATATTTTTATCTATGAATGAAAAGTATCATGCTTATGGCCTTGTCATTGCATTCACTTTTTCCGTCCGGCGCCGGGTTCGACTAGTCGGCCCGGGGACTGGCCGCCTGGAGTTATATTAGAAGTCCTACCCGCAGTCAGACAAGTAGTGTGCCGGCTCCCAAGCCTTCTCTTGCCAAAAGTCGCAGTTCAAAGAACCGGCTGTCCGGCTGGCAAGAGTTAAAGGTAGGAACGGGTGCCCACACGAAAAACGGCTAGGGACTAACAGACTAATATAACAAAAGTCGGTTTTTCTCCCACCACCGACCGGCTACCAGAGTAGCCGGCCGGCCGGCTTCCATTCACCTCGCTCCAATCTAAGAAAACTCGAGTACTTGCCTTCCCAGAAGGGGAAGGCAGCAAAGGAAACAGCCTAAGGATAAAAAGCATACATGAATGGAAACCAAACACACAATAATATTTACATAATAGACCTTCAAAAGGCCAGCATTCAACATAGTTCGAATACACCCCTAGTGGGTGGAACTGCACAAGTTTAATAAAGTTGTTCAAAAGGCAACAAGCAGGAAAAAACAAGGACGGCAGACTAGGCCAAGGGAGCGACTGGCGAGTCGGGCAGGTTGGTGGAGACGGCAGTGCCGGCTGGAGGAGTGGCCGGCTGGCGAACCTCGGCATGATCACCGCGTCCGCAGAGGGCGCGCTAGCACGCGCCTTGTTGCCGGAGGCACGATCAGGCTGAGGCTGGCTGCCCGCTTCACCAGTCGGCTCAACGTCTTCGCCTTCCTCTCCTTCGTCGTCTTCGCCTTCATCGCTGGAGGCGATCTCCTCTGCCGAGTCTTCACCCGCTGCCGGGTCCAGCCCGAACCACTCCTCCAGCTGGGCAACGCCGTCGTCATTGATCTCAGGAGCGAAGACGCAGATGTCAGTACACTCCGCGATCGTCAAAGCGCGCTGAGCGATAGCCGGCTGCACCTCCTCCAACTCTTCGTCGGCCTCCAGCCGCCAAGTGCGTAGCTGGTCCAGGTTCAGCCCCGGATACCAGGCTCGGACGAACTCTAGTGCCCGCCCAGCTCTAAGCCGGGCTGCCGACGCCTTCCAGGCCTCAAAGCAGCCAACCTCCAGCTAGTCGGCAGTCTGACTCGGGGTGCGGGGAATCGTCTCGCTTGGCCAGAGGGCGGCCAACACCTGCGCCCCGGCACGCTGGAGGCGGCGGAGCATACGGTGAGCCGGCTGCAGCCGGGCTTGGACCGCCAAGAGCTGCTCCTCGAGCGTCCGGCTTGCGTCCGGCGCGATTTCAGCCCCCGCCTGCCAGCGTGCCTCGCGATGGGCCTCGATGGATTGGGTGGCGAAGACGGAGTAGCCAGGAAAGTAGTCTGCACAGAGAACAAAAAGCAGCACAAGTCAGAACACAAATCAGGGATCAAAGGGCAAGTAGGGAGTGAATAAGGCGGCTTACCGTCGATCAGATCCTCGATACGGTTAAAGCCCTCGCTCAGCGCCTGCTTCGCTTCAGCCCAGCTCGCCGCTTCGGTCTCGAACTCGGCCCTAAGGGCGTCCTCATCATCCTGCGCCTTCTTCAGGGCCGCCTTGTGGCTCTCCTCCTGGTCGGCCAACTTCTTGACAAGGCGGTCACGCTCCAGGACCAAGGCGCTGTACTCGGCTTCCTTGGCGCGAAGGGCGGCCTGGGCCCCGCTGAGCTGCTCCCTCAAGTCGGCATTGGCTCCTACAAGCATGAAGACAAAGGAAATTAATAAGGCAAAGTCGTCAAGGAAGATCCGACCCGGCTACTCAGCAGTCGGCCCGAATCTCGGGGACTACACCCAGTGGGTGCGCTGACGCGCCCCCACAGGAGATGAACGAAACAAATACGCACTCCGGCTACTGGTCAGGTCATCGGTTCTCCTGCCCAGCTCCTGAGCCTGGGAGTTGAAGGCGGCTGCACGGAGGTTGTGATACTCCTGAAAGATTATACAGGAAGCAAGGATAAGTTAAGTTGTCAGAACCTAGTAAGTTCCAAGCCGCCTGCGCAGCAGCCGGCTCGGAACTCGGGGACTACACCCAGTGGGTGCGCTGACGCGCCCCCACGGAAGAAACCAAAAGAACAAAATAACCAAGGCCAGAAGACTCACCCGGATGATGGTCCGCGTCGAGAGAAACTGTTGAGTGTATCGCTGTAGCGAGGCGGCCTGAGCTTGAAGCCGGTTCCGGACCTCCTGGGCCGCCACGTTCAGCTCGCCCATCCCCCCGCTGGGAGTCCACTCGGACGTGCTGGCGCTGGCCGCCTCCAGGGCCTCCACCATCTGGCTGGCGCCCGCTGCTCGGTGCGGTTCCGGCGCGGAGGCGCCACCCCCTGCGCGTCGGCGCAATGCCGGCTGCACCTCGAGGCCGGCCCCTGCTTCTGGCTCGCCCCTGGACGGCTGCTCTGGCGCCGCAGCTGATTGGCCGCTTTGGCCCGCTCTAGTCGGCGCCGTCTGCGACGCCCCCTCCACGAAGATCACGTGGTCCTCCCGCCCCTCCATCACCAGCGGGCCTTGGTCGACCTCCTACGACGGGGGCACGGGAATGTTGGGGGCCACGGCGCGGAGGGGAACAACGAGCAGCGGAGGCCGGTTGTGCGAGGCCTCCGCCTCCGTCTCTGCGGCTGCCGCTTTTGCCCGGGCCTTGGCCGCCGCGTCGGCCCGCTCCTTCGTCGCCTGGGCGGTCCTTCGCTCCGCCGCCTCCCGCTCCTCCCGCGCGTTCCGCTCCATGGCCTCCCTAAGGTCGGCGCGGGGGTCCACGTGGCGAGAGCTTGAGGACCCTCCAGTCGGCCCGACTATGGAGCCGCCAGGACCTCGCTCGAGAGAAAGCGGCACCCTGTCCGGCAAGAAAAGAAAGTTTTAGATGAGCTTCGGTCGAAAAAGTCAAAAAAAATATATGCAAGACATTCAACGACTTACGCAGAGACCGCCTGCGGCTGCTTCACCACCTCATGAAGAAAAGCCGCGGGAGGTCCGGCTCCGAGAAGCCGGCCGCGAGAAGGCCGACTCCATGAAGACGGCTCCCATAAAGCGGTCAAGATCGTACCCTCGAAGTCTGCATCCACATAACGGCGATGTGACGGGGCGTGGCTATAATGAAGCCTGCCACCCTCGAATCCCGGAGCATGCGTGGCACAGTGCGCCGTACGGGCGGCCATGACCCGTCCAGCGCAGCACTGTTGCCACGTTGACCCTGATGTCATCCACGACGGGCTACCAGTACGGCCTACGGGCGGTGGGCCCCTTCGGGCAGAGAGACACCCGAAGGCGGCCAAGCCTCCCCCAGTCGGCCCAAGATAGAGCCGGCTCCCCACCGCCGACTTGCCACCTCCCTCGAAGATGACGCCCCATTAAGGAGACAAGACGCGGTGAGGCTACAACAATAGCCCGCCGGGCGGCGGCACTATAGCCATGCCCACCTCGGCGAAGCCCTCGTCACCAAGATTAAGCAACAGTAACCAGCCGCCGACAAGGCCCTGGATAGTGGGGCCTGCCTGTCGACCAAGGAGCCGGCAGCCGGCGGGACCCACAAGCCGGCGGGCCCCAGCAGCCGGCGCAGAAGCCGGAGAGCGTAGACACAGACGGCTGGGCCCCGCGCCCAGCCGGATTACCATTGTAGCCCCGGGGGGTAGGCCTATATAAACCCCCCGGGGCATCCATGCAAAGAGAGATCGATCCCTGCTAGCTTTAGACACCACATTGGGAGGAGAAGAGAGCAAGCCTTGCCCTTCTTCCTCCTCTCGCCAAACAGCTCAAGGAGCATCGTGTAGCTACTTATTCATCTAGTGATCATGCAGAGACCCCGCAGAGCAGCAGTAGGGGTGTTATCTCCACGAAGAGCCCCGAAGCTGGGTAAGATTCGCCGGCGTGCATGTCTTCGCCTCATCCCGTTTCCAGGCACCGACAATGTCTTACTGGCTCCCACAATGATAAGCCACCCGTTGGCATATGTCGCACCTACCACCCGACATGTTGTCTATGTATCCACACATGTATCTGAGTTTCCTATCAATACAATTCTAGCATGGATAATAAATGATTATCATGAACAATGAAATATAATAATAATAACTAATTTATTATTGCCTCTAGGGCATATTTCCAACAAACACCCCACCAGAAAATAAATGTGATATGCTAGAGGCTCTTCAAGACTTTTCTTTTTTGAAACAAGGCTCTTCAAGACTTGCCTTCTTTGTTGGAGAATCTTTGGTTAGTTCAACACGCTCTCGTAACATATCACAAACATTATCCATCTGCATAAGTAATGCCAACAAAAGAATGTAATAATGCACACCAAAGAAATATACCGGATTCAACAAGTGCTTATCGGGATGGCACCATAGTGTTCATAAATTTAACTCAATATTATTCAATTTGGAAACATACTTAAAAGATAAATTAATCTATATCAATTCCATGTTGTGTTTTGCTAAAGCACATCGGAATGTGCCGTAAATATTGCACATCTAAGAGCATCTCCAGCCGTTGGCCCCCCAGGAGGCATAAAAATCGCGGCCTGGGGGCGAGCCGGTGGTATAATCGGCTCTGAGGGCAGTTGGGCACCCAGCCGTCGCCCCCCAGGTTGCTCCCAAGCACCGATATCGGTCCATTTTTGGCGCAAATGTGCCTGCTTTTGGGCCCACTTTCGGCGAAAAATGGTCCGATGTCAGCGCGAATTGGCTCATATTCGGCGTGGTTCGACGTGAACTGTCAACATGATATTTTTTTTATCACATGGTTCATCACAGAAAATTAATAGAAATCAAATAGTTCAACAAATAGTTCAATACAAATTATGTAGTTCAACAAATAAAAAATCATATTTCATCACACGTCGAGCTAGACGTCGCCCTTGAGCCTCCATAGGTGCTCCACCAGATCCTGCTGCAGTTGTTGATGCACCTGTGGGTCTCGGATCTCCTGACACATATTGAGGTAGGCAGTCTAGGTTTCCAGTAGTTGGTGATCAACTTGGGCAAGAGGACCCTGCCTGTAGTATGGTTTAGTGTCAAATACTGGCTCTTTCTGCTCGCTCTCAATGATCATATGGTGCAAGATGACACATCAAGTCATGATCTTCCACATTTGATTTTTTGACCAGGTCTGAGCAGGGTACCGGACAACAGCAAATCGAGATTGGAGCACACCAAATGCCCGCTCGACATCCTTCCTGCAAGCCTCCTGAACCTTGGCAAAGTGGGACTTCTTGCCTCCTGGCACAGCGTTTGAGATAGTCTTCACAAATGTAGACCATCTCGGATAGATGCCATCAGCTAGGTAGTACCCCTTGTTGTAGACGCTCATTGACCTCGAAGTTCACCGGAGGGGAATGACCTTCAACAAGCTTGGCAAAGATAGGGGAGCATTGCAGCATGTTGATGTCATTCTGAGTTCCTAGCATACCAAAAAAGGAGTGTCAAATCCAGAGGTCCTGTATGACCACCGCCTCAAGGGCCAGTTCTTTTGGGCAGTTTAAAAAATAAGCCGCCTCTCCCTAGCTTAAAAATAAGCTGCTCCTAAAATTTGTTGAGACTTCTAAATTAGTTATTCCATAACTAGTTTAGAATCCCAAATGAATAAGAGAGACGGCTTATGGGAAAATTTGAGGAGGAGGAGGAGGCTTATTTTTTAAGCTACCAAAAGAACTGACCCCAAGTACCACACTGCAACCGCCTTTGGCGCCTTTGTACATCCCCTGCCAAGCAAATGGGTAGTTCTTCCATTTCCAATGCATGCAGTCGATGCTTCCAACCATCCCAGGAAATCCTCTTGTTGCATTCTGTGCTAGGATCCAAGCAGTGTCTTCCGCCTTGGGTGTTCGCAAGTATTGCGGTCCAAACACTGCCACCACTGCCCTGCGGAAGTTGTAGAAACACTCAATGATCATGGACTCGGCCATGCGCCCATGGTCGTCGAGTGAATCACCGGGAGCTCCGTATGCAAGCATCCTCATCGCTATCATGCACTTCTGGATTGAGGTGAATCCAAGTTTGCCGGTGCAATCCTTCTTGTACTTGAAGTAGCCTCGAACTCCCGGATGGAATTCACAATCCTGAGGAAAAGCTTTCGGCTCATCCGATAACGACGCCGAAATACTTTGCCACCGTGCAGTGGAGCGTCGACGAAGTAGTCGGAGTAGAGCATGCAGTAATCTTCCAGACGATGCCGGTTCTTTGCTTTCATCCGCCCCGGTGCCAAGCCACCTCGCCGCGGCTTTTCATTGCTCGCGAACAGGCCGGCGAGGGCGGCAAGGATCATGAGATGCTCCTGTTCCTGGACGTCGGTATCGGTTTCCTCCTCCCGCAGCGCAGCGAGCGCCTCCTCGTCGTCGGAGTCCATTGCCGAGCAGGCAAATCGCCAAACACCTCGCGGGCATGGTGGGCGCACACCCGCTGGTACACTGCCCTGCACGGCCGGATCATCGGAAAAATCGCCCGGACGGTGGTGGAGAGGCTCTGCTGCGGTGAAACCTTCTTTCTTTTCTTGCGGCGAATGACCTATCTAGCGGTGGTGGGCGGTGGACGGCGCCGGGATCGGTAGGTGGCGGCCGAGCGCGCAGGGGGTGGGAGGCGAATCTGGACGGTTGGCTTGACTTTTCGCCTGACAGTGTGGCCTAGGCGTGTTTTTCTCTTGCGTCGGAGCTCCTGAGCGCCTCCTAGTGCGCCGGGTTCGGCCTGCGATCGCCGGGCCCAAAAACAGGCTGAGCCGGCGGATTTCGACGTCTTGATGGCGCGACTGGGGGGGGGGGGGGGGGTTCGACGCCGGCGCGTAAAAAGGCGCCTGGGGGCCTGTTGGGGGCGTGGCCGGAGATGTTCTAAAATCTATGTCAATGACTTTATGCGCAGATTCATGTAGATTTGTTTTTCTTTTTGTGTTTGATTGAGTCACTTAAATATGCCGTAGATAGACCTGGTGTAGTTGTTCAATAGACATGAAAGTGTTGTTAGCTGGGGCATCTACTGGGTGCTGTAGTTGAACCCAGTAGTTTTTGGTTCAAATGTTGTGTGCATTTTTATTTTTCTAGCAAACATGCCCACGCATTGCAACCGTAGAAAAAATCACCTCCCCATACACACACTGGACGATATCAGCAAATCCCTTGAAATCTCCACAAAACAAACAACATGATAAGTGGTGTTACACAAAAACGTAGTGGTTGAATATCATATCTACTCGGGTTAAATGGGATAGAAAACATACTATGTAATATGATTTTTCCAAAATACCCCATATAGAGAAGGTATTAATTAAGGTTGCACCATAAACTTAATTTTAGAAATAATTAACATGCAATATGATATTATATTTGAAATTTACACATTTTTCCGTGGGATTTTCATATATAGCATGTTAGATTTGGAGTTAGGGTTTGAAAAATATGAATATATTTAATAGCATTTGAATTTGCACCAAAAAAGAAGTGAAAAGGAAAAAGGGGCGTGGCTAGGGTCGAATCCAGTAGTCAAGTGAGGCGTTAGCTACTAGGCTAGATGTGTGGATGTGAAATATTAGGGACTACACTATATATAACCCAAAGGAAACGGTCTATTCAGTGAAAATCATTTTTCCACTTACAGGTGACATAAGTGGGTAATTATTGACAATTTTAAGGGCAATTTTCATGATGTACCGTCAAAAGTAATAGCCCTTTATTATTAGGTATGTATAGACCAACAAGATGTCCGTGTGTTGCCACGGAATCATTGGTTTAGAGGTGATGAAATAAAGTTAGTGTCCTTTATAACCGTTGTGTGATTTACGATTAGAAAAGATAGCAAAAATACGATGAGAAACATGCAGTGCTAGATAATTTTACATGACCATATGTAGGAGTTGAAGTTATATTTTTGTCTTGTTATTTGTGCCTTTTATAAAAATAAAATGAGTCTCACATGAAAGTAGTGTATTTGTTTATTTATGATATCACACGTGAGTAAAGTACATTTGTTTATATGCTTTTTGAAAGGTTGCTTCCTATGTGAGGATGCGTGTATCTGTTTATTGAACTCATCACCAACACCAATCTTTATAAGTAGGGAAGAAAAGACATTGCTATATTTTTCTCATGCTGAGAGGGTGTTTGGTTGGGCTTTTACTCAGTTTTTCACTTTGACTTATAATCCCTCCGTTGCCAAATATAAGCCTTTTTAAGATTTCAATATGGACTACATACAGAGCGAAATAAATGAATCTACACTTTAAAATATGTTTATATACATCCGTATGTAATCTGTAGTGAAATCTCTAAAATGTTTTATATTTAGAAACGGAAGGTATATAATATGGCTTTATCCAAAAGCATCTAAGTAGATGTTTTTTCTTTTGGCTTAACCGAAGTGAAAAGCTAGTAAAAGCCTAACCAAATACCATCTGATAAATGGACCAACACACATGTGCTGCCTAATCAATCCCAGTCTACCTCAAGGCCGAAAAAGCAGACTTTACTCATCTAGGCCTCCTCAGCAAGTCACATCCAAAGGCAGGCCTGACACGTTTTCGCTCTCATCCAATGAGACGGTGCAAGTTCTTTGTAAGTGTGAACTCGTGCGCAAACCCACAAGTATCATGAACAAGATTTCTATGTGCATCCTGCAATAAAAGCTTTTGTATGGAAGAACTTGTGAGACGTTTCGTGTATTGACTATTGAGTCTCACTTATCATGCATGAAGCTTTTGATTATGTTCCCGACTTGCTATCCTGCGTAAGTAGGGATGGAAAGTGGTAGCGGATAATTTAAAATATCCGCTATTCGTATTCGAGAAAATGCCTATTCATATCCGAAACATCCGCATCCGAACTAAAATGGAAATAAAAATTATCCGTATTCGTATTTATTAAACAAATAAAAAATAAAATATGGTAGGATATTTTGACACAAATATGGATATGAAAGTGGATATATCCGTATCCGAATAAGATTATGGGAGGTAATTTTTAAAATTCTAGGCCAAATATTCCAATTATCCAACATAAAAGCCAAATAAATGGTCAAATTTTACTCTTTATATGATTAAACTTATAAATTATTATGCATTACAATAGTATTTATTCATAAACCTATTTATTATTGACTTATTGTATGTCACAAGTTGATTATTTTAGGTCACATAGCTATCGACTAATTTACTTAAGCAATATGTTGATATTATTCGTATCCGTTCCGAATCAAGAAAATATCCGATACGTATCCATATTCGAATAATATCCGAGCCGCATCCGTATTCGATAACATCCGTATTCGGATTCGTATTCATTTTGAAAATATGAAAATAAAAGTGGTAAGAGCACTATCTGATCCGTATCTGATCCGTTTCCACCCCTATGCGTAAGGCCATCTTCAGCGCAGGACCCTATCTTGTTCGCCGGACGCAGTTTGGATAAAAGCGGACACATACAACGACCCAACGGCAGACCCCATTTCATTTTTTCGTCCGCTTCGTGTCCATTTTACCCCATCTTTGACTCAAAGTTGGTCTAAATTTGAGGCAAAAGCAGACAGAAAACGGACGCCTCCGCGTCCTCTTCGTCCGTTGTGTCCAGGCGTGCCCCACATGTCACCCTCTCTCTTTTCTCTCCCCTGGCCCACCGTGTCCACCCACCCGCCAACGCATGCAGCCACGGGCTTGTCTACCGGAGCAGCGCGGTGTCGGCCGGAGCGGGACGTGGTGCGGCGCAAGCGGCGGCCGGAGCGGGGTGCGGGTGCGAAGCAGGCGGCGGGCGAGCTCGGCGCTGGCGAATCTGGCAGGCACGGGGCCAAGCTCTGGTGTGCGAGGGCGTGTTGGCGCGGACGCGGGGCGGAGCTCGGTGACGTTGGCTTGGCATGCGGCAGGCAGGCGAGGGCGGGAGGGCGAGGCTAAGGCAGGCGAGGGCGAGCGGGCAAGGTCAGGCACGCGCGGGGGTAGGCGAGGGCATAGGCAGGCGGGCGAGCTCGGCGGGGCACGGCATGCTCGGCGGAGAGCAGCCGTGGGTGCGGGCGGCGAGGCAGAGCGCGTGGGCGGCGGCACAAATACGACCCGACAGGCGGGCGACATGGTACAGCTGCAGGTGACGACGCGTGTGCTGCTGCTGGGTGGCGAGCGAGCGGGGTCTGCTACAGCTGCCGGCGTGCGTGGGCGAGCTGCATGGCGCGGGTGCTGCACAGCTGGGCGGGCATGGCTTGGGCGAGCACGCAGCAGCGGAGCGCAACAGGGGGCTTGCTTGCTTGCTAGCGAGCCGCCGTGCGCTTGCTAGCTTGCGGCCAGCGCGCGCGGGTGGCTGGTTGGGCGCGGCCGGGCGAGCTCACAAGTGAGACATGATGAAGGCACGGCCGGACAGTTTAAGGTTGGTGATCCCGCTGGATGCACAAATCCACAGGCGTGCAAAACTGGACACGTGTGTCCGTTTTCCTATCCTAAATGGACGAAAAGCAAACAAACATGGATATCCGTTTAGAATCGTGCGATAAAGTTGGCCTAAGATTTTCCGCTCAATCGGAGGGATGTTGACGAGTGTCGGATGGGAGTCATACGATCTTTGACTTACACAAATATAAAATGACAAGCTGTCCCAGGTATACCAAAAAATATATCCACGAAACAATTCTAAGCCAACTCCCATGTATTCCTATCTGCTCGCATCACACAGAAAATTTACACAGATGGTCTTGAGCCTAACTGGAGCCAAACTTATAACGACGAGGGCATTTCCAAAGTAATCAACCCAGTGGAGTGAGAAAACAAAATGACGGCAAAACACAAATCATCACAATCCTTGTCGACAAATGCCGCTATAATAGTACATGCCTCTCAACAGTTCATCTCATTATCTTACTCTCCAACCCTTATGCCAAACCCAAACTTGTTATCCTTCTTCCAGTGATCAATCTGCACAAGATTGTACATCAAAATCAGCCTTTCAACTCAAATCTGGACGACTCATCTATCAGGGAAAAACCATTGAAAACAACTAATATGTTTGTCCCTGTTTTGGCAACTTTTACTTCATTAATTCAGACTTGATGCTTGATTCAACATGCTAAAAGGAAAGGCAGTACAATAACGCAGGTCCTTGCATGGAATAAGGGAAGAGGTAAACTGACCTCTGCAGAAAGAACCAAGGTAGCGTATGGGTTGATTTTCTCCTCCAAAAGAGCAGAAACTGCGCCATTGGTATCTACCTTTCCCCTCAAACGACTCTGCAATGTTGAGCCAGTGTCGTTAAGCTTTTCACATGCAACTCAGACATGAATTAACCATAGACTCAAATGCACTTCAACAGAAACAGTATTTTAAAAGAAAATTTTGTGCGCAATTCTTTTGCTATGGGAAGTTTCACAGAAATAGTCGAATATGCCACAGATTTGCAGCTACTTTTATGTTCTATAAATATCTTGCCAAGGTGATCAATGCCATCAAACATGAAAAAACTCTCATGGTATGCCTGTCTCCGGAAATAAACATAAAGAAACTTGCGGTTACATATGCTGTCATAATTGAATCCAATGTATTTAAAAAAAAAACTGAATCCAATGCATGGTTACAACAACTGTCATATCATTGTACATGAAATCCAATGCATGGGAAAAAGATGTCAAACAAACTATCATGCACATAGCATACCTGTCTCATGATATAATCATAACCCACACTTGCTGTTACATCCTTTGACATATGATTGTACATGAAATCCGTAGCAAGGGAAACCTGCATAAAGAAGTTTATGAATTTGAACAAGATAATAACAGAGAAAAGTTTCAAAATGCTACGACAGAAATATAACCTTATTAGACACTTTCTGAACGTAACTCAGTGAAACCAGTCCAGTGCTTGCAATTTGTCCAGTTGCAACCTGAAGATATTAGTGGCATGGCTCTATCAGATAATAAGAAATATAATATAGTATGAGTTTTTAATTTGTTGTCTATTCAATCATCCACCATCACTTTGATAATAATAAAGTGATATCAGCATCAGTTCTAGAGTACATCTTGTGACAACTTATTGAGTGAGAAAGAACACTTTCACAGAGACTTAAAAAGAGCTCAAAATTTTTGCTAATCACCTAAACGAACAACTTGACTTTACCATGTGCACGAGCCCTACACAAAACACAGAATCACAACTATGGCGTACTTGTCACATGATGCAAAGCAAGTGAAATACTTAAGCATTCACATTGCTTCAACCATGAGAAACAAACTCTGGAAAGCGCAGTAACTCTCTGGAGACTGCCGAGTAAAATAAATGCTTAGAAATTTGCACCATTATTAAACTTTTCCAAGAGGGAATCAGACGGCACACTTAATAAATGATCTGCAAATAAATGCTTATAAAATTGCACCATTAGACACAGCAAACCTGAGTGTTTTAGGCCCAGTTTCCTGCACTTAATTTTCAATATTAACTCAAGGTGGATACTTTGTGCTTTCCCATACTGGACAAGTTTTTGTTTTCTTAGTTTCCAGACAATTCACGATTAGAACCCCATAAATCAGCATGTATTATTCCAATATTAGCAACCTGAACTAAATGTTGCTTTGTAACAGTGTGTAAAATGGCATATCTCAGCATGATCAAAAGGATCAGTAGGCAAAAGCTGATCAAGCGAAAATTCCTCAAATGCAGTTTTTCGGCCATAAATGTTATTGGAATATTAATGCATCACAAATTCCAAATGCCTAACTATTTTATATGGATCATGGTTATGAACAGTTTAACGAATACAAAAAACTTTACCATGTTCTTCGTGTCATATCTAGCAAGAAAGCCAACTCCTGATTTCCTTTGTTGTTGAAGCCAAAAACCTTCAGTTCCCAGGGAGAGGTTCTTCGTTACACTCTGAAATGCACAGGTAAAATATGTTGCAATAGTCTTAAGTATCGAAATGATGGGACAGAAAAATATTAGCAGAATATACTGTCTGAGATTTTTTTTATTGTAAGTTATAGGTTCAATTGACGACAGTATGCTGTCTTCTCTATATGATTCATTTTTCTAGCATCCAGTATATGCAATAAACTATTAGGGAAATATGAATGCCCAACTAATATTGGAATGATAGATCTATGGTTATTATATCGGCTGCGTTTGGCTTGGAAACATGCTTGGTTCTGCTTAATATGAATGCCAAGCTTCTTTGGACAGTTCAACTTTGAGCAGACTAAGAAAAATGAAGATCTTCACTTTTAGACTAAAATTGTCTGAAGTAGTACTTCCTATGCACAAAGAGTGGTCTACTGATGCACACTGAGAGCACACCCGTCTACTGCATCTACACCCTGCCAGCCTACCGCACACCATACCGTCTTTACCCTGAGTATTTTAGTTGCAAACACAGTACTTCATATTTATCAGCATGGCCATTCCGCTATAACAATGGGAATTTGACTTTACCTCCATGCATAAATGGTCAATAGTTTCTCTCAATAGTTGCTTAAATCACAATGGATTTTAGCAGCATGCATCAATGCTAAAAATTACAGAATTCATACTGCCATTAACATTTTGTTTAAAAATAACCATATTTTCCAAATGTACTCGCAAAAGGTGGATACAAAGTCTGTATTCATGATACTAGTGCTTTAGTTTTATGTGCCAACAATTGACATAAATTGGTGCATCATCTATACCTGGATGTAGTTCCCTCCATAGAAGCCATTATTCCCGACTTGACATTGGGTTCTAAAATCTTTGCCCTGGAATAAATGACAGAGGAGCAAAAATAAGTTATGAAATCATGCAGATCGTCAGACAGATAAACTAAGATTACATCAGATGAAGGAGGTAAAATACCATATGTTTTCTTCAAATATGATACTATTAAACATTAAGAACCTAACAGCTACATATCTTAGTTGGGTATCTATAGGTTTTCCGACACCAATAAGAAGACTACACAATATTAGAAACAACAAATGCATCAATGCCAACATTAGAAACATCACACGGTCAGGAATTCACGTGTAACTTGTGCTATCATTAGCATGTACCACAAAAGGCATCTTTGATAGACGAAATTCAACAGAAAAAATTGAGGAAAGAGATAACTCGTAAGATGTGAACAAATCTCAGGAGCAGACAGGCAAAAATAACTAAAACTTATGTGCTAGATTCCAAGTTTAACTGAACAGGACATTGATTTGAGAGAGGTATACTGAGTCCAAACAGCAATCTAAGATCAGTAGCATTGATGTATATTTATTAACAGCACAATGCGGGACATGGTATCATAGTTCCCTGTTGGACAGTGGAAGTATCTTACCATTGGCATGATGCTGCCCATAAAATAAGATGATAAAAAAAAATAAACGACTTGCAAAATCAGGAACTAAATGCTCAAAAAGAGACTGACCTTGTAATCCAAATTAAACATGCCTTGGGAATAACCAGGCTCGTTTGTCAACTGCGGAAACAAAAACAAGTTAACTTAGAGACTCAACAACATTCAGTGGAGCAAGCTCATACTTGTGCCCAAAGCAATCACCTGAGCATTTATTTGTGCGCAAAGATTTTCTGTGACATCGTACTTGACACGTCCATTCAGCCTTCCGTCGGGCGAGATCCTACCGATGAGCATCAACTAATAAGAGGAAAACACATTTAGATGATGAAAACATTAAAAAAAAAAAACATGAATTTAGCCTGACAGAAATAAAACCTTGGGATCAATATAGTTGGCGCCAAACTCATAGTGGGAGGTGGGGACTTTAATCACTTCAGGTCCCTGTGAAGGGACCTCCATGGATCCCATTGACGCACTGTTACAAAGCATATGCAACGGAATCGTAAACATTGCAGGCAGATCGCTACCAGCAGTTTAGCTGAAAAGAAACGATGGGCATTGGGAAGGGTACCTGTGGCTCAAAAACAAGACCTGGCTGACCGGCTTGACGAAATCGAAGCGAAAGCCCTCGAACACGTCGGGCTTGAGCGTCACTGTAACGAACAACATGGAAGATGGCAGCATCATTAGGAATCGATTCGATTGGCAGTGATGTCAGACGCAAGGGAGGGGTGTTCTTACTCGAGGCCTCGCGCTGGGCATCTTCGTAGGGAATAGGGCAGCGGAGATTCAGGTAGTCCACCTTGTCGTCCTCCGCCGCCTTGTCCTCCTCCTGGTGCGGCAACGGCGGGGGAGGCACCGGGGCGTAGGGAAGAGGTGACGCGTCGGCGGGAGCTGGGGAAGGAGGAGGCGGAGGAGCATCCTCGTGGCTGAACGTCGAGCCCATGGCGGCGGCGGCGGCGGCGGCGGGAAGCGATCGGTGCGCGTGCGATTTGGGGCGGCGTATAGGTTGTGCGAGGCGAGCTTTGGCTTGCGCCGTCGGCTGGGGAGAGAATTTAGGGAGGTGGGGTTTTAGGAGGGTTTTCTCTGCTGTTGCGCGGACCGTGAGCTCTTATCTGGGTCGCTAGATCGGCCTCGAGATTCGTGTTACCGGACTTTTCTACCCCTGTTTTTCCTCCTCATCTTGTGCTTCAAGCATACAACGGAGAGTCCGATGCAAGCTGTTCCTAGAATTGGAAACGGATTCCACGATACTCTTACGACCTGTAGTTTCTCATATGGTGGAAATTGAGGGTTCTTGCGTACATGTCCGGTTTGACGTCTTGGTGATCACATGCCCAGGCCGCCTCAATGATTGAGCGAGTTACAAGCAGGAGCACCATGCATATGGTGTAAGTGCATTCACATATTACATGGTTACGCGAAATAATTTGTTTTTTCCGGTGCAACGCACGGGTATATGCCCTAGTGTTTAATCGGATACATATTGTACGTAGAGATTTTGTCGACTACGGAATAAAGATGAACATTGTTTAACATACAAATATAAATGTCTATTGAAGCATTTTTTTTCACAAAAAAGGTTTATTTTAAACCGGATGAAAAGAGCGAGACGCAAGCCTCATCGAGCGAGCGACACGCGTCCTCTAGGCCCCACGCGCCGCTTCCCATCTCAGCCTTGTCCAACGCAGGGCAGCGCACATCCACGTATTTTTCTTTGCCCGATGCGTCGTCTTCCTCGCGCTCACCCATCCACTCCTGTGAGATCCCTTTCTCTTCTATTGCCCACTGCACATGGCCGAGCATCCCTTCTCTTCGCTGCCCCTCTCTCGTCCCCTGATGACGGAGTTGCTACTGCTGCTGCAGGGGCACTGCTGCCGCTCTGGCAACTGCGTTGCCATGAATCGAGGGAAGCTTCAATGCACGACCACCGCCTGCCATGGCCGTCCAAGCTACTACTACTGCAACAGGGAGCATCTGCGCATGGCCATCAGAGTTACGATTTGAGCATCGATCATGGCTCTGTGAGCTGCAATGGAGCTCGCCGTGCTGCGAAGGTGACCACGAAGAGTGGTTGACGAGGGCATTGCAACTCCGACGATGTTGCTTTGAAGCTGTTGGGAGCACAGCTGGTGTTGCACTGGAGTAACACCGGGACGCCAGAAGCATAGCGGCCGCTGCAATGGAGCTTCGTTGGATGTCGTCGGTGCTACGTTGGAGCTCCGCCGGGGCTGCAACGGAGCTTCGCCAGACGTCGTCGGTGTTGCTTTGAGCTATGGTCGCACTACGTTGTGCTGCAGTGGAGCTTTGTCGGGGTGCCGGTAGCACTGCATTGAAGCTGTGACGCGCTCGCTACTGCCCTGGGTTGCTGCATCGAACGGGCACCAGTTCGTTGATCTAACGACTGGCTAGGCAGATGATTTCCTAGAGAAATCATCCGGCTGATTTGTAGCAGCCCCTTTTTCTCTCGTGCGTGGCGACTGGAAACCTACCACCACTAGGAGAGGCCAATCTTATAGTGATGTCCTCCGGTGGTTGATACGTCTCCAACATATCTATAATTTATAAAGTATTCATGTCATGTTTATAGTAATTTTATATGGTTTTGGTATGATTTGGATGGAACTAATCCGGACTGACGTTGTTTTCAGCAAAACTACCGTGGTATTATTTTTTGTGCAGAAATAAAAGTTCTCCAAATGCAACGAAACTTTTTGATGATTTTTTTGGAACAAAAGAGGCACTAGAAGTTTCGTGAGAGGGCCAGAAGAGCCACGAGGTGGGCACAACTCACTAGGGTACGCCACCCCCAAGGCGCGCCCTGGTGTCTTGTGGGCCCCTCATGGCCCATCTTCGCATGAAACCAATGCCAAAAATATATATAAATACAGAAACCCCCAAAAATAACCCTAAATCAGAAGTTACGCCACCGTAAGTCTCTATAGCCATAAAAACCAATCTAGACCCCGTTTCGGCACCCTGTCGGAGGGGGAAATCATCACCGGTAGCCATCTTCATCATCGAATGTCTCACAACCACCATTATTCACACATACATGTTGCCTTGGTGCCTTCGGAGCACGATGACAATTGAGAGTGGTTCATGGGGGCGGTAACGTGTAATAGTATTCTCCTTTGGGATATATGACCTGGTCGAGCAAAAATCCCGCTATTTCCTCTTGAAGTGCTAGTATGCGCTCCATTGGTAGGAGCTTCTCCCGCACCTCTTTGAACTGTTAAGAAGGAGATCAATATGCATGTGTATTAGTTGTGTGACTAGATATCGATAATGATGTAAAAATTGTGAATAGTATTCTGGCAAACATACCCATTACTATCTTTGAGATTTGCTTTTTTCGGATGCCATCATGCGAATATTCTCGCAAACATAGTATGCACACAGACCAGTCTCCAACGCCTGCTTCAGGGCCTTTACGAGAATGGAATTTAATCAGATAATAATTAATCAAGCATGATAATTAATTAATGGTATTGAAATAAGAATTAAAGAGATGGTAAGCTAGCTAGTACTACTTAATTACTCCCTTCGTTCCAAATTACTTGTATAAAAAACGGATAAAAATGGATGTATCTACAACTAAAATACGTCTAGATCCATCCACTTCTGTGACAAGTAATTCCAAACGGAAGGAGTACTTACCTTGTGTCGATACCAAAACAGATTTTGTCGCCATTTGCCTGGAGTCACCTTGATGAGCTTTGCCCAGCCCTGCCCGCCAGCAAAGAAAGTTAATAAAGGAGTTATTAAATAGTTGATATCAGGAAATGACGAACTAAATAGGCCGATATATAGTTAATAATGATTGAAATTACATGTTGACTATCCCCTTCAAGATGGTGTAGTCACTTTCTTTTTTAAGTAGTGAGTCCAGTAATTCAACTTTTCCTTCTTCAACTTTAATGTCTAACAAGATCCAGTGATAACTGCATGCGCACATGTTTGCATGTCTTAATTAAGTGGGCATGTGCATAATACTAATCAACTACCCTAAACCCTATACACTTAATTATTAACATCTAGCTAGCCAGTAAGCAAAAACAGAATTTGTAGTACAAGACAGTGTGACTCACCGGAAGTTGTAAGGAAGTAGTATATCTTCATTGCTATTGAGGCGCTTCAAGAACTCTAGCATTTTATTCTCTACATCTTGTTTATAATATTCATATGTCCATGTCTTTTCATTAATGGTATTGGGTCAATGAACCCAATGCCATAGCGTCCAACTTTTTCCATTTCATACATTTTCATCCTGCATAATACCACAAAAAAGAATATAGTGAGGATAATTACAGATAATGATTGATCAATGAGCACTAAATCTAGCTTGAGACTTAAATTACAGAAAGAAATCACTTACAAACAATAGCAACTGACGAGAGATTTGTCGAGTGCATCTTGATTGAATAACTGAAATAGTTCTGAATACTCAACAGACAGAGCTAGCTTATGGAAGTAATGCTCTTCCTTGACCTTCACCATGAGGAACTCTCGATTGGAACTCTTGGTAATTTTCATGTACCAATCATGCAATTCATACATTCTCGTTGGGAGGTTCTTGACCTCCTCGGGCTCGACCAAAGGTTGGCCGCGGACATATTTCCGTTTTATTTCCTCCTCTCTAAGCGGAGACATGGGCTCGATCTCGAGGAGTTATCCAACAGTGATACCGAGCATTTCAGCCTGCATTATATGCTCCTCGGTTATTACCAGATTGCCCAGCTGGGGAACAGTTTGCCCATATATATAGGGCGGCGGTACTCTCATGTGTTGTTGGCACAACAAGCGGGGGGATCGACTGCGCCGCCTGTTCTCCCAGCCGGGGAACAGTTTTCCCGTATTTTTTGTCGGCTGCTTGGCTCGAGCACGAGCTCGACTCCTTCTGTAGTCGTGCTCGATGTGCCTTCCTGATTTGGCGCTCATAGTCTGAGTCAACAGGCTTGGGAGCTGGTGGTCTAGCCATACGAATAAAGTGGTCAATCTTTTCCTCAGGCACTTTCTCCCTTGGCGGCGGTGCCGGTTTCGGTCCAAAATGGGCATCCACTTGGGCCTGCACTATGGCTGCGTTTTTCTCCTCGGTCATGTCGTAAGGCCTCCGAGGAAGAGGAGCGAGGCTTGGACCATATTTATATCGCTTGCCTCCGCCTGTACCTCTTGTACTACCTCGACTCGTAGTGCTACGCACCATAGCTGCGGCGGCTCTCTTCTGCGATTGCTGAGGCGGCGGAGACGGCTGACGTGGGTGAGTTGGAGTAGGAGGAGTGGCCTGACGTTGTGCCTGACTTGGAGGAGGAGGAGTGGCCTGACGCGTTGGTGAACTTGGAGGAGCGGGAGTCTGCTAACGCGGTGGAGGACTTCGACGAGGAGTCTGCTGACGCTGTGCCGGACTTGAAGCAGGAGTGGCCTAACGCTTTGCCGAACTTGGAGGAGGAGGAGTGGCCTAACGCTTTGCCGGACTTGGAGGAGGTGGAGTGGCCTAACGCGGTGGCGGACTTGGAGGAGCGGGAGTCTACTGACGCGGTGGCGGACTTTGAGTAGGAGTCGGCTGACGCGGTGTCGGTGGCCTTGGAAAGATGATGCAATCCTTTCTCAATATGATGATATGATGTTTGGCCTCTCCCAGTGTGTGCTCCTCGTCACCTCCAGGAATGTCAAGCTCTAGCCTCGAATATTGGTCCACCACTTCATCAACCTGGACACAAGCATAGCCGGCTGGAATCGGGTTGCAATGGAAGGTTGCATCGGGGGAATTTGTATAAGCAATGGCGTCCGCCACCTTCATGGATATGTTCTTCATTTTGAAGTGTAGCTCATTGTTAGTGCTCTCCATGATGTCATCCACAGGGTATCTATCCAGCAGTGCGTTGCCCGAGATGGAACCAACGCTGCTTCTCGGCACGGATGGGACGGTGCTATCCAATGCTGGATCATCCGCTAGCTGCTGCCGCTGCTGAGACCCCCTTTTCCTGGCTAAGTGAGTTGATCTGCTCCCGCTGCCGCTGGAATTTGAGTGCCAAGTCCGCATGCGCTGATTCTAGGCCTTGAAGGCGTTCTGCTTCCTGCTTCCTGCTTCCTCTGCTCCTCCTCCAGCTTCCTCTTCTTCTCCTCCTCCATCTTCCTTCTTGCACGGCTTCTGTAGTCGGTGTCCCAGTCCGAAAAGCCCTCATACCACGGAACAATGCCCTTGCCTCGTGTTCTTTCTGGGTGTTCAGGATTTCCCAGGGTGCGCATAAGCTCATCGTTTTCTCTATTCGGCGTGAATACCCCCGTTTGAGCATCTTCTATTGCTTGAAGTAACTTATCTTCGGCTTCTTTTAGACTTGGCTTCTTCGAAACCAGGCTTGTCTTCGGGTCCAACGCCCCCCATGTGCATAGAACCAAGTTCTGTACCTGGGGGGCAGTTCCTAGTAACTGGAGTGACCCCTGCATCCAGCATCTCTTGCTCAGAATTATCCCACTTAGGCATTGCCACCGCGTAGCCACCTGGCCCCAGCCTATGGAACTGCGTCTTTTTTGCGGCATTGGCCTTGTTTTTTCTCGACCGTTCCTTAGATAATTATGATTCCTTGAATTTCATGAAAGCGGGTCAGTGTTCTCTTTGCTTCTCTAGTGTTCCCTTGAATTCTGGAGTCTTCTTTCCTCTTTCGATGTAGTTGGCCCATACAGTTTTCTTGTGGGTGTTGAATGCAATTGCAATCTTCCTAAGAGCAGCGTCCTTGACTTTCTGCACATCTGCATCGGTGTAATGATCTGGTAGGGTGAAATGTTCCATGAGAGATTCCCAAAGTGTTTTTTGCTCTGTCATCGACCCAAGTAAGATCTGGATGTTTATTTTTTTGGCTCTTTCCATTCTTGAATGGAGATCGGGAGTTGTTCCTTCACAAGAACTCCGCACTGACGAATGAACTTGTTCGCAATGTTCTTAGGCGTGATTGGTTCGCCATTAGGTTTGATGGCATCGATGTTGTACTTTACACCGTCCTTCAACTTTTTGCCCGGGCCTCGCTTTGTCCTACTGTCTGTAGAAGCAGATTTGCTCGATCCGGAGAGCTGAAAGAAGAAAGATCGATTCGTTAATATATCTTCAAATCAAAAAACATGTGATGATCACCAGATGCCTGCTTATATAAATATACCTCGCCGGTCTTTGTTATTTCAAGATCAACATTGTCTGCATCATCATAATCATAGTTCATGACTTCATCAATTCGGTCGTTGAGATCGAATATCTTATCATCACCCTCCTCGGTATTGTTCAGATATTCGGAGCCGTCATAATCTTCATTCTGATCATCTGGGATCGTTGCAGAAATTAAATTTTTTCTACGCATCACCAAGATCAATCTATGGAGAGACTAGCAACAAGAGAGAGGGGAGTGCATCTTCATACCCTTGAATATCGCGATGCGGAAGCGTTACAAGAACGCGGATGAAGGAGTCGTACTCGTAGCGATTCAGATCGCGGTTGATTCCGATCTAAGCACCGAACAACGGCGCCTCCGCGTTCAACACACGTACAGCCCGGGGACGTCTCCTCCTTCTTGATCCAACAAGGGGAGAGGAGAAGTTGAGGGAGAGCTCCGGCAGCACGACGGCGTGGTGGGGGAGCTTGCAGTTCTCCGGCAGGACTTCACCAAGCACTACTACTATGCAGGAGGTGTTGGGGAGGGAGAGGGTTGCGCCAGGGGAAGGGGTGCGGCTCCCATGTGCCTCCCCACTATATATAGGGGTGGAGGGGGCTGGTTTCTTGCCTTCCAAGTCCATTGGGGCGTTGGCAAAGGTGGGGGAAGGAAATCGCATCATTTCCCTTCCCCACAGATTGTTATCCCCCTTTTTTAGGGATCTTGATCTTATCCCTTCGGGATATGATCTTATTCCTTCTAACGGGGGATCTTGGTGCACCTTGACCAGGGGTGTGGGGCCTTGCCCCCACTACCCACGTTCATGTGGGTCCCCCATGCAGGTGGGCCCCACTCCGGAACCTTCTAGAACCTTCCCGGTACAATACCGAAAAATCCCGAACATTTTCCGGTGGCCAAAATAGGACTTCCCATATATACATCTTTACCTCCGGACCATTCCGGAACTCCTCGTGACGTTCGGGATCTCATCCGGGACTCCGAAACAACATTCGGTAACTGCACACTAATTCCCATAACAACTCTAGCGTCACCGAACCTTAAGTGTGTAGACCCTACGGGTTCGGGAATCATGCAGACATGACCGAGACGGCTCTCTGGCCAATAACCAACAGCGGGATCTGGATACCCATGTTGGCTCCCACATGTTCCATGATGATCTCATCGGATGAACCATGATGTCAGGGATTCAACCAATCCTGTATACAATTCCCTTTGTCAATCGGTACGTTACTTGCCCGAGATTCGATCGTCGGTATCCCAATACCCCGTTCAATCTCGTTACCAGCAAGTCACTTTTACTCGTTCCGTAACACATCATCCTGTGATCAACTCTTTGGTCACATTGAGCTCATTATGATGATGTCCTATCGAGTGGGCCCAGAGATACCTCTCCGTCACACGGAGTGACAAATCCCAGTCTCGATTCGTGCCAACCCAACAGACACTTTTGGAGATACCTGTAGTGTGCCTTTATAGCCACCCAGTTACGTTGTGACATTTGGCACACCCCAAGCATTCCTACGGTATCCGGGAGTTGCACAATCTCATGGTCTAAGGAAATGATACTTGACATTAGAAAAGCTTTAGCAGACGAACTACACGATCTTGTGCTATGCTTAGGATTGGGCCTTGTCCATCACATCATTCTCCTCATGATGTGATCCCATTATCAACGACATCCAATGTCCATGGTCAGGAAACCGTAACCATCTATTGATCAACGAGCTAGTCAACTAGAGGCTTACTAGGGACATATTGTGGTCTATGTATTCACACATGTATTATGGTCTCCGGTTAATACAATTATAGCATGAACAATAGACAATTATCATGAACAAGGAAATATAATAATAACCATTTTATTATTGCCTCTAGGGCATATTTCCAACAGTCTCCCACTTGCACTAGAGTCAATAATCTAGTTCACATCACTATGTGATTGTAATGAATCCAACACCCATGGGGTTTGATCATATCTCGCTTGTGAGAGAGGTTATTAGTCAACGGGTCTGAACCTTTCAGATCTGTGTGTGATTTACAAATCTCCATGTCATCTTGTAGATGCAGCTGCCATGCGCTACTTGGAGCTATTCCAAATAACTGCTCTACTATATGAATCCGGTTTACTACTCAGAGTCATCCAGATTAGTGTCAAAGTTTGCATCGATGTAACCCTTTATGACGAACTCTTTTACCACCTCCATAATCGAGAAAATTCCTTAGTCCACTAGTTACTAAGGATAAGTTTGACCGTTGTGATGTGATCCATTCCTGGATCACTCTTGTACCCCTTGATTGACTCATGGCAAGGCACAATTCAGGTGCGGTACACAGCATATCATACTGTAGAGCCTACGTCTAAAGCATAGGGGATGACCTTCGTCCTTTCTCTCTCTTCTGTCGTGGTCAGATCTTGAGTCTCACTCAATGCTCACACCTTATAACACAGGTAAGAACTCCTTCTTTGCTGATCTTATTTGAACTCCTTCAAAATCTTGTCATGGTATGTATTCATTTGAAAGTACTATTAAGCATTTTTATCTATCCTTATAGATCTTTATGTTCAATGTCCAAGTAGCTTAATCCAGGTTTTCCATTGAAAAACACTTTTCAAATAACCTTATATGCTTTCCAGAAATTCTACATCATTTCTGATCAACAATATGTCAACAACATATACTCATCAGAAATTCTATAGTGCTCCCACTCACTTCTTTGGAAATACAAGTTTCTCATAAACTTTGTATAAACCCAAAATCTTTGATCATCTCATCAAAGCATATATTCCAACTCCGAGATGCTTACTCCAGTCCTTAGAAGGATTGCTGGAGCTTTGCATGCTTGTTAGCATCTTTTAGGATTGACAAAAACCTTCTGGTTGTATAACATACAACCTTTCCTCAAGAAAATTGTCGAGGAACAATGTTTTGACATCATATCTGCAAGATTTCATAAATAATGCAGTGACTGCTAATACAATTCCAACAGACTCTTAGCATCGCTACGAGTGAGAAAGTCTCACCGTAGTCAACTCATTGAACTTGTCGGAAAACATCTTAACGACAAGTCGAGCTTTCTTAATGGTGATACTTACCATCATTGTCTGTCTTCCTTTTAAAATCCATCTGTACCCAATAGCCTTACGACCATCAAGTAGTTCTTCCAAAGTCTATACTTTGTTTTCACACATGGATCCTCTCAGATTTTATGGTCTCGAGCCATTTGTCGAAATCCGGGCCCACCATCGTTTCTCCATAGCTCATAGGTTCATTGTTGTCTAGCAACATGACCTCCAAGATAGGATTACGTACCACTCTGAAATAGTACGCATCCTTGTCGACCTACGAGGTTTGGTAGTGACTTGATCCGAAGTTTCATGATCACTATCATCAGCTTCCACTTCAATTGGTGTAGGTGCTACTGGAACAACTTCCCGTGCCCTGCTACACACTGGTTGAAGTGACGGTTCAATAACCTCATCAAGTTTCCACCATCCTCCCACCCAATTCTTTCGAGAGAAACTTTTCCTCGAGAAAGGACCCGTTTCTAGAAATAATCACTTTTGCTTCCGGATCTAAAATAAGAGGTATACCCAACTGTTTTGGGTGTCCTATGAAGATGCATTTATCCGCTTTGGGCTCGAGCTTATCAGGCTAAACCCTTTTCACATAAGCGTCGCAGCCCCAAACTTTTAAGAAATGATAACTTAGGTTTCTCTAAACCATAGTTGATACGATGTCATCTCAACGGAATTACGTGGTGCCCTATTTAAAGTGAATGCGGTTGTCTCTAATGCCTAACCCATAAACGTAGTGGTAATTCGATAAGAGACATCATGGTTTGCACCACATC
The DNA here is from genome assembly GCF_018294505.1 of Triticum aestivum. Classification (NCBI taxonomy): domain Eukaryota; kingdom Viridiplantae; phylum Streptophyta; class Magnoliopsida; order Poales; family Poaceae; genus Triticum; species Triticum aestivum. The sequence continues at coordinate 240,988,298 of NC_057800.1, forward strand.
CAATAGGGTGCAGCTATGATGTTCGGACACACCATCACACTATGGTGTTCCAGGCGGCATTAGTTGTGAAACAATTTCCACAATGTCTTAGTTGTGTACCAAACACGTAACACAGATATTCATCTCTATGATCATATCATAGACATTTTATCCTCTTGTCACGACGAACTTCAACTTCACTCTGAAATTACTTGAACCTTTCAATAATTCATACTTGTGTTTCATCAAGTAAATATACTTAGAATCTACTCAAATCATCTGTGAAGTAAGAGCATAACGATATTCACTGCGTGCCTCAACACTCATTGGATTGCACACATCAAATGTATTACTTCCAACAAGTTGCTCTCTTGTTTCATCTCACTGAAAACGAGGCCTTTCAGTCATCTTGCCCATGTGGTATGATTTGCATGTCTCAAGTGATTCAAAATCAAGTGAGTCCAAATGATCCATCTGCATGGAGTTTCTTCATGCGTATAAACCAATAGACATGGTTCGCATGTCTCAAACTTTTCAAAAAACGAGTGAGTCCAAAGATCCATCAACATGGAGCTTCTTCATGCGTTTTATACCAATATGACTCAAATGGCAGTGCCACAAGTATGTGGTACTATCATTACTATCTTATATCTTTTGGCATGAACATGTGTATCACTACGATCAAGATTCAATGAACCATTCATTTTAGGTGCAAGACCATTGAAGGTATTATTCAAATAAATAGAGTAACCATTATTCTCCTTAAATGAATAACCATATTGTGATAAACATAATCCAATCATGTCTATGCTCAACGCAAACACCAAATAACAATTATTTAGGTTTAACACCAATCTCGATGGTAGAGGGAGCATGCGATGCTTGATCACATCAACCTTGGAAACACTTCCAACACATGTCGTCATCTCACCTTCAGCCAGTCTTCATTTATTCCGTAGCTTTTTATTTCGAGTTACTACCACTTAGCAACCGAACCGATATTTAATACCCTGGTGCTACTAGGAGTACTAGTAAAGCACACATTATAATGTATATCCAATATACTTCTATCGGCCTTGCCAGCCTTCTCATCTACCAAGTATCTAGGGTAGTTCTGCTTCAGTGACCGTTCCCCTCATTTCAGAAGCACTTAGTCTCGGGTTTGGGGTTCAACCTTGGGTTTCTTCACTAGAGCAGCAACTGATTTGCCATTTCATGAAGTATCCCTTTCTTGCCCTTGCCCTTCTTGAAACTAGTGGTTTTACTAACCATCAACAATTGATGCTCCTATTTGATTTCTACTTTTGTGGTGTCGCGAATAGCTCAAGGATCATCATATCTATCCCTTATATGTTATAGTTCATCACGAAGCTCTAGTAGCTTGGTGGCAGTGACTTTGGAGAACCATCACTATCTCATCTGGAAGATTAACTCCCACTCGATTCAAGCAATTGTAGTACTCATACAATCTGAGCACATGCTCAACGATTGAGCTTTTCTCCTTAGTTTGCAGGCTTAAGAAACTTGTCAGAGGTCTCATACCTCTTGACGTGGGCACTAGCCTGAAATACCAATTTCAGTCCTTGGAACATCTCATATGTTCTGCGATGTTTCAAAAACGTCTTTGGTGCCTCAATTGTAAACCATTTAGCATTATGCACTGAACTATCATGTAGTCATCAAAACGTGTATGTCAGATGTTCACAACATCCACAACCGACGCTCGAGGTTCAGCACACTGAGCGGTGCATTAAGGACATAATCCTTCTGCGTAGTAATGAGGACAATCCTCAGTTTACAGACCCAGTCTGCATAATTGCTACTGTCAACTCTCAACTAAATTTCTCTAGGAACAAATCTAAAACAGTAGAACCAAAGCGTGAGCTACAACATAATTTGCAAAGACCTTTTGACTATGTTCATGATAATTAAATTCATCTAATCAAATTATTTAATGAACTCCCACTCATATAGACATCCCTCTAGTCATCTAAGTGATACATGATCCGAGTCAACTAGGTCGTGTTCGATCATCACATGAGACAGACTAGTCATCATTGGTGAACATCTTCATGTTGATCGTATCCACTATACGACTCATGTTCGACCTTTCGGTCTCCTGTGTTCCGAGGCCATGTCTGTACATGCTAGGCTCATCAAGTCAACCTAAGTGTTTTGCATGTGTAAATCTAGCTTACACCCGTTGCATGTGAATGTTAGAATCTATCACACCCGATCATCACGTGGTGCTTCGAAACAATGAACTTTCGCAACGGTGCACAGTTAGGGGGAACACTTTCTTGAAATTTTATGAGGGATCATCTTATTTATGCTACCATCGTTCTAAGCAAATAAGATGTAAAAACATGATAAACATCACATGCAATCAAATAGTGACATGATATGGCCCTCCTTTTGATCTCCATCTTCGGGGCGCCATGATCATCATCGTCACCGGCATGACACCATGATCTCCATCATCGTGTGTTCATGAAGTTGTCTCGCCAACTATTACTTCTACTACCATGGCTAACGGTTAGCAATAAAGTAAAGTAATTACATGGCGTTTTCATTGACACGCAGGTCATATAACAAATTAAGACAACTCGTATGGCTCCTGCCGATTGTCATACTCATCAACATGCAAGTCGTGATTCCTATTACAAGAACATGATCAATCTCATACATCACATATATCATTCATCACATCCTTTTGGCCATATCACATCACACGACATATGCTGCAAGAACAAGTTAGACGTCCTCTAATTGTTGTTGCAAGTTTTTACGTGGCTGTTATAGGTTTCTAGCAAGAACGCTTCTTACCTACGCCAAAACTACAACGTGATATGCCAATTTCTATTTACCCTTCATAAGGACCCTTTTCATCGAATCTGATCCGACTAAAGTGGGAGACACAGACACCCGCTAGCCACCTTATGCAACTAGTGCATGTCAGTCAGTGGAACCTGTCTCACGTAAGCGTACGTGTAAGGTCGGTCTGGGCCGCTTCATCCCACGATGCCGCCGAATCAAGATAATACTAGTAACGGCAAGTAAATTGACAAAATCGACGCCCACAACAACTTGTGTTCTACTCGTGCATAGAAACTATGCATAGACCTAGCTCATGATGCCACTGTTGGGGATCGTTGCAGAAATTAAATTTTTTCTACGCATCACCAAGATCAATCTATGGAGAGACTAGCAACGAGAGAGAGGGGAGTGCATCTTCATACCCTTGAAGATCGCGATGCGGAAGCGTTACAAGAACGCGGATGAAGGAGTCGTACTCGTAGCGATTCAGATCGCGGTTGATTCCGATCTAAGCGCCGAACAACGGCGCCTCCGCGTTCAACACACGTACAGCCCGGGGACGTCTCCTCCTTCTTGATCCAGCAAGGGGAGAGGAGAAGTTGAGGGAGAGCTCCGGCAGCACGACAGCGTGGTGGTGGAGTTTGCAGTTCTCCGGCAGGGCTTCACCAAGCACTACGGAGGAGGAGGAGGTGTTGGGGAGGGAGAGAGCTGCGCCAGGGGAAGGGGTGCGACTCCCATGCGCCTCCCCACTATATATAGGGGTGGAGGGGGCTGGTTTCTTGCCCTCCAAGTCCATTGGGGCGTTGGCAAAGGTGGGGGAAAGAAATCGCATCATTTCCCTTCCCCACCGATTGTTATCCCCCTTTTTTAGGGATCTTGATCTTATCCCTTCGGGATATGATCTTATTCCTTCTAGGGGGGGTCTTGGTGCGCCTTGACCAGGGGTGTGGGGCCTTGCCCCCACTATCCACGTTCATGTGGGTCCCCCCCCCATGCAGGTGGGCCCCACTCTAGAACCTTCTAGAACCTTCCCGGTACAATACCGAAAAATCCCGAACATTTTCCGGTGGCCAAAATAGGACTTCCCATATATAAATGTTTACCTCCGGACCATTCCGGAACTCCTCGTGACGTCCAGGATCTCATCCGGGACTCTGAACAACATTCGGTAACTGCACACTAATTCCCATAACAACTCTAGCGTCACCGAACCTAAGTGTGTAGACCCTCCGGGTTCGGGAATCATGCAGACATGAGCGAGACAGCTCTCTGGCCAATAACCAACAGCGGGATCTGGATACCCATGTTGGCTCCCACATGTTCCATGATGATCTCATCGGATGAACCATGATGTCGGGGATTCAATCAATCCTGTATACAATTCCCTTTGTCAATCGGTATGTTACTTGCCCGAGATTCGATTGTCGGTATCCCAATACCTCGTTCAATCTCGTTACCAGCAAGTCACTTTTACTCATTCCATAACACATCATCCCATGATCAACTCTTTGGTCACATTGAGCTCATTATGATGATGTCCTACCGAGTAGGCCCAGAGATACCTCTCCGTCACAAGGAGTGACAAATCCCAGCCTCGATTCGTGCCAACCCAACAGACACTTTTGGAAATACCCGTAGTGTGCCTTTATAGCCACCCAATTACGTTGTGACGTTTGGCACACCCAAAGCATTCCTACGGTATCCGGGAGTTGCACAATCTCATGGTCTAAGGAAATGATACTTGACATTAGAAAAGCTTTAGCATACGAACTACATGATCTTGTGCTATGCTTAGGATTGGGTCTTGTCCATCACATCATTCTCCTAATTATTTGATCCCATTATCAACGACATCCAATGTCCATGGTCAGGAAACCGTAACCATCTTTTGATCAATGAGCTAGTCAACTAGAGACTTACTAGGGACATATTGTGGTCTACGTATTCACACATGTATTACGGTCTCTGGTTAATACAATTATATCATGAACAATAAACAATTATCATGAACAAGGAAATATAATATTAACCATTTTATTATTGCCTCTTGGGCATATTTCCAACACTGGCCTGCGAGGGCTGCGTATGATCTCGAACATGGCCTCTTCTCCCTCTGTGCCGGTATTGTCCGCCATAGCTTTTATTTAAGTAATCCAGAAGAAATATAAAACAATTTAGTATTCAAATTACAATGCATGGATGCAATCAATAAGGAAAAATTGAATCATAGTACATAATATGCATCGTCTCGAATAATTTATAATCTCGAATACATTGTCTTGAATAATATATAATCTCGAGTACATCGTCTCTAATAATATATATAATCTCGAATACATCGTCTCGAATATTATATATCGAATACATCACTAGCTAGCTAGCTAATAAAGATCGAATACTACAGAAGAATCTAGGCCACTCGCGGTTCCTGAGGCGCGGGCGGTGGACACCCAAAGAGAAGGAACCATCACATGATCATATCTCCGGTCATCTGCCCAAAGAACCTACCAGGTATTGGAGAACCTGACATCCATAGCAGCCATGTAGTGATGGACGTGCTCGTCCTCCTCCCTGACACGGCGACGCACCACCTCCGGCGGGGCTGGCTCCCTCTGCACCGAATGTGGCCCACGCGAACGCCACCAAATGAGATTAGGGTCGACGACGGGACCCGGGGCCAGGTTCCTCACCAAGCGGCGCGCCCCTGAAGGTAGCACCTCCCAGTGCCAGCCTGACAGAGCGCAGTCCCGGACATGGGTCCTCTGAAGCTGGACGTCGTCATGAACGTGTCGCCGGCGAGGATGTGGGTCGGGCATCGTAGAAAACAAATACTATATGCAAATGTAACGTTTTTTAAATTATTGGATTATGTCTTATATTCAAATTCTAAATTTCTATAACTAAAATTATAAGAAACTAAAAAAACATCGATCATCATCTAACAATTTGAAATTAATCTAATTCATCTAGCTAGAACTAACTTTTCTAAAATTTCTAACATTTATATATACTAAAATTTATAACATTTGTATAAAAACAGAAAAAAAACCTTTGACATTATATTATAACTAACATTTATATATACTATTTGACATTAATCTAATCTAATTAATTAATTCATCTAAAACTTTTTATGAAAAACAGAAAAAACAGAAAAAACTAAAAACTAAAAATAGAAAAATTGTGTGTGTGTGTGTGTGCGCACGGCCAGCGCCGGCGACGGCGCGGTGGATTGGAGGGAGGAGAGGCCAGGGGAGGGGCTCACAGCGCACGCGGGCGAGGTCGAGGCGACGGCGACAGGGACGGCGACGGCGCGGGACGGGGCGGCGACGTGACGGGGACGGCGATGCGCGGTGATGGGGATGGGGACAGCGCGGGACGGCGACGGGGCGGCGGCGCGACGGGGACGGCGATGGCGCGGGACTGTGCGACGAGGGCGGCGACAGCGCGGGACGGGGACGACAATGGCGCGGGACGGGGCGGCGGCAGAGAGGAGTGGTAGATGAGAAACTGAAATTTTTGAAGTGTTTTCTTATATGGGAGGCACCTTTAGTACCGGTTGGAGCCACCAACCGGTACTAAAGGCATGTTTTGGCCAGGCTAAGCGGCGGGAAGGGCTGGCCTTTAGTACCGGGTGGTCGCTCCAACCGGTACTAAAGACCCCCCCTTTAGTACCGGTTGGTGCCATGACCCGGTACTAAAGTGGGTGCGTTGCCAGGCGAGGGGTACAAAGTTTAGTCCCACCTCGCCTAGCGAAGGGCAGCCGCACTGGTTTATAAACCCAGCCGCGGCTGCTCCTTTGAGCTCCTCTCCAAAGCAGGCCTTCTGGGCCTACCTGTTCTGTGCTGTCCTATGGGCCAACTGGGCCTTGCGGGCCTGCATCCTGGCCCAATAACAAGTTGGGTTTCTAGTCACATGTAGGCCTCTATGGCCCAGTAGGCGGGCTTTTTTATTTTCTTTTTTGCTTTATTTATTTTCTTTTATTTATTTCTGAGTTGTTTTTTGCTGTATTTAGAGTTTCTTTGTGAATATTTTTTCTTAAGGTACAAAAAATTACAAACTTTTTGTTAGTGCCGGTAGTTTTCAAATTTGAATAGTTTAAATTTTGAATTATTTGAAATTTGTGTGAATCACTAGTTTGTGAATAACTTAACTTTAAAAATAGATTTTCCAGTGATTCTTTTTCTTATGTTTAATATTAGTGTGTTTTATCATTATATTCAATTTGGTAGTGCTTAGGTTATTTAAAAAATGAAATGCCTTTGTAACAGATGAGTTTCGTCCGAAACCCTCATACTTCGAAAGAGATTGTTCATTTTGTACATGAAGTGCATCCAGTTTTTGCCGTAACCCTCTCTACTTTTTTGCACATGCTATGTGGGTGAAATTATGATACCATGCCAACTTTCAACCTTTTCGGAGTTCATTTGGAGTGTTTTTCAATTTCAGGGTCATTTAGCTGAAAAATCAGTAAATGCATGAAAGAATTTGTTTGCAAATAAGATTTCTTCGCGTTTCAAATGACAAAACACATAACTACCCTAACTATTACAGAGATTCCCTCCTGGGTGTGAAACACAGAAGAAAGTGATGATAGTGAAGCTGATCACATCCCAGATCTTTAGGTGTGAAACTTTTTCTTCGCGTGTGTCCCTTTGCGTCGTAACCATGGAAAATCTTCGTCATTTAACTGGATGCTCGGGTCAATATTCACTGTGAATGGAGCAATTTCATCAAACTTTTCATAATCTTCTGACATGTCTGTCTTGTCATCCACTCCCACGATGTTTCTCTTCCCAAAAAGAACTATATGGCACTTTGGCTCATCGTATGATGCATTCGCTTCCTTATCTTTTATTTTTCTCGGCTTGGTAGACATGTCCTTCACATAGAAAACCTGTGCCACATCATTGGCTAGGACGAATGGTTCGTCTGCATATGCAAGATTGTTGAGATCCACTGTTGTCATTCCGTACTGGTCTTCCGTTACCCCGCTAATGAAGCTATGTACCTAGGGTAGGGTCATAGGCCTGACCTAGGCACCCTCCCCTAGGACATCACCCTAAAGACAGAAGCATTCCAGGGATACCATCATCCACTCGACCAGAAACGTTCCACTAGGAAGACTCTATGTCACTCGACCAAAGTAATGATCACTCGACAGACAGAAGATCGAAAGCCACTCTAAAAAGCAACGGTCGGGTGTTTACTCTCTGGACTTAATGATCATTTATGTCACTTTATTACTAGCATTACCAGAAACGCCCCATTTTTATGTACCTTAAACCCTTTGTAACCGAGGGTGGGAGAGGTCTGGCGAACTCTATATAAGCCATCCCCCTCCTCAGGGACAAGGGTTCGCACCCCCTGTAACACCACACACATATAATCCAGTCGACCGCCTCCGGGCACCAAGATGTAGGGCTATTACTTCCACCGTGAAGGGCCTGAACTCATAAATCTTTTGTGTACAACTTCACCATAGCTGGGATCTTGCCTCCTCATACCTACCCCCATTCTACTGTCAGTCTTAGAACCACGACAATTGGCGCCCACTGTGGGCCAGGTGTCTTAGCGACTTTTTGGTGAAGTTGTGATTTTTCCGATTCACATCATCATGGTTTCCGGCGGTGGATTGGCTGAGGGCCGCGAGATCCGTCTCGGCGCGCTCGTCTTCGTTGCCGATGACTCCGCCTGGCTTCAGGAAGCTCCCCTTGACATTGAGGCGCTCCCCGTCCGCGGGATGACGCACTTTCGCGCGTGCGCTCGTGGCGTCCTTCTCCGGCAGCCTTTGACCTAGTATCGGTCGACTCCCATGGTGTCTTCACTCCCCGCTGTTCGCCGACACAAGCGATCCGATCGGTCACGGCCTCAGCGGTGGGTGAAACACGCGGTGGCTCACCAGTCGGCCACCCTACAAGTCACGGCAATCGAGCCCGACGAAACTCTCTACGGCCTGTTCGACTGGCTCCGTCGAGACCGTATCCAAATGCAATAGCAGCGATCCCGTGGCTGAAGTCTTGATGGTCTACGGACCACATAGTCCTCCTGGCTTCCACCGCGACGACGGTGGCGATGGTGGCGGCGATCCGTCACGCGCTCACGAGGAATACCGCCCGAGCCTCTTTCTTCACAGCAGAGGGAAGAGCTTCGCCACCGCAACATGGATGCACTTCACACGCCCATTGTTGGGGAAACCTCCGAGGCCCGGGCCTTGGAGGAGGCGCGCCTGGCCAGCTTGGCTGAGCGCACTCGACTGGAGAACCTTCAGCGTGCACTCGACGAGCGTGCTCGGCAACGGATCCCTGAGCCCAGTCGACGACAACTTTTTCCACCTCAACCTCAGGTATACCGCACTCCGATTCAAAATCTCACAGCTGCAGCCCATATAGCAGAGTCAATCCAGCCTTCCCAGTCAGAGGCTGGCAGGGGTTTGATGCAGATCCGGGCCTTACTCCGAGCAGCAGGAGAGCAGAACACAACATTGTCTTAGTCGCGGAATAGGATTCATAGCAGATCTGTGATGGCAGATACAATTCAGTTGGCCCATAGCCCAAGATCGCCCCCGCGGCATGAGGGACGTGGATACCGGCAGGATCAGTATAGAAACCACGAGCAATATGATCACCGAATCGGTCGTGATGACCGTCATCGAGTGCCCAGACCTCCTCCGAGTAGTGGATCATATGTGCCTTGGCAATATGATGACAGACGCCCTCACAGTGGCGAGCGAAGAATACTAGCCAACCCAAGGGAACCAAGCTTTGATGCGAGATCTATTCTCGTTCAAGGTCTAGTTGACAGGAACAGAGCGCACAGGGAGGGCCTTGACAGAGATCACCCGACTGGTAGCAGAGTTCATGTTTCAGGCCCAGAGTGTTTTAGCAGAGCCATAAGAGCCGTAGTGATTCCTCCCAACTTTAGGTTGGCGACTAGAGTCAGCAAGTTCACTGGTGAGTCTAAGCCTGACACTTGGCTTGAGGATTACCGAGTGGCTGTACAGATCAGTGGCGGCAATAATGAAGTGGCCATGAAACATCTTCCTCTGATGTTGGAAGGTTCAGCCAGAGCATGGTTGACTCAGTTAGCGCCAGGCAGTATATTCAGTTGGAAAGAACTTGCCTGAGTGTTTGTTAAAACTTTTGAGGGTACTTGCAAGCGGCCAGTGGGGTTAACGGAATTGCAGCATTGTGTGCAAAAACCAAATGAAACTCTGAGAGATTACATTTAGAGGTGGACCACTTTGCATTACACAGTGGAAAATGTATCCCACAATCAAGCAGTTTGCGCCTTCAAGGAAGGGGTTAAAAATCGGGAGCTGGTCCTGAAATTCGGTCGGACAGGAGATATGTCTCTGACTCGGATGATGGAAATAGCCACTTGGTATGCTAACGGAGAAGAAGAGGATCGACTCTATAGTGGGAAGAGCAAACCAGTCGGTCAAGACACCGGTGGAGGCAATTCCAATCGGAAACAGAAGCGTAAATCTGAGCCTGCAGGGCCTGGTGAAACTGCAGCAGTGATTCAAGGAAAGTTTAAAGGGAAACCTAAGGGGCCCTGGACCCCTAAGAAAGTAAAAGATGCAGCTGGTAACGATGTGATGGATTTGCCATGTCACATTCACACCAAGAAAGATGAAGAAGGCAATCTGATTTATCCTAAGCATACCACTCGACAGTGTCGGGTTCTGGTCGAGCAATTCTGAAAGAAAACATCCTAATGAGAAGGAAAAAGAATCTGACAAGGATGAAGACAAAGGGGAAGATGATGGTTTTCCCAATGTCAATTCCACCCTTATGATTTTTGCTGATGTTGAGAGCAAAATTCGACTAAAGGTGATCAACAGAGAAGTGAATATGGTTGCTCCGGCAACGACAACAAACCTGAAGTGGTCACAAACAGCTATCACATTCGACCAGTCTGACCACCCTGCTCGCATAGCCACTCCAGGGAGGCAAGCATTGGTGGTCGACCTAGTTGTTGGAGGTACTCGATTGACCAAAGTGTTGATGGATGGTGGTAGTGGTTTGAATATTCTTTACGTTGAAACCTTGAAAGGGATGGGCATTCCGATGTCCAAACTTAGTGAGAGCAAAATGAGCTTTCATAGCGTCATCCCTGGCAAGAAGGCTGAATCACTCGGCCAGATAACCTTGGACGTGGTTTTCGGTGATTCAAAGAATTGCCGTAAGGAAAAGTTGACATTTGAAGTAGTGGATTTTCAGAGTGCTTATCATGCTATTCTGGGGAGGCCCGCATACGCGCATTTTATGGCTCGACCATGTTACATGTATCTCAAGTTGAAAATGCCTGGTCCCAGAGGAGTGATCACGGTCACTGGCAATCGGCGGAAGGCATAGGAATGGTCCCAAAAAGGTTCTAAAATTGCTGATGCGCAAATGGCAGTAGTTGAAATGCAAGAGTATCAGAAAAATGCAGATCCAATTGATCCGCTGCGAGCCGAGAAGTCTGCCAAAGATTCTGCATTTTAGTCGTCTGGAGAAACAAAACCAATTCATATTCACCCGACCGATCCTAATGCTGCTCCCACTCATATCTCAACATCACTCGACAGCAAATAGGAAGAAGCGCTCATCCAGTTCCTCCGTGAGAACTGGGACATCTTTGCATGGAAACCTTCTGAGATACCGGGTGTACCCAGGGGACTAGCTGAGCACCGTTTGCGAGTCGACCCAAAAGTGAAGCCAGTCAAGGAACATCTTAGACGGTCTGCCGTACAGAAGAGAAAAGCAATTGGCGAGGAAGTGGCTCGGCTCCTAGCAGCTGAGTTCATCCGAGAGATTTACCACTCCAAGTGGCTCGCCAATGTTGTCATGGTCCCCAAGAAGGACGATTCACTTCGTATGTGCATTGACTTCAAGCATATCAATTGGGCCTACCCGAAAGATTATTTTCCTCTCTCCCGTATCGACCAAATCGTCGACTCGATTGCGGTGTGTGAGCGTTTGTCTTTTCTAGACGCCTATTCTGGGTATCATCAGATCCGACTGTATGGACCCGATGAGATAAAAGCAGCTTTCATCACTCCATTCAGGTGCTTTTGTTATGTCACCATGCCATTCGGTCTCAAGAACACTGGTGCCACATTTATGAGGATGATTCAGAAGTGCCTGCTCACTCAAATCAGTCGGAATGTGGAAGCATATATGGATGACATTGTGGTCAAGTCGCGTAAAGGTTCCGACCTGCTGGCTGACCTCGCTGAAACCTTTGCCAACCTTAGAAGTTATGATATCAAGCTGAATCCGTCGAAATGCACATTCGGGGTTCCAGGAGGAAAGTTACTCGGTTTCCTCATTTCCGAACGAGGGATCGATGCCAACCCATAGAAAGTTGGAGCCATACTCCAGATGAAACGCGCTGTGCGTGTGCATGACGTCCAGAAGCTTACCAGTTGTTTGGCCGCCTTGAGTCGATTCATATCTCGCCTCGGTGAAAAGGCATTGACTCTTTACCAACTGATGAAGAAATCTAATAAGTTCGAGTGGACTCCTGAAGTTGATGCAGCGTTTGCAGAGCTCAAAACCCTGCTTTCCACCCAGCCGGTGCTTGCTGCTCCAATCAGCAAAGAGCCTTTACTGCTTTATATTGCAGCCACTGGACAAGTTGTTAGTACAGTACTTACGGTCGAGCGGGAAGAAGAAGGAAAAACCTATAAAGTCCAGCGCCCAGTGTATTATATTTCTGAAGTCTTGACTCCATCCAAGAAAAGATGTCCTCATTATCAGAAGCTTGTTTATGGGATTTACATGACCACAAAGAAGGTTGCACATTATTTCTCTGATCACTCTGTTACAGTTGTCAACGATGCACCATTGTCAGAAATTCTGAACAACAGAGATGCAACTAGTTGAGTGGCAAAGTGGGCGATTGAACTTCTTCCCTTGGATATCAAGTTTGAGGCAAAGAAAGCTATCAAGTCCCAAGCAATAGCAGATTTCCTTGCCGAGTGGGTCGAGCAGCAGCAACCGACTCAGATTCATTCAAAGCATTGGACCATGTCTTTGATGGATCCAAGATGCTGAACGGTTCTGGTGCTGGGGTGGTATTGGTATCCCCTCAAGGAGACAGACTCAGCTATGTTCTTCAGATCCATTTTGATTCCTCCAACAACGAAGCTGAATATGAAGCACTTCTATGCAGGTTGCATATGGCCATTTCACTCAGCGTCTGTCGCCTAATGGTCTACGGCGACTCAGATTTGGTGGTTAATCAAGTAATGAAGGAGTGGGACGTCAGAAGCCCGGCTATGACTGGCTATTGTAATGTAGTGAGAAAGTTAGAAAAGAAGTTTGAGGGGTTAGAGCTCCATCATATACCCCGACTGAAAAATCAAGCAGCTGATGATTTGGCAAAGATAGGCTCCAAGCGTGAGCCTATTCCTAGTAATGTGTTCTTGGAGCATCTTCACACACCATCCGTCCAAGAGGATCCCTTCACGGAGGAGCCCCCACAACCTTAGAGTCCTACTGATCCGACTGAAGTTGAAGTCCCGGTCGTGGTCGACTTGGTCATGGAAGTTTTGGTCCTCATACCCGATTGGACAGTGCCGTACATCGCGTATATTCTCATGAAAGAGCTCCCAGAGGATGAAGAAGAGGCCCGTCAGATTGTCCGCTGATCTAAAGCTTTCACAGTAATGGGTGGACAGCTTTATAGAGAAAGTGTTACCGGAGTTGCTCAGAAGTGCATACCACCAGAAGAAGGTCGAGTGATCCTCAACGACATCCACTTGGGGACCTGTGGTCATCATGCGTCCTCTCGGACCATTGTGGCCAAAGCATACCGAGTGGGATTTTATTGGCCACGAGCGAATGAAATGGCAAAAGACATAGTCGACATATGTGAAGGTTACCAGTTCTACCCCAACATGTCTCACAAGTCTGCATCAGCTCTGAAGACGATTCCACTCGTCTGGACCTTTCTGTTTGGGGATTAGATATGGTTGGATGATACGTCTCCAACGTATCTATAATGTTTGATTGCTCCATGCTATATTATCTACTGTTTTGGATGTTTATGGGCTTTATTATACATTTTTATATCATTTTTGGGACTAACCTATTAACCCAGAGCCCAGTGCCAGTTTCTGTTTTTACCTTATTTTAGAATATCGCAGAAAAGGAAAACCAAACAGAGTCCAATTGACCTGAAACTTCACGAGACTTATTTTTGGATCAGAAGAAGCCCAGAAGACTTGGAGTGCACGTCAGGGGATCTACGAGGAAGCCACGAGGCAGGGGGAGCGCCCTCCACCCTCGTGGGCCCCTCATGGCCCCCTGACGTATTTCTTCCGCCTATATATCTCCATATACCCTAAAAACATTCAAGAGCACAATAGATCGGGAGTTCCGCCGCCAGAAGCCTCCGTAGCCACCTAAAACCAATCTAGACCCGTTCCGGCACCCTGCCGGAGGGGCAATCCCTCTCCGGTGGCCATCTTCGTCATCCCGGTGCTCTCCATGACGAGGAGGGAGTAGTTCTCCCTCGGGGCTGAGGGTATGTACCAGTAGCTATGTGTTTGATCTCTCTCTCTCTCTCTCTCGTGTTCTTGAGGTGATACGATCTTGATGTATCGCGAGCTTTGATATTATATTTGGATCCTATGATGTTTTCTCCCCCCTCTACTCTCTTGTAATGGATTGATTTTCCCCTTCGAAGTTATCTTATCGGATTGAGTCTTTAAAGATTTGAGAACACTTGATGTATGTCTTGCCGTGCGTATCTGTGGTGGCAATGGGATACCACGTGATTCACTTGATATATGTTTTGGTGATCAACTTGCGGGTTCCACCCATGAACCTATGCATAGGGGTTGGCACACGTTTTCGTCGTGATTCTCTGGTAGAAACTTTGGGGCACTCTTCGAGGTTCTATGTGTTGGTTGAATAGATGAATCTGAGATTGTGTGATGCATATCGTATAATCATACCCACGGGTACTTGAGGTGACATTGGAGTATCTAGGTGACATTAGGGTTTTGGTTGATTTGTGTCTTAATGTGTTATTCTAGTACGAACTCTAGGGCTGTTTGTGACACTTATAGGAATAGCCCAACAGATTGATTGGAAAGAATAACTTTGAGGTGGTTTCGTACCCTACCATAATCTATTCGTTCGTTCTCCGCTATTAGTGACTTTGGAGTGACTCTTTGTTGCATGTTGAAGGATAGTTATGTGATCCAATTATGTTATTATTGTTGAGAGGACTTGCACTATTGAAAGTATGGACCCTAGGCCTTGTTTCCTAGCATTGCAATACCGTTTACGCTCACTTTTATCATTAGTTACCTTGCTGTTTTTATATTTTCAAATTACAAAAACCTTTATCTACCATCCATATACCACTTGTATCACCATCTCTTCGCCGAACTAGTGCACCTATACAATTTACCATTGTAGTGGGTGTGTTGGGGACACAAGAGACTCTTTGTTATCTGGTTGCAGGGTTTCTTGAGAGAGACCATCTTCATCCTACGCCTCCTACGGATTGATAAACCTTAGGTCGTCCACTTGAGGGAAATTTGCTACTGTCCTACAAACCTCTGCACTTGGAGGCCCAACAACGTCTACAAGAAGAAGGTTGTGTAGTAGACATCAAGCTCTTTTCTGGCGCCGTTTCCTGGGAGGTGAGTGCTTGAAGGTATATCTTTAGATATTGCAATCGAGTCTTTTAGTTTCTTGTTTTTATCACTAGTTTAGTTTATAAAAGAAAATTAAAAAAATGGAATTGAGTTTGTCTCATACGCTTCATCTTTTTAGTATCTTTCGTGAGTATGATGGAAAGGAAAATTGTGCCAAAGTGTTAGAAGAAGAATGCATTAAAATGTTTGGCACTAAATATTTGAATGATGAGCATGATTGCAATGTTGTTAGTATGAACTCCTTGAATATCCATGGTACTAATGATGATTGCACTAGTTATGATGAAAATGTCTCCTATAAACATGTCAATTTTTGTGGAGTGCATTGGGTTTGTAAGTACACACCAAATAGGGAAGATAGATATTGCAAGAGGCATAAGTACTTAGAAACTAAATTGTTGCAAGGAAGTCTTGATGATTGTGCTGAAAAATTCAATATTTTTCGCGCCCCTTGTGAACTTTGCAATGAACATGGTCATTTAAATCTCCAATGCAAATTGTTTCATGACCGAATCGTATCCAAAAATTGTGATAATTTGATTAACCTTGAGCATCATAAAGAGCTTAGTCTTCTTTTGGGGTATGAGGAAATGAAATGTATAACTGAGGGTATTCCAAAGTTTAATCTTGATAGATTTCTTGATTTTGATCTAGAGATAATTTATATGTATTGTGCGATGAATTGTATTGACAATCCTTATATTGCCAACTATATAAAGAAAAGAAAACAAATAGATGATGAAGAGAATACTAATGAAAGGGAAGAGACTTCCCAATACCCTCCTATTATTTCTTATGATGAATCAGGTAACGGGGAGGAGCCTCCTATTCAACCAATCTCATTAATAAGGAGCTCCAAAAAGAGGATTGAACCCACACATGATGTGGTGAAGAAGACGAAAAGAAAAAGGAAGAGAGGTAAAAAGATATCTCCCCCAAATAATGCTGCTCCTATTACTATTTTGCCTCATGAAAATATAATTGTGGAAGATAATGATACTTCTTATGATCTTGAAAATCCTTTTGGCACTTGCTTGGAAGAATATGATAATTGCTATACTATTGGTGCTATCCATACTATTAATGATGAGAGTGATTATGCTTATGATACGAAAAGGCCCAAGCTTGGGGATGCTATGTTTGATGAAGATGATGTTTTTGATAATATATTTGCTGCAATTAATGTTTGTCCCAAGCTTGGGGACGCTACGTTTAATGAAGATGATATTTTTAGTCTCCCAAGTTTTGATATGCAAATTTATAATGATGATATCATGCCTCCTACTTATGATGATTATTGTGATGATACTTATGCTATAAAAAGTAGTGATTATATTTATAAAACTTGTCATGATTATGGTTACCCCTTTTCTGAGCATTACGCTTTTAATTTGGAAACAATTTATAGTATTCGAGTTTCTTATGATACTCCCACTATTCCGAATGAGAAGAATTTTGCTTATGTGGAGAGTAATAAAAATTCTATGCTTGTAGATCATGAAAAGAATGTTTTAGGTGCTGGTTATATTGTTGAATTCATTCATGATGCTACTGACAATTATTATGAGGGAGGAATATATGCTTGTAGGAATTGCAATAATATCAAGTTTCCTCTCTACGTGCTTAAAGTTTTGAAGTTATGCTTGTTTTACCTTCCTATGCAAGTTGATTCTTGTTCCCACAAGTTGTTTGCTCACAAAATCCATATGCATAGAAAGTGGGTTAGACTTAAATGTGCTAGTCATATTCTTCAAGATGCTCTCTTTATGTTACAATTGTTATCTTTTATGTGAGCATCATTGAAATCATCATGCCTAGCTAGGGGCGTTAAACGATATAGCTTGTTGGGAGGCAACCCAATTTTATTGTTGTTCCTTACTTTTTGCTCCTGTTTAGTAATAAATAATTTATATAGCCTCTGTTATTATTGAGTTTTTATGTTTTAATTAGTGTTTGTGCCAAGTAGAACCGTTGGGAAGACTTGGGGAAAGTCTTGTTGATCTTGCTGTAAAAAACAGAAACTTTAGCGCTCACGAGAATTGCTGCCATTTTTATTTGGAGAGTGATATTTAGTTAATTATTTTTTAAGATGATTAATAGATAAATTCCTCACGTCCAGCAATTTATTTGAGAATTTTATGAGTTCCAGAAGTATAAGTTTGATCCAGATTACTACAGACTGTTCTGTTTTTGACAGATTCAGTTTTTCGTGTGTTGTTTGCTTATTTTAATGAATCTATGGCTAGTAAAAGAGTTTATAAACCATAGAGAAGTTAGAATACAGTAGGTTTAACACCAATATAAATAAATAATGAGTTCATTACAGTACCTTGAAGTGGTGTTTTATTTTCTTATACTAACAGAGCTTACGAGTTTTCTACTTTAAGTTTTGTGTTGTGAAGTTTTCAAGTTTTGGGTAAAGATTCGATGGACTATGGAATAAGGAGTGGCAAGAGCCTAAGCTTGGGGATTCCCAAGGCAGCCCAAGGTAATATTCAAGGACAACCAAAAGCCTAAGCTTGGGGATGCCCGGAAGGCATCCCCTCTTTCGTCTTCGTTCATCGGTAACTTTACTTGGAGCTATATTTTTATTCGCCACATGATATGTGTTTTGCTTGGAGCGTCATTTTACTTACTTATGTTTTGCTTGCTGTTTGAATAAAATACCAAGATCTTAAATTATTAAATGTTAGAGAGTCTTCACATAGTTGCATAATTATTCGACTACTCATTGATCTTCACTTATATCTTTCGGAGTAGTTTGTCATTTGCTCTAGTGCTTCACTTATATCCTTTTAGAGCACGGTGGTGGTTTTATTTTATATAAATAGATGAACTCTCATGCTTCACTTATATTATTTTGAGAGTCTTAAATAGCATGGTAATTTGCTTAAATAATCCTAATATGCTAGGTATTCAAGATTATTAATTTTTTTTCTTATGAGTGTTTTGAATACTAAGAGAGGTTTGATGCTTGATGATTGTTTTGAGATATGGAGGTAATAATATCAAAGTCGTGCTAGTTGAGTTGTTGTGAATTTGAGAAATGCTTGTGTTGAAGTTTGCAAGTCCCGTAGCATGCACGTATGGTAAACGTTGTGTAACAAATTTGGAACATGAGGTGTTATTTGATTGTCCTCCTTATGAGTGGCGGTCGGGGACGAGCGATGGTCTTTTCCTACCAATCTACCCCCCTAGGAGCATGCGCGTAGTGCTGAGGTTTTTGATGACTTGTAGATTTTTGCAATAAGTATGTGAGTTCTTTATGACTAATGTTGAGTCCATGGATTATACGCACTCTCACCCTTGCATCATTGCTAGCCTCTTCGGTACCGTGCATTGCCCTTTCTCACATTGAGAGTTGGTGCAAACTTCGCCGGTGCATCCAAACCCCGTGATATGATACGCTCTATCACACATAAACCTCTTTATATCTTCGTCAAAACAGCCACCATACCTACCTATTATGGCATTTCCATAGCCATTCTGAGATATATTTCCATGCAACACTACAAAAATATACACTTCCGTGATGATACGTGTTTGTCACAGTGGGTCGCTTTTTTGTCATGCATGTACATCCATGAAAAATTTATGACATAATCAAGATAGTCATACCTGTGCTATCATAGAAGTGTTCCATGACATTACCAAAATTATCATCACGGAAGTGTCCACTTCCATGATGATAAATCACGCATCACAGAAGTGCTTTCGTCAAGGGTGACCGACACGTGGCATCCACCATAACGGAACACCGTTAAGCTATCGGGTCAGGTTTTGGATCCGATAACCCGTTAACAGCCCCGACCAATGGGGATTTTCCACGTGTAAAATCATCATTGGCTAGAGGAAACACGTGTCGGCTCATCGTCGGGACAGATGTCATCCACTCACTGGACAGAAGGCGCCTATGATACGTCGACACGTGGCACGGCCCAACAAGTTTAAATGGGCCGGCCCAACTAAAGGCCCACAAGATTTTGCGGACCATAATGGGCTGGCCCAGCTAAAGGCCCACAAGATTTCGCGGGCCATAATGGGCCGGCCCAGGTACATGCCCACAAGATTTTTGTGTGCCATAATAGGCCGGCCCAGGTAAAGGCCCACAAAATTCTTGTGGATCATAATGGGCCGGCCCAGCTAAAGGCCCACGAGATTTCGCCGACATTAATGGGCCAGCCCAGCTGTAGGCCCACAAGATTTTGAGGACCCTAGTAGGCGGCCCGTTAACTGGCTGCCATGTTTTGGGCCAAATGCTGGCCCATATTTGATACGGTCTATTAATGGCCTGCCACGCTCCGGGCCTAATAGTGGCCCATATGAGATCCGGCCCGTTAAAAGCCTACCACGTTCTGGGCCAAATTACGGCCCAGATCAGGTCCGGCCCTTTAAGAGGTTTTGGGCCTAATTATGGCCCATATCAGATTCGGCCCGTCAACTGGACACTATGCTTTTGGGCCCACTTGCTAAAGGCCCACTTAGTAATTCGGCCTGATATTAGTTTTGGCCTGTTAAGGGCCCGTTTAACATTTCGGCCCTATATTAATTTCAGCCTGTTAAAAGCCCGTCATATAGTTGGGCCTAACTACGGCCCGGTTTGCATCCGGCCTGCTCGCAGCCGATATCTGATTGGGCCAAACAAGGACCGAGACAATTTTTCGGCCTGTTAAAAGCCCGTGATTTGATTCGCACAATCATGGGCCGGGGTTCATTTCGGGCTGCTGCCGGCCCGTGAGCTGATCGGCACGTTTCAGGCCCAACCTACATCGTGATTGCATGACGGCCCGATTATGTACCGTAATTTTACGGTTTGGCCGGTTTACTGCGAA
This sequence comes from Triticum aestivum, assembly GCF_018294505.1. NCBI lineage: Eukaryota > Viridiplantae > Streptophyta > Magnoliopsida > Poales > Poaceae > Triticum > Triticum aestivum. The sequence goes on from NC_057800.1 coordinate 241,008,590, forward strand.
GACAGGATATATATACAGTAAAATAACTGCAGCATCGTGAATAAGAAAAAACCTATACTATACAATAAAGAAATTACGGCATATTACATCCACTGGGCATCAAAGTTCGCCACTATGATAATAAAGCACAAGCAGACAGCAGATTACATACACTGGGCATCAAAGATCGCCACCAGTGCAAATAAACACGCCGACAAAATAATATACAAAACCGACAACACTTCAATAGAGTTCAAGAAAGGTTAGCCCTGCTGGGGAGCTGCAGCGCAAGCAGCTGAGCAAGATGATGAGACTGCGCTTGTTCAACACTTATATCTTCCTCACTCTGAAAGATAAACAAGCAGACAGATGACAGGTTTTGCACATAAAAGTATCAGTGCTGACAATTCATCACATTTCTTACTGACGAATAAAGTGACACAGTTTAAATTTGCATTAACACAATATGGTATTGTTCAGGTCAAGACATGGCAGGAAATGACATTGTGAAGGAGTTGGCAGCTTCACGACACCACTGGATTACAGATCAAGAACTCATAAGTATCAATGGTTAGTGTGCTGTCAATTTATACCATTTCAGATTGGCAAATAAAGAGACGGTTTAAATAATAGTAGAATGATATGACATTTTTCATAGTTAAGACATTGCAGAATATGACATTGTGCTGTAGTGGGTAGGTTCACCACACCACTGGATTACAGATGAAGAACAGAAGCATACATGCAGTGCAAAAGAAGATCACTTGCTCTGTATAGTTTAATTTACATGGTATGAAGAAGGAACTTGGTTGTACAACTGAAAACTTAAATTGAGAAAGGACGAACTTTTGTTTATGAACTACATATAATAAACTTTAAACAAGCAATTTGATGCAAACACCAAAAATAAACAGCTGTTGCAGTCATGCCTAACCAAATATATACAACAAAGTTTGAAGGCTTGAGATGGACAAACTTACATTATTGGTGAAGACAGGCTCTATAAAGGCCTTGTCCATGCTGATGGGGGGGGGCAATTCAAGAAGTTTACCACAGAATCTTCTTCAAAAGCATTGCCTTTATTCTACATTTTGTTAAGAGTAAATATAGATGTGATAATATACGAAAAAATGGAGAATATTTAAGATAAGATGAAGAGTGATGCTACATAACCAAGTAGCTATAAATGTAAGTGCAGCGATACAGGCAAAAGGTACAGCCAAGAGCAATGCACAGCTAAACTTCTTCAGTACCAACCTTATGGTAAGAGTAAATATAGATCTGATGTGTAGAAAATGGAGGGCAAAGGAAAATAAGCTGCAGAGTGATGGTACATGAACAACTACCTGTCATTATAAGTACACTGATAAAGGACAGCATGTACTTACAAGAACAATGCAGAGCTAAAAAACATTGGCATTGGATATATTCTACACTAATGTAACCATTCATACAGATCAGATAATTTGGAGCGAACAATTGATAAGCAAGCTATCATGCATACTGCTGTCACATAATGAACCAGGTATGTATGCAAGTACAGTGATACAGGACAACAGGTACTAACAAGAGCAAAGCAGCGGGCAGCATATTTGCGATATCCTGTCGTTCTTGTCAAACCGGAATTCTTCTTCGAGCAGATTTCCTGCAAAAAAGATCCGTAAGGCACATGCGGAAAAGTAGAAGTTCAAATTGTCATGTGATTTCATAGACAGTACCTCATCCTGGGAACGAGACCAGTGCATAACAAGGTTTTTCCATTCAATGTCTTCTAAATTTAGCACAGGAGACTTCACCGGAAATTCGTTTATAGACTTGCCATCAAAGTGTGATTTCCTCAGGTAACACCGATACTGCTGCAATGCTTCCTTGAAAAGCACAAGCAAGCTTTGCTCGTCATGACTATCCAGATTGACCCTCGCCTAGTTACAACAATGTAATGTAAATCATTGATGTGTTCAATCAGCAGAAAACAGGAAAATAATAGCCATGAATAATAGCACTTACACGTAAGTTGGACAGGAAGATGTGAAAATGGTGTTTGTCTTCACAATAATCTTCCCATGATGGGAATATATGCACGTAGTCCCTAACAACATTGAAAGCATTGTCTTTTAAACTGGGAATAAATGGAATGGGGTTCCAATCTGCAGGAATTGGCCGTCTCTGCAGTTGGGATAGGTCTTCGGCCGGTGGACTTGCTGTACTTTTTGCTGGAGTGGGATTTTTCTGTGGTACAGCTGGTGCTATGGCAAATGAAATCGGTATACCTTTTGCTGGAGTGCAGGTCCTGTGTGGTGGGGCTAGTGGTGTGGCCAGTGAAGTATGGGTACAGTCTGCTGGAGTCGGTCCTACGTTTTGTGTCACTGGTTGTACAGCCAATATAAGTGGGGTGCTGTCTGATTTCTCCGGCACCACCACGTTTTTCAAGGACTTTGCTGGTGCTCCTTCAGGTTCGGCAATCACCCTCTTCCTTTTTGATGTCTGATGCACAAGAACAACATTTGAGTGGAAAAACATGGTATGATGACAGATGGAATATGTATTGATAATGGATGGGCATGGCATCTCGACATATATGATGAGTAAACTAAGCAGATGGCGGTGCAACAAAGTAGAAGAAATGCAAGACAACATATGCAAGATACCCGCAATCAATAAAACATTGCCAAATTAGAACAGGCACCTTGATGGGTGAACAGGACAGGCCATCTGCCTTTGACTCCTCGAGGTTAGAATAGTCATTAGGATCATATTCTGAACAAGAATCAACAGGTGGGGAGCGTATGAGTTTCATTGCATCCAGAATGGCACTCAATGCCTTGGTGCCAATTTTGTAAGTCATTGCAGTGTTTAGCTTCAAGAGTGGACTGCTGCTAGTGCGACACAAAGCAGCTACACAGATCATAGTGTAGATATAACGGGAAAACCTTAAGCATCAGAGTAAAATCAGCAAAGTGGAACTTGCTGGAATATATGTGCTAGTATTGCCGGTACGGCTAGAAAGGCTTCGGATACCAGCTCTCTTCAAGTGAAGGTGCGGTACTGTTAATATCAATGTAACTCTCAAAGGCGACACAGCTCCCCGCATTTCCTTGCTATTCTTATAGGATTCAAGTGGGCAGGCCACTACAAATCCTATTCCTATGTTTACAAGATCCTACGAATCAAAGAGGCTCAAAGTGTCCATCACAACCGACCGTATAGACCTCTACACTGCAAATGTCCCTGCTCATCTTCAGTACAAGGAACATACTGTACTACTATCATACTCCCTCCGTTCCAAAATATAAGTCTTGGTAGAGATTTCCACTATGGATCACATACAGATGTATCCAGGTACATTTTAGAGTGTAGATTCACTCATTTTGCTCCATATGTAGTCCATGGTGGAATCTATACAAAGACTTGTATTTAGGAACGGAGAGAGTACATATTAAAGAAGAACGGAAGAGGAACATGGTAAAGAAGAGCAAGCAGATTTTGGATAATAAAATGTTGGTTGCGCAGTGCCCACACATGATGAACCAGAGCGCATTAAGAATGCAACTCCTAGCTGTCTCTCGACCATTTCAGGCGGTTGGATGAAGATCCTACGTCTCCTAACCCTTCTTCTTCCTCGTCTCTGATTCTTCCCATACAGAACACCGCACGGGCCGCCGGCCGGACCACCGGCCCCCACCGCCTGTGTTCCTCCGCCACCCCCCCCCACCCCAACCCCCACCCGCGTCGAGTTTTCTTCGTTCGGCGAGGCCCCACAACCACCCGAGCCCCTTCGATCGCACCGGCGAACTCCGGCGAGCTCTGAAAAATCGACTGACCCAATTTTGAAATTTAGTCTACTGTGATTTAACTAGTGTGGAATATAAAAGGGGAAAACCATAAGCATTGCGAGTATGGTGTTGAGCGTGCCATGGCGGATCTGAAGGTGCAAACCGGACAAAGGCAACTTCGCAACCAAGACAAGAAATCAGAGTAAAGCAGTGGCGATCTATTTTCTTGCTGCGATAAATAAGTTGAGCAGATACGAAAGAGTACCGCCTCTGGTGCGGCGCCGTGTACGCATCTGCTGAGAATTTGACGGTGCTGCGGTAGCGATGGCTGTCGGCGGCGTGGAAGCAGATCTAGGAGGGTAGACGGTGGCGGCGGGGCGCGGTGGACGAGACGGTCGTAGGAGCGGCGCCGGCAAGGTGGACGACGGCGGGGATGAAGCGAGAGGACGGGATGCAAGGATCCCGGTCCGAAGCCGTGGATGAGAGAGGTCGATCTCTTGTAATGGACGGCGGCGTCGGGGTATCAGCTCCGGCATGGTGGAGGAGGACGGCGGTGGATGGGGTGGCGGACGGCGGCGGACGGAGGAGGGTGGGGTGGAGAGGGTGTTTTGGCGCCCACGGAGTACGAATGGGGAAAAGGGAGGTAGAGAGGAAGGGGGAACCATGTATTCAGGGCGCGCTTGTCTCAAATGCGAGGAAATTTACAAACTTAGCCCCCGTTTCAAATTTCTACTACATCACAGCAACACTAGTCGGTTGGGGATAGGACGGTAATCTCGCATACACCGAATATTTGCCGACGAGAGTTTGTTTTTGGCGCCCACCGTGTATGAATATGAATCGGGGAGGGAGTCGATTTCGGCCGAGGACACACTGTGTTTTGGCGCCCACCGTGTATGAATCCGGGTGAGAGGCGGTTACGTCACGTTTGGGTGAAATTACAAACCTACCCCTATCGAAACCTATAGAAATCCAGCATATAGGCTTTGCGTGGCAGGGATAGGCAGTAGTGATTTCCATCTCGCAGATTTTGGTTTCGGGCGGTTACTGCGACTTTCCCCGCTTCGTTCAAATTTTGCAGAGTGCACGTTTACCGTGCCAACTCAATTCGAATCCCGTTTGTATTCTATTTTTTTCGGGCGGGATCCATTTTCAATTGGAATTACATTCTATATACATCATTTTTATATATATACTTTCAAAAGCACAACAAAGAATTCTGCTCCTTTATATGTATAATATGATTTACAAATACAACGATCTCGAAATCTTAAGGTTGAATTCGAAAATTTTTAACCAAATTATGTTCTACTAAAATGTATGGATCAGTAATATCTACATATTAAATAACATAGATGTGCGTGAATTCATATGAGTATGCATGTTTGATAGATCAATTTTGGTTCGAGTATGGATTACATGTATCATCATCTCGAATTCAAATATTTGAATCCCTTTTTTGTTCACTCCTTTCACGCCCATCTCTCTCGCATGCATGCTCCTTCAGGTAGCTATCACTCTCTTTTCTCCAGCTCACCCGCACGCTCACTTCATGTTGCTCCTATCCTCGCAAACATGGTCTCTCGACGTCTCCCTTGAGAAGTGTCACACTCTCCCTATCATTATAAATTACACGGTTTTCATTATCTCTCACGTCTCTACTGTTCTCTGGTATCACTCGGTACCTAAGCTTTCTTTTTCACCGCCAAACACACAGTCTCCACTCGTCTTTCACTTTGTCTTTCTCTCTATGGGATTCTCTCACACACCCTATATGTCTCTACATATGACTCATACCACTAAAATTACTCTCTCTATCTCTCCTGTAGACACAACATTTGTTGCGGTCTCCTTTTCGTCTCCATCCCAGACTGACATTATTCATTTGTTTACCGATCAGACAACCCCGACTACCGTCTCCTCTCTCTCTCTCACAGACACACACGCACAACTCCTACCACTAAAATGTGAATGGAAAACGAGATTTTGTTATACCCAAACAAAAAAGGACTGGAGGGAGTGATTGCTCTGACACGGACGCGACCTCTCATAGCGCAGGCATTGAACCGGCGCGCCGGCCAAGAGGGCCGCACTCGCTGCAGGCCCGGCTGAGCACGCCTCCTCGCCGCGTGCAACCAGCTTAAGACTGCCCCGCCTGCCTTCATTGAATCCGCGCGTGTGCCGGCAACACGTCCTTCCGCGAGCCGGCAGGCATTTTAGAACACAAAAAATGACTAAAATATAATTAATTTACGCATGGTCTTGACTTGTTGTGCTCGCACTGGTAGCAGGAACTAGTAGAGGATTTTCTTTATTTATAACTCTCCTCACATTTTTTTGGCTTTGAAGTGAATCATGGTTGTGGACATTATGTATGAATGTGCAGATATCTGTGAACATGAGTTTGATGTGGAAGTTGAACTTGGAATGTCGGGCTTGCGCGTGAACTATACCATGTCCAATGCTTCGTCTGTTATTGTTTGGAAAGTAATTGTTGTTATTACATGACCCGAAAAAAACATTTTGTGCCACATCAGTAGATGCACGGACATCACAACAGGCATGCTGACTGGATAAACATTTGAACCTAGCTATTATGAAGGAAATTTTGTATTGACAACAGTTTTAGATAGCAGGAGACGCCTAGCCTGCTCTGCCTCTGCTAGCTTATTTCTGGCTTCTTCCATCTCTTCTTTGGCTTGGGTGAAGAGAGCATCTGATTGCTCTTTTCGCTTCTTCAGGAACTCAGCTACATTCTCAAGGGCTGCTGCACGCTTTCTTTCAGCCTTTACTAATGCCACGAGGACACGAACAGCTGACGACTCCACCTGGCTTGTGTGTAATCCAGCATCATCTGGGAATTTGCACCTTGTGTCTAATCCAGCATCATTAGGGAACTGGCACCTTGTGTGTAATCCAGCCTCATTTTGGAAACATGATCTCGAGGTTGACCATACTTCCCTCCTCGCAGGAACTGCATCCTGACATGAAGTTACTTCTTTTTTAGATCAATACTCAGAGCAACCTAGATCCATTTAGTAGAAGCCAGATAAACAGAACTCGGAGAAGTGAATTCAAAAGGAATAAATAAATAAAAACAGACTACAAGGTGAGAACACCCACTTCCTACATCAAGCTAAAAACGAAAGCATTAGGACGATTAAGACTCTTCTTATTACACATCGAAGAACACCACGCTTAAGAGAAACAGAAACTACAACATATACACATCGAAGAACACGAGGCTACACGAAAGTAATTGAAAGGGTGTTACTTACCAAAGCTCGTTTTACAGGTTCGGTGCAGCTCCTCTTTAACTTGCCACGCTCCTTGAAGATGTCCCGAATATCCCGTGTTTGGTCTTCATTGCTCCTCTGCATGTTCGCACTCGTGGTTTTAAAATCTCAACATGGCAAGAAAAATATACTACTAGTAATACTCGCGCATCTTGTGGGCAACATTAAAGCACTCGTCTGCCATGTTAGAGCATCTCCAACAAGATAAACTACTCATACAAATGCATCTTGATGCGTGCAACACATGGGCATTTTGCTAGTTCTAAAAACCTTTCCATCATTTGCCACACTACTGGTTGCAGATGAAAAACCTACCCAAGCACAACGCGATACAGGAGCGACGCACAATTACAAGTTGATATTCTGTTGGACAATGGAGGCTATAACCAATTACTTTTACGGGAACAATAGCACCCAGGAAATTTGAAGGGTAGGTATGAACAAAATTGGAACTGCACATGTACTGCTAAGTGATTCAATACACACATTACCTATCGAGGAGGAGAACGATGGTCGCGGCAGCCTCTGTGAGTCATGGTCGGCAACGTGAGTCAGTTCATTGTCCACGATGGTGGTACTTCTGCGCTTGGCGTCGGCTTCTGGGAAGCAGATACGAGACCGTGGAAGACGATGCCGGGGAAGAGGCTCCGTGTACGACGACGACAGTGGACCGGCTCCAGTGCTGTGTACGAGGTTGTCGATTAGGCAGATGCGCTGCGGTGGACGAGTGCGCCGATGTAAAGGGGAGGAGCACGAAGGCTGCAGTGCCGTGGAGAAGTCTATTTTGCGGTGGGGATAGAAATTGGGGAGTATTCAGGTGTACTACTCTGGGTGCCGGGGTGGGGTTGGCTGGGTAGGGTGAACCTAAAGTTACGAAAACAGCCCCCTACCAAGCGTCACCCGTAGGCCTGTTCTGAAGGCTATGATGGTAACTTCCCACTGCTCGAATCAGGGTCGTGGGAGATTTTCCCGCCGACCTCAAAATTTTGTGACACTGGACTCCCCGTGTGGCATGTTGAGTGATTCGGCTAAGCAACTAGTGAGTAGTAGTAGTAAACTCTGCATATTAGGTTTGACCGAAGTCAAACTTCCTAAAGTTTGACCAAGTTTATAGAAAAATATAAACATTTACCATAACAAATATGTATGATGTGAAAGTACATTCAATAATGAATCTAATGGTATTTATTTGTTATTGTATATGTTAATATTTTTTGTTATAAGCTTTCTGAGAGTTTACAAAACTTGACTTTGACCAATGCTAATACGCGGACTTAAATAAAAACGGAGGGAGTACACATTTGTTTTCTTAGTTTGTAGTGAACTAATCATTTGTTGAAATTGTGAAATAAATATATTAGGCTATTGACTTCGAATGTAATGGTCTATACAATTCAATAGTTACAATCATTGTCGAATCCCAAGATGTATACAAGGTCTATAGTACTTCACAACATGCTCAAACTCACATAATCCCAGTCAAATGAGAATCTAAATGCATTTCATAGTTATTACTTTGTAGGATGCAACAAGAACAACCATAACTCTACATCAGCCATTATAGAAGCAACATTTTGACATATCCCAATGTGTGAATGAAACATGCAGAGAGAGCTTTTGAAGATGGAGCAGATAGGGCGGGAAAGATTGTATGTATGTGGACGAGAGAGTAGGAGACAAACCTAACGAGACAGAGAGAGAGATAGAGAGAGAAAGAGAGAGGAAGAAGTTAGGTCTGTGAGAAAGATGCATACATGTAATATACATGAGATGCGTGTGCATCTGGATTCTGTATACGTGGAAGGAGAAGAGACAACATGTTTGATGAGAGAGCAGGAAAAACATGGACGAGAGGGGAAGGATCTCGTGGGTTGAGGGATTGACAATTTTGTGCGGGGGAGAGAGGGATTGGTAATTTTGTGCAAGAGAGAGAGAGGGTGGGGGGAGGAGTCAGTCAGCCGTCGTCACATCACCCTGCTTCCAAATGACCCCGCATTCTCTAGCGCGGTGTGGTCGCCGTCTTCGATCTGCTCGTTGCCCTCTTTGAAGATTGAGGTGTTGTGCATGTTGGGGTGCAAAGAAGCACAAGCGAGAGTGGTCGCCGTATAACCTTGGATGGGGATGAATTGTGTGCTCGGGGGAGTGTGTGTGTGTGTGCTGCGTGTGTCTCTGTGTGTGTGTGTGCTGTGTGTGTGTGTCAGATATTGAGAGAAAACAAACCTAAGGAGAGAAATGGGTATTCACGAAGAGATTGTGCGGGCCTTGAGGTGGGCAGGGGCCGGGTGAGGGTGTCAAAATGTGCGCGTTGATGCATGTGTTGCATGCGACCGTGCGAGGGACGGACGAATCGAGAGAGATGGTTGTTGTGTTACGGATGCTCCTCTCTCTGTCTCTCTCTCCTCTCTCTCTCACACACACACAAGTAAACTAGAAGACCGTTCTCTCATGTATACACAACGTATCGGCATCTGTCTATGTCTCACTCATGCACGATTTGCACATTCACACCTCTCTATGTCTGTATCACACGCACACCGTCTCCACATTGCCCTTCCGCCACAACACACATATGGACACATACACACGTTCTCTCTCAGTCACACACACAAAATCAGTATTAAAAAAACTAGGGCGCACCTAAAACGTCCAAATCCAAATAAACACGAACTGGAGCTAAATTCAAATATATGGAAATATTGCAGCGTCAAGAACTTTCACAGGAAAAAAAGTTGAGTAATATTCGAGGATTGTTTTCACACACACAAAAAGGTTCGGTGGATGTCCTTCGAGCGCGACACGGTGACGCACCGTTCGATCGACCGCGCGGCCGCGGTTCACGCGCTTGCATAGGATTCCGTATTGTGGTCGTGCTACTAAGGCTGGTCACAATGGGCAAGAACATAAGCTAGTAACTAATAAAAGCGCTGCCTAAGTCTAATGTTTATGTGTACTAGTACGGTTTTCTTTTAAGTTTGACCAACCTTATATATAAAACTAAAGTAAGCTCCCACACGCGCACTCATCAATATGCCGCCGCCGTCGTTGCGCATGCCGGCGCCCGCCTGGTCCGGCCAACAATTTCTCGCCCATCACCGCCGTGTCGCCGCCATCCCTGTGCCATGAAGCCGAAGGCTCGCCCGCTCACGTCGTCTGCAGTCCCTCCTCACAATGCCGCCGTACTGCCAAGCACGCGAGCAACTGGTGGAGCCGCGTCTATGCATGCAGCGTACAAAGAGGAGGACGAGCGCGTGCTCTAGCACGCCGGCGAGGAGGAACTAGCGTGTCATTGTCGTCTCCGCCCGCGCGGAGGAGGCGTGCATGGTGGCTGTCGCGGCGGAAGCCGGTCGCACGCGTGTCGAGCCTGGAAACCGTGTGCGGACGCAGAATCTACCTTCGAGACCTTGAATGCCACGTGGATCCTGCAATCTGAAGGAGCAATTTGGGTCAGTCAACTCATGTGAGCCGTTTGATGCAACATGGATGGCTAGAAGGGCTTCTTCCACCTCTTCTGCCGTCTTCTTCCTTCGCTCCGTCGAACTTCTTTCGCAAATCGACTGACCCAAATTATACTACTAGTACGAACGTATTAAGTACAGTAGGAACACGAAGATATGAGCAGTAGTACCAACTGCAAGAAGAACAGTAGTAAGACATAGTACTAGTACTACTCTACGTACTAAAGAGTTCAAATAACAAGAAAGAACATAAACATAGTTCTGCTGGGGCCTCAGCACAACACACCCTTGAAAATAAACTAATAAGCAACTAGTCCGCTTGACACTGCAGTAGAACCAGCATGAGCGACGACACTGCCACCTACTTGGAGTCCGAGTCCACGTCCTCGACTTCGTACTCGTCCCTCTTCCTCTTCCTCTTCGCCGACGCTTCTTTGCTTGAACCGGGCACTGGGCTCTGCTTCTTCATCCAACCCTTGTAGATATTTAAACAAAGGTAGGCATCCATTGCCGCGTACAGGATGTGATCTTCATCTAATGTCTTCGACTCCCGTGCATGATGAAACTCGTGATGAGGTTTCTTCAGTTTAGCGTACGAAGGATCAATCATGGCTGCTGCCAGGGTCAGCATTGAATGTTGAGAGGAGGACACCGGGCTTGCCTTCTAGAGATCGAAGGGCTGGCCTAGAACGAGACCTACCCGACGCAGGATGTCACTGTTGTTCTTAAAGCCTACAGTAATGAATTTCACTCTTTTGTCCTTGAGGAAGTTCTTAAAATCCTGGCACTCAACGTCGGCATGGCATATGTGGTAGACCAAGCAAACGTTATGTACGCAAACCTGGATCACGGCGGGCTTCTTCCTCTCTTCGTCCTTTAGATCCTTCTCTCGTCCCGGGACTGTGGTGTACTCAACATCTAGCCCAGCGACCCACTCATCCGTTAAACTGTTGAACATGCGTAGGAAGCGAGCAAGCCATGCTTTCATTGTCTCAGATCCATGTGTGTAGATGACGATGAATTGATCGCCGGTGATGGCTCTAACCTGGTACTCAGCGGCGACCATGGAGATTTGGGAGGCCATGGATTTTGGAGGAGGGTTAGGAGAAGTTGAACTGTTGTACCCAGCAAAAAAAACTGGGAGCGAACTAATGTGAAAGGACGGGATGACTGGGAGCGAACTGTTGTAAGGTAGAAGACGGGGACGAGTAGGGCGTGCGAACAACGTGGGGTTGCTGGCTTGCCCGGTGGATAAACGGCTGCAAGCCTCCAAAGAGTTCTCGAGAACTATGCGGGACCAACTAGATGTCATGTCTACTAGACCCATATCGTAGGGCTGACGGTATAACTTCTGCCTGTTCGCACGCCATGCCGGCGCATGTATGTAACTTCACTTAATTCCTTCAAACGTTGCGCCTCCCACGACCTTCGCCTCCCTCGCGCGGTCGCGCCCTTTGAGACTTCGATCGGCTATAAATGAGCAATTTTTTTGCCTTTTTTAGACAAGCAATTTTTTTGCCTACTCCGCATGCATGATACTCCCTCTGGTCCTTTTTACTCCCGTCAACCGTTTGCAAAGTGTTTGACCAAATTTATACTTTTTTTGAACACCACCTTATATTAATTAACCAGCCACACCAGTACACTCATTCGATACAATATTCACCACACAGGGCGGTACGTTATTTACAAGAATACCATCTAATCTATTGTCAAAGCTATACTTAGCGATTAAGTGTGCCACCTTATTGGCCGAACGGCTAATCTTTGACAATTGAAGATTGTTGATCAACTTCGAGATGCTCAACGCTTTCATCTTCAGGTCACGCATAGCAGACCTGTCAACGCTTTGACAGGCATCAATGAAATCCCACGACCAAATTTATACTAAAAATATCAATATCTACAATACTCCCAAAACACTTAGGCGCGGTGCATTAACTTCTACCTCATTTCTTGTTTCTTGACATATCAACCAATAGGAGATGTGGGTGTGCATGCTTTTAATGACTTGAGACTACCAAACACGACATGCAGTGGTTAGTTCATTGCATGCAATGCTATTAATTAGCAAATAAACATTAAGATCTCTCGTTTTCCCCTCCTCCTTGGTCACAGTGCACAATCTAAGATGACTTGCTCACCTAGACGGAGGGAGTACTGATTATAATGAGTACTCCCTCCTTCCATCTATATAGGGCCTAATGCGTTTTTCAAGACCGCCTTTGACTATTGATAAAATTAATACTACATGACATGCATAATGTGAAAATTATATCATTGAAAGCTCCTTTCACATACGAATTTGATGATGTGCTTTGTGTAAGTTGCATGTCATATATTATTGCTCTAACATTTGGTCAAAGTTAGCCTCGAAAAACGCATTAGGCCTATATAGATGGAAGGAGGGAGTATAAGAACTACATTTTATAATGAGTGTAAAAATATTGATTTGACATTGTGAATGTTGACACATTGTGGAATAGTTTTTGAAGTCTGCAAAAGTACTCAACTAGTGCTGTCATTCTCCACAAAAAAATGTGTTTACCAATGCATGCATGAACTCTAGTTACTCTAACCCCCTCTCTTCTTTAATTCTTTGCCACATCAGCATGTTTGCTATTCCCGTGTGCATGATACCAGCTAAGATACCACCATTATGGCCAGCCTTAATCATCGCATGCAATAATTTAGTGCACCTTGAAATATGAACATGTGTGGGGCGTGTTTGTTTTTAATGACTTGAGACTATACCTAGCCCGGCATGCAAGATGACTTATTATGCACCGTTCCCCATACCTGCAGGAAGCCCGTTCATCTCCTCTCCATGTGTGGAAACAATATGCCTGCCAAACTCTCCTTCTCCCTCCGGCGGTCCCACCACTCCACCCCGTGTGAAAAAATCTGCATGCATGACTCCCCTCCCCCCACGCTCGTCCAATCCGTTGTGACCAGCAATATTTCCACCCCTTCGCTCCCCCGTAATTTACTCCAACAAATATGCCCACATAGCTGTTACTTAACTGCAGGTGCATTCGGTCACTAACATATGGGCCCAGCAGGGGTCTGGCCCACATGTCAGTGGTGCAACTAGACCGGCAGTTAAGTCAGTGCAGCTCAGTCCATATCTTACGTAGGTGTGCCATTGCTCACTATAAATACTGCGCCTCCCACGACATCGCTATCTCCTCCCCCTCATGTTCACGTTCATCGCTATCTCCTCCCCCTCCCTCTCACGTCGACCGCCATGGCATCGCCCCTCCCAAGCCCTAGGAGCCCCTCGCTGCACCACATGGACGGTCACGCGTCGCCGTTCCGTTCCTCGCCGCCACTAGTCGAGGAGGACACGTCGGTGTTTTGCTCCTCGCCGCTACGCGACGCATCGCCATTCTGTTCCTCGCCGCCACTAGTCGAGGAGGACGCGTCAGTGTTCCGCTCCTCGCCGCGACGCATCGAGGTGGACGCATCGGCATTCCCAATCTCGCCAGCACACACGCCGGAGGACGCGTCGGCTTCCCGCTACGAGGAGAACACCGTGCCGCCCGCTGAGCCCCCCAGTCTTGAGGAGCTTTGGAAAGAAATGGATGTCGCCTTGTGGGAGGCTTTGCCTCTAGCAGAGTGCGCGAAAATAGAGGCGGAGAAGAAGGCCGAGGAAGAGAAGCGCACCGCAGAACAAGCTGCCTGGGAGGCCTATGTCGCATCCGAGAGAGTCAGGCAATTGGCTCTTTGGCAGAAGGCTTGTGCGAGGGCCGTGAGGGTGGCGGAGGATGCCCGTGCCGACGCCCTGAGTGCAGTTGGGCCCAAGCGCCTCATCTATGCTTGGCGGTACATGGACCGGGTGCACGCTTCCAGCAAGAAGGAGTACCTGTTGGTGCCGGATCACCACACCGGTGAGATCGCGATCGCCCACCGGTAAGCCGCCAATCAGCACCTCACGAGTTGCGAGACTGAGGAAGAGGCATTGTATCGGCGCACTGGGAAACGGCCGCGCACCAGGGCACTCGTGGCGCGCCGCAAGCGCTCCTGCGAGCGCCGTGGCTTTTAGGAGGAGTATACTTTTTGTTTCGTAAGACGATCTCATTAGTTCTGGGATGCAAATGATAAATCCCGAACGTTCATGAATTTTTAGCGTCCTTAATTAAGTATGTAAAAGGGGAAGTTTGGAAACCTTCTGTATTCGTACGCATTTTGCAAGTACGTGCATATAGCACAAACTTTACTATATACTTTGTGATTTGTGAATGCCATGTGTCATCCATCAGGACGGGTCTCACCTGCTAACTGTGAGACCTGGTCTCATATAAATTTTTTCCACTATCGCACTACACGTCTCTCTCGATATATGCTTGCAGACTGTGCTACTCCCTCCGTCCAGGTCAATAAGTCATCTTCGGTTGTGCACCGTGACCAAGAAGGAGGGAAGACTTATACACCTAGACGGAGGGAGTACTACTATTACTTATGTACATGCAAATGCATGTTTTAACATTACGATGCGGTTTTTGTAAAAGTAGAAAAATAGCATTAGTCAAGCTTGTGAAACAATTCAATGCAAAACAAATGCAAAAATGCTCGTTTGATTGTTTACTTTTAGCTTCCTTCTCTGTGGTTATTTCTCTGTCGTACTTTGTACGGAGTATCTCACTGGTTGGAAAGGCATGCAAATTCCCAAACCGCTTCCTACACCCTGTATCTCACTGGTTGCCGGCGTTGACGTTGTCGCCCATGTCGTCGAGGATGAGGTTGCCGAGGTCGGGGAAGAAGTCGTCGTTCGCAACTAATCATGTGGACTAGCATAGTAGTAGGATACATAGTAGAAACATGAATTTTACCACAATTTCGAACAGGAAGGACAAAAACACATACGGTGCAATGGGAGTAGCACCGTTGGCGTTGAGGTTGTTGCCCATGTCCAAACACCACGTAGACATGGTCTTTGAGCATGGTTCATAGTCATTCCACGCTTGGGCATTGAAGTTTGTAACTATTTTATATTAGAATATACTACTCCTCCGGTGCTAGTAGTAGAGCAGAGTCCTACTCTACTACTCTACTCAAGCAAGTTAGGGCATAGCATTGTAGGGAGTACCAGTACTGTGATCACTCAAGCAAGTTTTCTGGCATCGACGTGACCGTACGCTGCTGGTATGTGTCTCGTAAGTCAAGCGGCGTGCTGTAGTCATCATCACCTGTCCACTTCCCGCAGCACATATTCGCTTCTCCATCTTTGTCCGCACATAATCTCGTCCAATCTTCCATCCCCTCTAAGGCGCCTCCCCCCCTCGTCCGAAACCCAAGCACTAACAATGGCAGAACCGAGCAGCGTCCACCGAAAGAGTGGCTGGAATTCGCTCCCCATAGAGGTAATCAAGCTCATTGTTTCACGTGTGGACAATCTCAGTACCATGCCGCTCGCCGCGTGCTCATCGGGGCTGTACCATTTACTCAAAGCCCTCAGGCCAGAGCTTTTAAGCCAGCTCCTTGCTTGCTGATGCTGCCTAATCTTCAGAAACGGCGTGTCACGCAACATAACGATCGTAGGGTGGCGAGCATCAACCCCCTTGACTGCGATCCGATCCCAGTCAGCCTCAACTACATTAACGGTATGTACTGGGTCGGCATGAACACGTCTTGGATGGTGCTCGTCGATGGTCGCGACAGCTGGATGCTCGTGGAGGTCTACACCCGGCGATTGATCCCCCTTCCTTCGATTAACACTGCACTGCTTTGGCACCGCGACCCAGAATACTCGGAATCTTACAGTTGCCAACATGATACCAAGTTTGATTTGCTCAAGGTTGTAATCTGCCAAGTGCCCACAAGATCTGCGAATTATAAAGACTTCAGGCTAATTGCATTCTTCAACCGTGGTCTCGCCTATCTGACAGGTCACTGCGGTAAGTGGATAAATCTGCACATCCATCACAGGATCATACATCCTCCATGGTTCTCTGATGCCATTGAACACAAGGGCTTCATTTACGCTGTCGACTCCTTCTATGGCTGGACGTATTGCTGGCCTACTCCAGTCATCGCTACAAACGGCTGTTATAGCAGTATGTTACTTTCCTATGATATCATGATGGCTTGCTTATATTACTGTCAACATTTGCTAAAAAATATTCATGCTCATAACATGCTGTTCTTAAGATTGCTAAACCAAGAGCCCTTTTTTATTTGACTCCAACTTGATATGATGTTGTAGGCCGCCTGGTGTCCCTACCCTTCCTAATCCCATAACCTTTCAAAGAAAAGCGGCATGGTAGTTGCAGGTGGTTCCTGGCTCGATCAGACGACGATGAAAGATTGATGATCGTTCGTACGTACCGGACGTGTTGTTTCGCGGAATACAATCACAGTCACTGCAAGGTCTTTGAGCAGGATCCCAGCTTCTTCGGGCCTTCAGGAATTTTTGACTGGAGGCTAGTAAGTAGCCTTGGTACACGCTCTCTGTTTGTCAGACTGAATTATCCGATTAACCAGGAGATAACCGACGGCAAGGATCATGATGGCAGCGCGGTTTCATTCATCAGGCAAAACTGTGTGTACACAGCGTACCATGCGTCTGTGCATGCACCATACCCTGATATGTGCCACCACGCTCTGCAGCCCAAAGTAGGAGAGAGGGTCGCAAGTATCAGACTTCGACCTGCTGGCTGGAGTTTCCCCCGTCAGGCACCCATCTGGTTCAAGCCGTCAGCAAATCTCCACAGCTTAATAAATAGTAATGTCTAACTGAGCCAGTTAGTTAGATGCGTACACTTGGTGTAGTAGGATCTTTATTTAGTTTGATGCATACACTTGTTCTTTTTTGGTAGCCCTTTTGTAATGATGGCTAATGTTTGGTTTGGAAGAGAGAGTTGCGTCTTCACTCTTCTGGCCTGCTTACTACTTCTGTTGCACCCCCAGCCCTGGTTGCTGCTGCTGCTGCTGTTTTCAATGTACAATTAGTAGTATATTTCGTCTGTTGGTTGAATAAATGTGTTGTTAGAACGACAAACACAATGTTTCGTAAGTCACTGCATGGTTTGATCCTTTAGTGCCCCGTACCGTACGTAGCGCATACTATTTATCGTACGGAACACATTTTTTTTGAAACTCGGAACACATTTTCCACTTGTTGATAACATGCAGCCCACTGATGAAGGCCCAATAGAGAAGCCCATAATTAACTGGAAGGGAGGCTCTCACATGAATCCGGCCCAGGTACATGCTCATGGTCCCCTAAACATAAATAAGTAAATAAATAAATAAATAAAGCTAAATGCTCATGCACCAGTTCTTTGGGAAAATAGGTAGCCCAGTATTTCTTTTTGAAGAATACCCAAGCTAGGCCTATTTTTTTTCTTCGAATTACTAGGCTGCAAATCTTTCAAGACGAGGAGGGATGCATTCCGGCCTGATTTAAGAGTATGGTCAATGTCTATTAAAAGTAATATCAAAAGGGGTTGAAAATTCCAAAAAATTTATAGCAAATGGGATATAAGTTTCTTTTTTTGTTTTTGTTCTTCACTGATATCTTATACATATTTCATTGGATTTAACATGACATAGTACTAATTTATTTTTAAATTTGTTTTAGTATGTCTATTAATTTTTGGATTAAGAATATTTCGTTCCCCAGCAAAAATTTGCGAATTTTCAAAATTTCCCACATATTAAGTTAATTTTTTGACCCTAGTACTGACCAGAAAATGGCCAGCAATTCTAAAAATGGAAAACGGGCTGCAATAAATTCCATATGAATTAGAAAATGAGTAAAAATTATAAAAATAATATAAAATGGGCTGTACACGCCACAGATTTCGAGGCTGACTTGTTTACGCAAGGCTTTGTCAGTGAACACATGATTCTACCAGCAGTTAGTGTTGGATGTCCATCCAACGACCGACGTGCTTCTTCAATCTCTGATCTTCCTGCTCCAGCCGCCTAAACTAGCGCCGGCGGGACTGCCTGCTCCCTCCTCTTGTGGCCCGCTGTGATGCCGCGCAGGCTTCCCCGGCCCACCCTACTCCCTCCGCTGGCCTGGCCGCACGCAATCAACTGCCTCCTTATTACGCGAAAAAATGATTCCTCCCACTGACATCTGGGGTGCACCGGTTGGGAGGCTGACCTGTGGGCCTACTAAGTTGACGCGTACGCAGGGCTTGTCAACTTAGTCAACAAACGATTCTAGCTGTAGTAACCGTTAGATTTGAATCGAACGGTCCTGCTGCTTCTTCAATCGCTGCCTTCTAGAGATCGAAGGGCTGGCCTACAACGAGACCTATCCGACGCAGGACGTCACTATCGTTCTTAAAGCCTACAGTAACGAATTTCACTCTTTTGTCCTTGAGGAAGTTCTTAAAATCCTGGCACTCAACGTCGGCATGGCATATGTGGTAGACCAAGCAAACGTTATGTACGCAAACCTGGATCATGGCGGTCTTCTTCCTCTCTTCGTCCTTTAGATCCTTCTCTCGTCCCAGGACTGTGGTGTACTCATCCATTGAACTGTTGAACATGCGTAGGAAGCGAGCAAGCCATGCTTTCATCGTCTCGGATCCACGTGTGTAGATGACGATGAACTGATCACTGGTGATGGCCCTAACCTGGTACTCAGCGGCGACCATGGAGATTTGGGAGGCCATGGATTTTGGAGGAGGGTTAGGAGAAGTTGAACTATTGTACCCCGCAAAAAAAAACTAGGAGCGAACTAATGTGAAAGGACGGGATGACTGGGAGCGAACTGTTGTAAGGTAGAATACGGGGACGAGTAGGGCGTGCAAACGGCGTGGGGTTGCTGGCTTGCCCGGTGGATAAACGGCTGCAAGCCCCCAAAGAGTTCTCGAGAACTATGTGGGACCAACTAGATGTCATGTCTATTAGACCCATATCATAGGCCTGACGGTATAGCTTCTGCCTGTTTGCACGCCATGCCGGCGCGTGGATGTAACTTCCCGGCGACGGCAGACGAACCAGTAAACCCTCGTACAGTCGTACTCCCCTCGATGTGGGAAACAACTGCCGAGTCTTCCCTGCCTCCGTGTCGTTCCCTTCCTAGGCCTCGCCGTCGTCCACCGCCCTGTTGCTCTCGGCGCGGCCTGGTCAACGTGGTCAATGACCGACATGCATCTGAAGTGGACTTTACGTGGAGAGGCCGACAGCTGGGTCCATGGCCGCACGCAAGGAAATGCCTCCTTATTACGCGCAAAATAATGATTCCTCCACCTGACATCAGGGACCCACTGAAAGGGCCTCTGTATTTCGCAAAAAAGCGTTACCACCGCTGACAGCTCGGACCCACCAGCTATATCTTCGCACGCAAGGAAGTGCCTCCTTATTACGCACAAAAAATGAATACTCCCCCTGTAAGCTGGGACCCAGTATAGTGGCAGGCTGACTTGTGGGCCTACTAAGTTGATGGGGACGGAGGGCTTTATCAACTTAGTCAATATGCATGATTCTAGCTCCAGTGACCGTATGATGTCCATCCAATGGCCATAGTGCTTCTTCAACCTCTGGTCTTCTTGCTCCAGCCGCCCAAACCAGCACTGGTCGTGCCTCGTGCTCCTGCCTCCCGTGGCCGGCTGCGAAGCGGCGGAGGCCTCACCGCCCCCTACTACTCCCACCGCTGGCCAGGCCATCCCTCTACTCACCCACACCCCCTGTTATTCTGCGGCGACGGTAGCCTCACACCGCAGCGAACCAGTGAACCCTCGTACTCCTCTATGCGTGGGCATCCACTGCCGCGTCTTCCCCGGCTCCGCGTCATCCCCTTGCTAGGCCTCGCCGTCGTACACCGCCCTGGTGCTCTCGGCGCGGCGTGGTCAACGTGGTCAAGGAACGGCTTCCATCGGACATGGACTGTACGTGGAGAGGCTGACAGCTGGGTCCACGGCCGCAGCAAGGAAGTGCCTCCTTATTACATGCAAAATAATTATTCCTCCACCTGACAGCGGGACCCACTGGACGGGCCATCGTATTTTGCAAAAAAACGTTTCCCCCTGACTGCTGGGACCCACCAGCTACATCTTCGCATGCAAGGAAGTGCGTCCGGGCAAAAAAAATGATTCGCCCCCTAACTGCTAGGACCCACCAGCTACATCTTCGCAGGCAAGGAAGTGCCTGACAGTCGGGACCCACCTGGTCGAAGCGTACGTAGCGTTGTCATTCTGGTCGCGAACGTGTATGTACATACTGGTCGATGTAGAGGCGCGCACGTCTCATAGTAGAGGCGCGCATATGTCGTAGTAGAGGCGCGCACATAGCATTTACACGTACGTACAACGGCCAGGGTGCAAGAAAGAAAATATGACCACGTATGTGTACATACGGGCGGGTTCTCGAACGCCTACTCGCGCATACGTACGACCAGGGCTCATGTACATGGCTGGGTCAGAACGGAGAAACAGCGTCGTCGTCGGGTTCATGGGGATGCAACGGAATGCGTCATGTTCATGGGGAGGCAACGGAATGCGTCGTGTTCATCGGGAGGGCTTGGACGGAACAGGCGATGGAAACGAGGCCTGGCGTACCGCAGAACAGAGGAAACGGCCTTGTGTTCGACCGGCCACGTTCGAAACGGGATCCTGTTGATCGGGAGGGGTCTGGCATACTGCAAAACGGAGGAAATGGACCTCCTACGGTCGAAACGGGGGTCCTGTTCATCAGGAGGGGTGTGGCGTACTGCAAAACGGAGGAAACGGACTTATGTTGGAGCGCTACGGTCGAAACGGGGGTCCTGTTCATTAGGAGGGGTGTGGCGTACCACAAAACGGGACTCCACGGGGTACTGTTCATCTCCACCGTCGACCCCCTCCAGCCTCCACGAGCTACTGTTCATCCACCGTCGACCTCCTCCAGCCTCCACCTACGACTGTTCATCCACGGGCTCCTATTCATCCAGCCTCCACTGCGCGCTACTCCACCGGCTACTGTTCAACCAGCCCTCTCCATGGGCTACTGTTCATCCTGCCCTCCACCGTCTACTGTTCATCCTGCCCTCCACGGGGTGGTCCTATTCATCCAGCCCTCCACGGGGTCCTGTTCATCCAGCCCAAGCGGCTCGATCGATCGGGTCCTATTCATCCAGAGGCAACACCACGGGGTCCTGTTCATCCACCCCCACCGGGAACTGTTCATCCAACCCCCCGCAACACTCACTGTTCATCCAGAGGCAGCATCGATCGGCTTCAGTTAGCAGCAGTAGCGAAGGAATCGCTCGATCGGGTTCAGTTAACAGCCATCGATCAATCGCTCGGGTTCAGTAACGCGTGGCCTGCAATCGCTTGGGTTCAGTTAGAGCCCAACGCCTCGCTCGGGTTTAGTTAGAGCCAACGCCCCGCACACACGCGCGTACGTGTACGAGAGAAATGCGCATCGCTCGGCCCCCGACCTCCCACCATAACCGGGAACTCCCTGAAATTTTCCTGCCCCTCGCTTCTACCATGGTTTTTTTCCGTCATGGACGGCCCAAAGAATGTCATGCAGCCGCGTCTCCGGCCCGCCCAGGACGAAAAGCCCATTTTCTGTCATGATTTTTTGTCATAGAAGTAGGAGCCCACCACATCTATGATGATACCGGGGTTTGTCACAATTATCGTCATAGAAGTGTCATATGTATGACAGAAAAAAAATTCGTTCGGCCCTAAATGTCACGGATGTGTCTTTTTTTTGTAGTGCAACTTTCCACCGTTCTGTTTATCATGACACATTCATCATTGTCATATTGCTTAGCATGATCATGTAGTTGACATAGTATTTGTGGCAAAGCCACCATTCATAATTCTTTCATACATGTCACTCTTGATTCATTTCATATCCCGGCACACCGCTGGAGGATTTGTATAGAGTCATCTTTTGTTCTAGCATCGAGTTGTAATCATTGAGTTGTAAATAAGTAGAAGTGTGATGATCATCATTTTCTAGAGCATTGTCCCAAGTGAGGAATAAAAAAAAAGAGAAAGGCCATATAAAAAAAGAAGCCCCCCCCCCCAAAAAAAAGGAGAAAGGCCATAAAAAAAGAGAAGGCAAAAAAATGAGAGAAAAAGAGAGAAGGGACAATGTTACTATCCTTTGCCACACTTGTGCTTCAAAGTAGCACCATGATCTTCATGATAGAGAGTCTCTTGTTTTGTCACTTTCATATACTAGTGGGAATTTTTCATTATAGGACTTGACTTGTATATTCCAACAATGGGCCTCCTCAAGTGCCCTAGGTCTTCGTGAGCAAGCAAGTTGGATGCACACCCACTTAGTTTCTTTTGTTGAGCTTTCATACATTTATAGCTCTAGTGCATCCGTTGCATGGCAATCCCTACTCCTTCCATTAACATCAATCGGTGGGCATCTCCATAGCCCGTTGATTAGCCTTGTTGATGTGAGACTTTCTCCCTTTTTGTCTTCTCCAGATAACCCCCATCGTCATATTCTATTCCACCCATAGTGCTATGTCCATGGCTCGCGCTCATATATTGCGTGAAAGTTTATAGGTTTGAGATTACTAAAGTATGAAACAATTGCTTGGCTTGTCATCGGGGTTGTGCATGATGAGAGCATTCTTGTGTGACGAAAATGGAGCATGACTAAACTATATGATTTTGTAGGGATGAACTTTCTTTGGCCATGTCATTTTGAGAAGACATAATTGCTTTGTTAGTATGCTTGAAGTATTATTATTTTTATGTCAATATGAACTTTTATCTTGAATCTTTCGGATCTGAATATTCATACCACAATTAAGAAGAATTACATTGAAATTATGCCAAGTAGCACTCCGCATCAAAAATTCTGTTTTTATCATTTACCTACTCGAGGACGAGCAGGAACTAAACTTGGGGATGCTGATACGTCTCCAACGTATATATAATTTTTTATTGCTCCATGCTATATTATCTTCATTTTTGGATGTTTATGGGCTTTATTATACACTTTTATATCATTTTTGGGACTAACCTATTACCCAAGAGCCCAGTGCCAGTTTCTGTTTTTACCATGTTTTAGAATATCGCAGAAAAGGAAAACCAAACAGAGTCCAATTGACCTGAAACTTCACGGAACTTACTTTTGGATCAGAAGAAGCCAGAAGACTTGGAGTGCATGTCAGGGGATCTACGAGGAAGCCATGAGGCAGGGGCCGCGCCCACCCCCCTGGGCGCGCCCTCCACCCTGGTGGGCCCCTCGTGGCCCCCCTGACGTATTTCTTCCGCCTATATATCCCCATATACCCTAAAAACATCCGAGAGCACAATAGATCGGGAGTTCCGCCGCCAGAAGCCTCCGTAGCCACCGAAAACCAATCTAGACCCGTTCCGGCACCCTGCTGGAGGGGGCAATCCCTCTCCGGTGGCCATCTTCATCATCCCGGTGCTCTCCATTACGAGGAGGGAGTAGTTCCCCCTCGGGGCTGAGGGTATGTACCAGTAGCTATGTGTTTGATCTCTCTCTCTCTCTCTCTCGTGTTCTTGAGGTGATATGATCTTGATGTATCGCGAGCTTTGCTATTATATTTTGATCCTATGATGTTTTCTCCCCCCTCTACTCTCTTGTAATGGATTGAGTTTCCCCTTTGAAGTTATCTTATCGGATTGAGTCTTTAAAGATTTGAGAACACTTGATGTATGTCTTGCCGTGCGTATCTGTGGTGACAATGGGATACCACGTGATTCACTTGATGTATGTTTTGGTGATCGACTTGCGGGTTCCGCCCATGAACCTATGCATAGGGGTTGGCACACGTTTTCGTCGTGATTCTCCGGTAGAAACTTTGGGGCACTCTTCGAGGTTCTATGTGTTGGTTGAATAGATGGATCTGAGATTGTGTGATGCATATCGTATAATCATACCCACGGGTACTTGAGGTGAAATTAGAGTATCTAGGTGACATTAGGGTTTTGGTTGATTTGTGTCTTAAGGTGTTATTCTAGTACGAACTCTAGGGCTGTTTGTGACACTTATAGGAATAGCCCAACGGATTGATTGGAAAGAATAACTTTGAGGTGGTTTCGTACCCTACCATAATCTCTTCGTTCGTTCTCCGCTATTAGTGACTTTGGAGTGACTCTTTGTTGCATGTTGAGGGATAGTTATGTGATCCAATTATGTTACTATTGTTGAGAGGACTTGCACTAGTGAAATTATGAACCCTAGGCCTTGTTTCCTAGCATTGCAATACCGTTTACGCTCACTTTTATCATTAGTTACCTTGCTGTTTTTATATTTTCAGATTACAAAAACCTTTATCTACCATCCATATACCACTTGTATCACCATCTCTTCGCCGAACTAGTGCACCTATACAATTTACCATTGTATTGGGTGTGTTGGGGACACAAGAAACTCTTTGTTATTTGGTTGCAGGGTTGCTTGAGAGAGACCATCTTCATCCTACGCCTCCTACGGATTGATAAACCTTAGGTCATCCACTTGAGGGAAATTTCTACTGTCCTACAAACCTCTGCACTTGGAGGCCCAACAACGTCTACAAGAAGAAGGTTGTGTAGTAGACATCATTGGACCTCTGAGGACTGGCTAAAGTGGCTTCACTCTTGTGCTCATAGCAGTCGACAAGTTCACCAAATGGATTGAAGCCAAGCCTATCAAAAACCTCGAAGCAAGTACTGTTGTTAGCTTCATTAGAGAGTTAACATTCAGATATGGTGTCCCGCACAGCATCATCACAGATAATGTGTCGAACTTCAATTCCGATGAGTTCAGAGCCTTTTGTGCTTCCCAAGGCACTCGGGTCGACTATGCTTCAGTCGCCCATCCCTAGTCGAATGGACAAGCTGAAAGAGCGAACGGATTGATTCTCAAAGGACTGAAACCCTGATTGGTGCGTGACCTCAAGCATGCAGCGGGCGCCTGGGTTGATGAACTTAATCAGTACTTTGGGGATTGAAGACAACTCCTAATCGGTCGACTGGCCAAACTCCCTTCTTCTTAGTCTATGGGGCTGAAGCTGTGCTTCCGAGTGATTCACTTCATAATGCCCCACGAGTGGAACTCTTCTCAGAAGCCGAAGCAGAACAAGCCCGTCAGGATGCTGTTGACCTTCTAGAAGAAGAAAGAGAGAAGGCGCTGATCCGATCGGCCATCTATTAGCAAGACCCGCGTCGATTCCACGCCAGAAATGTGAGAGGTCGAGCATTTCAAGAGGGAGACATGGTTCTTCGAGTGGATCAACAGGAACCACACAAGCTCGCTCCTACTTGGGAAGGCCCCTTCATCATCACCAAAGTACTTCACAACGGGGCTTATCGCCTCTACAATGTGGAGCACAATAAAGACGAGCCACGCGCTTGGAATACGGAGCTGCTCCACCCCTTTTATACTTAAGCATTTGGATTGTTGTGATGTCATAAGAAATACATTCTAGTTCGACTATCAAAGAAACAGTTTCACAGATGATTGTTGTTCCTTTTTTAAGTATTCTAAATCCCCAAGTGGGTGCCTTAGCTGCGAATCTGCTTCGCCAAAGTTTCAAACAATCAAATCCTACCGAGTGATGAGCAAGTCTCTCACTCGGGGGCTTAGCTGCGAATCCGTTTCGCTTAAGTTTAAAAAATCCTACCAAGTGGTGAGCAAGTCTCTCACTCGGAGGCTTAGCTGTAGTCCAGTACTCTACTAAGTTTAAAAAATCCTACCGAGTGGTGAGCAAGTCTCTCACTCGGGTGCTTAGCTGCAGTCTAGTACTCGCCTAAGTTCAAAAAAATCCTACTGAGTGGTGAGCAAGTCTCTCACTCGGGGGCTTAGCTGCAGTTCAGTACTCGCCTAAGTTTAAAAAA